>NW_026606890.1:1047500-1647500 GCF_029890125.1 Rhinichthys klamathensis goyatoka | reverse complement strand
TAGTCCATGATCTACTAAAAAATTATTTCATCTAAAAACCAAAGAGCTCAATCATTGAAACTGCTAAATTTTTTTACTCCATATATGAGTATAAAAGCAAACAAAAATGAGTATAAATGAGTATAGATAAAGGGGACAAACACACATCAGACCATACATGCCGCCATCTTGGATTTTTCCTTTTTTTTGGTTTTAGTTTGTCTTCCAAAGTATTTGGAATGTACTGAGGGAAGGACTCATCCTGGCTTACTGCCCCCGTGCTGACCATATTCGGAACGACCAACGGCCCAAGAGCATCTGACCTATTCACCCACCTGTCCTCCAGTGAGGCCCCTCTGCCCGCTGGCCTTCCTGAGAGGTATACGTACCCGCCACTTACTTGTCCGGTGGAAGAGTCCCCTTCTAGTCCTTGGTCCCGGTCCCGTCCTGTCCGGGCATCTGTCCGCCTGCATCGCACCCGAGAAGGTTGACTTACCCAGATACTTACCTGCTGCTGGGACGGCAGTTGAACCTCTTGCTCTCCAGGGTCCAAGGGCAGGTCCCCCTTCCTGGACAAAGACACCAGCGCACGTCAAGACTTTTAATCTTCTTTTTATTATTCAATAAAGATCGTTTATTTTAATCCCACTTGTCTGTCTGGTCTCTGGTACGCTCCTCAAGGTGGTCCTGGGTCTGAGGGGTGGGTGCAGTCTGGCTTGGCCCCCCCGACCTGTGACATATATAAATAAAAGTGTTGACTAGGCGTTGTTTTTATTCCACTATTGACTTCGTCAGCTAAATTCACTGTTTGATTAGACAGATTACACTAGACCAGAGCCATAGAGAGAAAGAGTTGCGACACGCTTTGATGTCACCGCGACGGCTGTCACGTGGTTCATGTAAGCCCCAATAGTTCCAAAACCTACGCGGGCTGTCATGTTCTTCTATGGACAGACAGCAGCGATTGCATTATTAAACGGTAAATATAAAATAAAACACACACCCAAGTACTTTTTAAGCTGTTATTGCATTTTGTTAATGTCAGTTTTGCATTTGGAGAGGCAGGGTGACAACTTAAGATACGTTTTAGGCTATATTTTTGGAGGGAAAAGCTTAGTGTTCATGTTCGCATGGGTAGTAGCACTGGCTTTAGCGGCTCTAACTTAACTTTTCCATGTCATTCATCTGATGATGGACGTCTCATGATATTTATTTTAGCACAACTGGGCTGTATTAGGCTATTGATTCCCGTGATCTTGCTTATAAATTCCGATTCAGCCATTAGCCTACCTTCGTGATCACGCAAAGAGGTCTGCAGTCCGTTCAGAACTCCAACCAACATAAAATATAAATAATTACGCTGTGCATGTACAAATGAATGATTTAGGAGGGAAATAGACTGCTCCCATAACGTAGAAAGCAACGACTATACAGCAATGTTCGGTAAATATTCAACCGAAAAATATTCTTCATAAAATTAAACCGGAGAGATAGTTAATGAGTGAATTAACTATGTTCCTAAATACATATAAGCACATGCATAACCCTAACCCATTTAAATAAATGAATTGTGTGTGTGTGTGTGTGTGTGTGTGTGTGTGTGTGTGTGTGTGTGTGTGTGTGTGTGTGTGTGTGTGTGTGTGTGTGTGTGTGTGTATGTATATAATATTATATATAGGCTATATATATATATACACTCACCGGCCACTTTATTAGGTACACCTGTCCAACTGCTCGTTAACACTTAATTTCTAAGCAGCCAATCACATGGCGGCAACTCAGTGCATTTAGGCATGTAGACATGGTCAAGACAATCTCCTGCAGTTCAAACCGAGCATCAGTATGGGGAAGAAAGTTGATTTGAGTGACTTTGAACGTGGCATGATTGTTGGTGCCAGAAGGGCTGGTCTGAGTATTTCAGAAACTGCTAATCTACTGGGATTTTCACGCACAACCATCTCTAGGGTTTACAGAGAATGGTCCGAAAAAGAAAAAACATCCAGTCAGAATTTGGCGTAAACAGAATGAGAACATGGAACCATCATGCCTTGTTACCACTGTGCAGGCTGGTGGTGGTGGTGTAATGGTGTGGGGGATGTTTTCCTGGCACACTTTAGGCCCCTTAGTGCCAATTGGGCATCGTTTAAATGCCACGGCCTACCTGAGCATTGTTTCTGACCATGTCCATCCCTTTATGGCCACCATGTACCCATCCTCTGATGGCTACTTCCACCATGTCACAAGGCTCTAATCATTTCAAATTGGTTTCTTGAACATGACAATGAGTTCACTGTACTAAAATGGCCTCCACAGTCACCAGATCTCAACCCAATAGAGCATCTTTGGGATGTGGTGGAACGGGAGATTCGCATCATGGATGTGCAGCCGACAAATCTGCGGCAACTGTGTGATGCCATCATGTCAATATGGACCAAAGTCCCTGAGGAATGCTTCCAGCACCTTGTTGAATCTATGCCACGAAGAATTGAGGCAGTTCTGAAGGCAAAAGGGGGTCCAACCCGTTACTAGCATGGGGTACCTAATAAAGTGGCCGGTGAGTGTATATATATACACATAAAATATTATTAAAAATATTATATATTATATACATCAGGTTACCAGTTAGCTAACGTTAGTGAAGTGTGGGTCACGTAAGCTTTCGCTGCAATTAACCTATTATCTTCCAATAAACATTTACTAAAACTGGCTACATAAAATATAACTACAGACTAGATTCACGAGAGGTCGGCTAATGTGTGTAAAAGTAAAAAAAAATACAGTAAATTCATTAATTTACCAGCGAGCGTACTTCGGAAGCATTGAAAATGAATGGGGTTCAATGGAGAAACTATCAGTGTTTGGAACTATTGGCTGCTCCACGACACGCGTTACTTCCGCATTCCAAAGTTCCCTATGGGAGTGTCGCAACTCTTTCTCTCTATGGCTCTGCACTAGACTAGCTAGATTCACTGTTCAGATGCGCTCGAAACGTAGCATGCTGAGGACATCTGCTGGTAAAAGACATGTAAATGCAACAAGAACAGCAAAAACATATTCAATGACATGTTAATATCATTAAAGCTATTATTTTTGTACTTTTTTCTCATTTTGTGTTCCAAATTTGTTACAACAAAAACCAGTCAAATTGCTTTGTGATTTGTGTGTGTGTGTTTATGGGATAGTGCTGAAGTGGATCAACATTCGAGCGTGCGTGCTTTGAATAAAAAGACCATTATCGTTCGTCAGCCTTAATGGTGCAGCTTTAACTTAAATTTTGGTTTAATTCCACACACAAAACTGTCTTGGTTTCAGATGTTGAACATTGTGACAAGTCATAAGCACAAATTTTATATATTTTTTTATGTACCATACGGTAGCCTACTTTTGATGTAGGCCTACTTATGGTAGTCAAATAGCTTTTACATTTTGTGAAATGTTTCAATTTTTTTTCATGGAAGAAAGTAAGTAAAACGTGTTTGGAAAGACTTAAGAAAGAAAATCTTATTTGAGGTAATGCATTTATTAAGCATTTACGAAATAGACTCAAAAGTTTGTGAAAAGAAAGTGATCCCATTTTCTTCTCTAGTCACTGTAGCTGTTTACAGTGTTTCTCATTAAATGACAGAACACATTAATTATGAATTAATGGATTGCTGTAGTATTACTGTGAAGCATCTATATAAAGTGGCAAACTCCCAAATGCCAATTTCCTATAGGCTATGTAATTTGCAGATAAGAGGAAAATATTTGCGTTTATGCTGTTGATCACTACTGAGACAATGTTGAGCACTGAGTCAATAACTCGAGTAGGCCTATCGCATCAATAATGCAGGTGGAAAAAAAAATGAAAAAGCGCTGTGGTGTTATAAGCTAGTTTGCAGAGAGCAAGTAAGGGAGGAACCCGCAGTGAACAGCAGCTCTGGTAGGCTACAGCAGACAGACAGGTGAGTGCATTTGAGTGTTTAAGAGAATAGGTTACAGCGGGGTAAAAGGGTGTAAGCATATATATTAACTTATGTGTGTTAAGTTGTGCCTTTAGCCCAGTGTCAAAGACAGTTGGGCCTGCTATATTAAACTTACTTATTAAACTTATATTAAAGCCAAAAGAGGCTACGACAACAAAAACATAAATTATTATCACGACGAAATGGATGGTGAACCTAAAGAGTATAATTTCATTGGTAAAGCGTCATAAAACCACTGATCTATATAATGTCATACTATATAGATCAGTGCATAAAACACAGTTTTGCGATCTTTCTAGAACATTCTGGAACCTCGCGACGCGTCCGCTATGGGCTGGATCAAATTACAGCAGTATGTAGGCCTATTCGCCATAACATTTCAAATAATTAATACAATTAGGCCTACTTTTAGAACGAATAATTCATAGAACTTATAAATAACGAATAAATAATAGAACGTTAATTTTACATAAATAAAATGTAACATGAAACAAATATTTAAACTTTTAACTTAAAATTTAGTTAGAAAATCACTTCCGTCAAACAGGTAGGCTGTGACTAGACTCTGGCTGCGTCCGAAACCGCATACTTCCCTACTATATAGTATGGGAAAAAGAGTAGGCGAGCGAAAAGTATGTACGAATCATAAAAGAGTAGGCGAGAATTACCTGGGTGACGTACTAATTATCGCGAGATTCCGACTTAAGTGCGTTCGAATATGCCTACTTTCCTACTATATAGTAGGCGAAAACAGTACGTGAAGGAAGCAGTACGTTCGAAACATCAGTATTCATAAAAGAGTAGGCGAGAAGTTCCCGGATGCCTTACTGCTTCAGCCCAGATTTTTGAGTGCTCAACCGATGGATACTGTGGATACTCATCTATCCCAGGAGGCCACGCGAGAGCATACGTCATTATCAACAATCGCGGAGATCAGCGACGCGGGGTTTTTCAAATGTGAGTAAACACGGTTCGTGTTAAACTACTATAGAGTAAACGTTTTAACTGTTGAAGGTGTAAAGTAGTTAGACAGTATAGTATAGTTGTGATTTTGCTGTAAAAACATGTTTTGTATACCTAGCTAACAGGGGAGCTCTAAGCACACGTAACGTCTCTAAAGTGGATTTACATAACCATATACATCTTAAACACGCTTATTTAAAGCGTCTATTTACATCTGAAAGGAAAATATTGTAATGACATATTGCAGATGAGCACATCACAACATGAAAAAGACATCTGAGTGATGTATGTGTGGCATTATAGGATAACGTTAATTCACTGTTGTCAACACTGCCCTGCTGAAAAAAACAATAGAAACCATTACAGAATTCCTAATGGTTTCCACTACAAAACCATTACAAACCACCAGCCGTTAACAATTAAAACCATTGGGAATTCTGTAATGGTTTCTATTGTTTTTTTCAGCAGGGTGTTGACATTAGACAAATGTGCTGTAAATAAGGTAAATAAACAAATCTATAAAGTAACTAATCGTGTTTTTATTCAGACTGGTGTGAGCACTGAGGATGAGGAGCCCAGAGCTGAATCCTGAAACGGTGCCATGGATGAGTCCCTCCATCTCTCCACCGGCCTTATCGCCTCAGACTGTGAAACGCAGCGCAGCAACAAGCTCCGGCACGAAGGCACGCTCACCTCTGGTGAATTCATCAGAGTAAAGCCGCAGAATGGGAACCGCTGTGTTGAGATGGCAGTAGATGTAGGGTTCAGCGCCTGTAAATACATGCTTGTAGTTTGAATAAAGATTTGTTTCATGTGTTGTTGAATTGTATATGCATTTGTTTTTTTGTGTGATGGTTACTTTTATTTGATCTTTTACTCATTTATGCATATTTCTTATTGTTGTCAGTATATGAAATATATTTATTTAATTAATTCATTGCTTGACTTACAATTGAGATGTTCGCGTGTATTCAAATAACTTATAAATTAAATTATATAATTTAGTATATAAAAAAAAGTAATATAATTAAGTATTGGTCAGCATTTAATATTATTTTGTTTAAGTTTTGGGGTGGGCTAACAATGCGATTCATTCTGAGGTAGGCTAATATTAATTTTTAAGGAGCGATACTTACATTTTTCGAGTATAAAGTCAACAGTTTTCTCCACAGGAGAGGTCTTCGAGCATCGGCCCGTCTCCTTGTGCAGACATTACAAACGCCGAGGAAAACTGTTCTAGGTTGTGCTGTCGGGTTACTGATGTTATGAAGTGTTAGTGCACCTGTCGCTCATATAATTTAAACTTATTACATAAAGAAAAAGATCATGGAAAGATACCATTGTATCTAACAATGAACAATCATAATGACAAAACAGAAAACAAAGATCATTGGTTTGTGTACATCATAATATGATATTTATACACAGGAAAAAAGAACAATAACAAGGCTAAATATCTTTAAATAGTTCTTCATAATACATTAAAAATTGTTTTGTTGTTATAAGTATGAGGGATGAAACGAGAGGTAAATTCATCAAGAAAAGAGGAAAACTTAAAGGAGAAACTTTTTGGGTATAAAATAAAGAAATTAACAACGAGAGATGACGATTTTGGGGTTTCTTAAGAAAAAAAATATCGTTATAAGGATAAAACTGTGGGTCACATATAAGTCGGGTTTAAAATATAACAACTTAAATCAACCCTAAATGTATTCACAAAATAAATTGGCAGCTGTTTCTTCAACAATATCACACAATGAGCAAGTTTCATCAATATCAAGATATTTACAGAAAGATTAATTAAACGTGTCGTTCATCTTTTAAGTTGTTGCGCTTGTGATAACGCGTCGTAGGTCACATGATAACGTCAACATGGCGGATGATGTCCGGATCGCATTCATACTCAACGAGATTTGGCTATAAAGTACCTACTCTTTTAGCGCTCGTTAAGTAAGTACTCATTGAAATTAAGTACCTACTCATTGAGTATGCGGTTTCGGACGCAGCCATAATGGGTGCTTCTCAATATCCCTCCTCGTCTCCTCGCTCCTCCGTCCTCCATCCTATGACCCGGAAACCAATCGAGCTCAGCCATCTTGAAGGACATCTCAATTCTCTAATTGCACCGCGAGGAGGCGAGGACCGAGGAGTGAGCGGGAGTGAGGAGGCTTCCAGAGATACACAGGTGTACCCTTTGCGGAAGAGTTTTATCGACTAAACATGACGCACGTATCGATTCTCCTCCCCCTTCACATCTGTCACAATCATTCGAATTTATACTTTACTTTTGTAGTTTACATAAACCACACAACTCACATATTTCAACAAGGTATCTTGCTTTATTATTATTTATTATGAATTTCTTAAATAAACAAACCTTAACAACATAAGGGCAGATCCTTTGAGCACTGCCGATGCAGGTCCGTAGCCAGCCTATTGAAAGGGGGGGTTCTTTTTTTCAAAAAGTGGACATTTTTGCAGTTTTTTTCCTCCTTTTGTATTTAATTATGAGGTTCAAATACTTAATTTTGGTGACCTTTTATGCTCTAATTTGTGCTGGATTAGCTTGTCTGCTGGTTAATGAGCACGCTTTTTGATGCACCTAAAATATTTTATTATTATAATTACTCTACGTTTATATGGCTATTATATTGTAGTCTATTGAGTGGATAAAATATAGAAATCCTTTTAATAAAATAAATAAAAATAAATATACATATATATACATATATATATATATATATTTATTTAGGGGTGGTGATGGTGCAGTGGATTAGACACATGCCTTTGGTGTGAGAGACCTGGGTTCGAATCCACTGCGAGACACCAATGTGTCCCTGAGCAAGACACTTAACCCCTAGTTGCTCCAGAGGCGTGCGACCTCTGACATATAGGCCTATAGCAATTGTAAGTCGCTTTGGATAAAAGCGTCAGATAAATGTAAATGAGTATATATATAACTCCTCCCCCAGGTGAGAAGGATATTACCCCTCTAGGGGGGTCCGGGGGCTCCCTCCCCCGTGAGAAAATTTTAAATATTCCATATTTTAAAGCATCAATCTGATGCATTTTGAGATGCATTTTTTGCCGTCTATCTATACAATAGTTTATTGAGCCTTTTATTTTAACAGTTTTAAATGTCAGTTACTGTGCGCGTGAAGAATGATAGTGCTCTCCTGTGTTCTAACAAAGGAACATGGTTAAGATACAGCAATGCAGTCCAGCAATATAGTCATTTTATGCAAAACCATAGAGCTTTATCTACAGATCAAGTATAGCCTAATAATAGTAACAGTGAATCATCTTGGAGGGAGTTTCATCATGTTGACTGTCGTAACTGAACGCAACGCGCTGTTTGAACGCTGAATGGAGAATGAATGACAGACAGCCGCAGCAGACGGAAACGTTTGCGTGAACTTGAATTTAATAACTTAAAAGTTAATTTGATTGTTTTTGTCGATTGATTTCATAAATCAGATTTATTACTTGTCCTAAACTACAACGAGTAAGATCATTCCCCGGAATCGATTCCAACCATTGCATTTTCAACCTTTGGATTCGACTCTCAATTCCCAACGCCTCGGAATCGAGGAATCGATTCTTTTTGGACTCGAGTCGATCCCCAGCCCTATCATTCAGATGCGATGCTTCTTCGCCGTTGGTTTGAAAAGTGTATTGCGAGAACGCTCTCTGAACTGCACGCGCGGCGCACACACACACGTCCAGCTACACAATAATCATATTAATTTGAAACAGCAACCAAGAATATTTGTCACAAGCATTGATTAAAACAATGATGACAATAATCACATAAACATTTTTTTTTTTTTTTTTTTTTTACGACTTAAATTCTGGACCTTTGGCAGTGAGGGGGGTTCGTTCGAACCACCCGAACCCCCCCTGCCTACGGGCTTGCGATGACGCAGTGAAGTGACGCTCGAGTGATCAAGTATTCCAATGTATAAAAAAGCTTTCATTCAATTCCTCCGTCCTCGTTTTTTTTTCCTTGCAGCATTCCCTCGCGTCCTACAGGGGGTGGAGCTGAGACACGAGGAAAGGAAGCGAGGAAAGGAAACGAGGATGCACAAATAAGAAATGAGAAGCACCCAATAAATACATGTCTATGGGCTATGACGTTATACGTGGGGAAGCGTGATTTTTTTCCCAAACCCCTTCAGCGGAAATCCCGCCCTGCAGCTGATTCTAAAGTTTTCATTGGTCATGTCAATCAGGGCCGGACTGGGACCAAAATTCGGCCCTGGCATTTGTGGTTTTCACCGGCCCAACTAATTGATGACGTTAAAAAACGTCCCCAGAATCTTAACATTTTTCCCACTGAGACACACCATACAAGGCAGCAATTTAGGCGCGTTTCCATTACAGATTTGCGCAAAACTTTTGCGATTTTTTCTAAATGTCGATAAAAAACTATTGCGAAATGACGGCGTTTCCATTAACTGATGTTATGCGATACAACGTCCTTTTTTTCTCTCGCGATAAGTCATTTAAACATCATGGCAACGGGTCTATCAGCCACCACCACACTAGACATTATTATTATTATTAATGGAATGAGACGTGGTGTGTTATCCAAGCATTAATGGCAGGGAAAGACGCATACTGCTAAGGAGTTTCTGGGTGTTTCTCTCTCATTTCTCCCCCGAGGTCTTGATTGTGGCATTTCTTTGAGGTTTAGAATCCAGTATTCCTGAAGCCTAATTATTGTTTATTTTATGAATTTAATAAAGAACTCTGTCCAAACGGTCAGTGTACATTTGTGTCCATTCGTTTTTCCTTTTTTAACCCGTATTGCAAAACGAAAAATGAACGGTGATTTTTTTAATTTAAAATGCAAAGTTAACCAGCAATTTTTTTTTAAATTTGAACTGTACACAAATGCTGTGCAAAAATAATAATATATCGACTAAATTTCAGATGTTTCTTTGACTTTTTGCCCCTTTATTAAACATTTAAAATATTCACAACTTAATACGAAAAAAATGTAGATTTTAATGGTTTTCTAAGGGCAAATTAGAACCTGGAAATTATATTTTTCCCGCAGTGCTGAATGAGAAGAGCCATATTTATGTCTCTGGAACCACAAGGTGATTTAGGTGAGTTATAGGCTAATGATAATAAATCTGTCTGAAAAATAACGAGGCATTTTAATTGTTTATTAATAAACTATTGTTTTCTAAATCAGTGTCGGCTAAAAACATATCTCCATCTCCGCTGAGGCGCGCCGCGCGAATGCACCTTTAGAGAGAAATACACCTTTCATAAGGATTACATCATCAGAATGTATTAGCTTTCGATTCGAATTTGTTCGTTTTAAAGTGGACACTTCAAGCTTTAGCCTACATAGGCTATACTTTGTTTCAGTTCTCGCGCTCCAGTTCACGGAGATCATGAAAGCGCGCATGATTGTTTTATTTTATTTTACAAAAGCACAACGTTTTCTTGTTATTGTGAGTTTACACAAATAAAATCATAGTGGCGAATAATGTATTATTATTTTCTGTATGACCAGAAATTATAGAGTAGGCCTATTTTAAGTTGTTTCTACTGTTGATAGGAAAAAGCAAGTGTTCGCGGCCGCGCCTCCGTGCCATGCGCGCTCAGCAAACACTTGGATATGCGTCAAAATCTTGTGTTTATTTGTGATAATCTTAGCCCTGTATTATTATTGTCTAACCATTATGAATGACATTTGACGAATTGCTTTGTTCCTTTTTTTGGATAAAAGCGTCTTCTAAATATGTAGCCTAATAACTGTTATAATAATGATGATATTTATTAGCCTATTATTTGCGTATATCACGGACCCCAAACACACCGCGTCTTCAGGTGACTGTAAATGCGCAAAAACTGTTTCCATTGCAGTTTTACGAAATATTCCTTTTTCGAATTGCCTGAAAAACCTCCTCATGCCAGCGTAAAAACTTTTTTGCGATAAAGGTGCAGCAACGTGGTCAGCTCGGCCCAAAACAATAGAAAATCACACCGGCCCTTCTGGCATGTGCCAGAATTGCCAGATGGCCAATCCGGGCCTGATGTCAATCACTGTAGCCTACTGATTGCCTACACCAAACACTGATCCCTAAACCTCCCCGTCACTGTAACAACCTAAACCAATGAAATCGGTTGCAGGGCGGGATTTCCGCTGAAGTGGTTTGGGAAAGAAAAATCATGCCGTGGGGAAGCGTGCTGACAGATAGGCTCATACGGCAAGTGAAGCAGTGAACATCGCAACAACAAAAGAAGGGTGCAATGCTTAATTATTGGCCGCTATATATCATTGCAGGTAAGACTTTTTTTTTTTGTGGAAAATCATTTCTCATACGACGCTGTTTTAAAAAAATATATAAATTGTAATAGTAGCCTATTAAATATATAGGGTTTAATTTTCCACTGATCTATATAGATCAGTGTAGGCTATTGTTTAGCGCTTTATTATTTGCGCGTTCAGAATTAAACGATTAAAGATAGTCTGTATTTGAAAGAATGTGCTAAAAAGAACTGTGAAAGAATGTAGGCCTATGCTGTATGCTCAGCCCCGTCTGCATGCACGTTCTTAACCCGATTATGCTTAATAAATCGACAAAGCGTGTGGTCCTGTCAGTAACCCGTCTTCCTTTATCGGAGAATGTCATAAGCAGCTTAAGCAAGCATAAATCGATCGAAACAGCATTTTTTTGCCCTATTTCCGGGGTCCTCACAGCACCCGGCATGTAAAAACAGCACATGTGTTCTGTCAGCTTGAAGTGCGCATGTCGGATATTTAAATGACGGGATGGAAAGCGTCCAAACTCTGAATCTTTCTTGACCCAAGAAATTATTAAAAACGAGTTCTGATCTTGTGCTGCCGAAATAGAAGTGGTACAGTCGAAAACACGATCTGCTGCGTGAGATGACACGAAGCTGATGTGTTCGCTCCCTATCAGCTCCCTATCCACTAGGCTACGTCAGGTGTCGGCCATTTTTGTAGTTGTCTCCATTCTGAGTGAAGTGAACTGATGCTGTGTGTGTTCGAAACACACAGTAAAATAAAGGTTCGGAATCGCCCCATATACCCTCATTCAATATCCCCTTACATTGCTTTACTAGTGAGTGAATTCGGATACTGAGTGTGCCGGAAGGGCTGCAGATATTGCATACGTTTGTCCTTGCTGTTTAATAATAGTCATTTGAAACTTAGCAAACCGGTAGCAATGAAAATATTTATCTTGAATTCTGACATGGAAACTAGCATATACCTTAATTAATTTAATAATCAATTAAAAAGGAAAATGTATAGGCTACCTGGGCCAGCGTGGTTTGGAAATGGATGGTTCACCTGCGGCGCCATCTCCTGGTCAGACGCGGGACTTCATTCAGAGCTCGACTCTCACAGTGCATTATGGGTATTCTCTAGCGTTGAGCCAAAGCCATTAGATGACAAGCCTGCAACCTTTATCCAAAAATGCTAACGATATAGATTTTACTATGTTAAAAAAGTTATATTATAAGCGAAGTCAGAGAAGGTAATGTGTAGCGACAGACAGGCATTTATAGCATTACCAATTTACCGTAGTATTTAATATATTATTGAGTGAAGTTATATATTGTCTAAAGAAAGTAAAAAATACCAATATTTTTTTTCTTTGGCTTTCAGGTGTTACCAGTTATGATAAGACTTTAATTGTAATGACTATTATAACTGCATTATACATATGATATGATGCTGATATTATGCAGTTTAAAGGAATAGTTCACCCAAAAATTTAAATTAGCCCATGATTTCCTCACCCTGAAGCCATCCTAGGTGTATATGACATTCTTCTTTCAGACGAATACAATCAGAGTTATATTAAAAAATGTCCTGGCTCTTCCAAGCTTTATAATGGCAGTGAATGGCCAGTTTCTGTTTCGAAGTCCATAAAAATGTATCCATCTATGATAAAAGTTGCTTCGGGTGTTAATAAAGGCCTTCTGAAGTGAAGCGATGCGTTCGTGTAAGAAAAATATCCATATTTAAAACTTTATCGACTAAAATAACTAGCTTCCGGCAGACGGCCGTACGCATCGATTTACGCTGTACGTCAAGTTCAAGGGTGGGTTACTCTTTTGGCGTAAATCGATGCGTACGACCTTCTGCCGGAAGCTAGTTATTTTAGTCGATGGCCAGCGTTCATCCTGTTAAAAAAAGTTAAAAATATCATCCTGCACCAACTTAAATCAGAAAGCTTTTTAAACTACTCCTAACCACCTATTTAATTTTTGACTAACCTGAATTTATCATTGATAATTTATTAAGGGAATAGATTTTTTTCACTAAAGACATTTTTTTAATCATTGGCCTAAACATGGTAATGAGGAGCCATCAGTGGTCTTACCTTTAATTATATCCTTAACAAATACCACAGTTAAACAATTACAAGAACTATAATACTTTTTCATATGGCCAAGTACAAGTTAGCAAGAGCTTTAAAGTCTGGACTTTCTTGAATTATTGACTAAGCAATTGGTTTTCCCCATGTGTAAAATGTGCTAATAATGACATATATTAGGAAAAACATAACCTGGCTTTCAGATATGACATGAAATTAACATTTTCAGTAAAGTTAGTTTGACCTACCATGGCACTTTGATTAAAAAAATTCTGTCAAACTGATCAAATAAAATGCATCATATATATATATATATATATATTTAAACAAGTAATGTTTAACTAGGCTATCACTTTTATTGCAGTTATGTTATAAACCAAATGTGCATGTGTGGATGAGACCACAAAAGACATTTAGCAAAAATAAATAAATAAACAAACAAACAAATTAAAAAAATATCACGAGGGATTCAAACCAAAAAGTTTTGGTTGCTATTGGTTTCTATTCTTAACTGAGTAAAAGATTACCGAAATCAGGTGTTTCATGACACACTAATACCACATGCATGTCTGTTAGTTTACTTTGCAGATTTTGTGAGGTTTTGATCTGTGTGTGTTTGTTACAGGGCTGCTGCTCCCCTGGACCTGTGCTGGGACGAGTGAGGGCAAAACCTACAGCCAGAAACTCATCGAAACGGATCAACTGGCAAAGGATGATCAATTGATTGTGCAAAAAAGTGGCACAAATGAGATTGCTGGACAATACTTCTGTGTCGATGGGATCTGCACAATTAGTTATTGTGTGAATTGCTTCAAAAATCAATCAGGATATTTGGTTCTGTACAACAGTAGTAACTTGTATCGGTATGATGCATACCTAAATGGATTCAATTTGATGTATTTGAATGGATCTCCTCTACAGAATTTCACTCTTGTTGAAGGTGAGCATTTTGAAAATCTGACAGATTCAACCAAAAAAATTACGTTACAGATACTAGATTATAAGAGAGCCATATACCCTTCAATACTACCAGTGCATTTGTACAATTCTCAATAACAATTTTGATATTTAGCAAAACGTAATATGCTATTTAAACACACTCATTTAAAAAGTTGCATATTATTAGAAATATGAACAAGTAAAAAGCTTCAGGTTTTCTCAAGTAATTCAAATAAACAGTCTAATTGAAGTAAACAATGCTAAAAATATTCAGGTATAAGTAGTACCGGTTAACATTTAGAAATGGGGAAAAAAACTGTAATTTTTTTTGTTTTTAGTATAAACTTTAAATACTGGTACTATTGCCATCCTTAGCAATGTAAATAATGTTTTAATGAATAACTCTTCCTGTGTTCTTGGTTCAGATGTTTCCTCGACCCCTACAACAACTGCTGTGCCAGATGAAACCGACATCCCAAGCGTCACACAGAACGGTACTGATTAAACTCAGCAGCTGATCTTATATCACTGATATTGCAGATCATGATCATGTCACATGTTTTACTCCATGTCCACACGCACTGCAGCAGCTTAAAGGGTTAGTTCACTTAAAAACAACAACTTTAGCCTATAATTTACTCACCCACATGTCATCCAAGATGTCCATGTCTTTCTTCAGTCGAAAAGAAATTAAGGTTTTTGATGAAAACATTCCAGGATTTTCCTCCATATAATGGACTTCAACAGGACCCAGACGGTTCAAGGTCCAAAAGACAGTTTCAGTGCAGCTTCAAAGGGCTTTAAACGCTACCAGACGATGAATAAGGGTCTTATCTAACGAAACCAGCGGCCATTTCAAAAATAAATAAAACAGTTTAAGTTTTATAAGCACAAATGCTCACCTTGCTCGACTCTCCTGTTCGAACTCGTTCATCAAAATGAACGAATCTTTTTTCGAGTCATTTGGTTCATTCAACGAACCAAATTACTCGGAAAAAAAGATTTGTTCATTTTGATGAACGAGTTCGAACAGGAGAGTCACGAACACGCATCACAGAACAGAGCAAGGTGAGCATTTGTGCTTATAAAACTTAAACTTTTTAAATTTATTTTTTAAATGACCGATGGTTTCGCTAGATAAGACCCTTATTCATCGTCTGGTGTCGTTTAAAGCCCTTTGAAGCTGCACTGAAACTGTCTTTTGGACCTTGAACCGTCTGGTTCCCAGTGAAGTCCATTATATGGAGGAAAATCCTGGAATGTTTTCATCAAAAACCTTAATTTCTTTTCGACTGAAGAAAGAAAGACATGGACATCTTGGATGACATGTGGGTGAGTAAATTATCAGCAAAAGTTTTTTAAAAAGTGAACTAATCCTTTAAGGCTGTTAACCTGGACGAGGTCAATCTTCCAAATACATTTGTTCTGTTATCGGAAGTAGTGCATATGCATGAAGTATGTCAGAAATATAAATATTACTGGTGTTGGTGGCTCATCGCATCACAGCGCACCACATCAAGTGTTTCTGCATTACTGATTATATTAGGGTCTTTTGATGTGTCGCTCCATGTTACTCACATCTAATGCAAACACTGTGTTACTGTTCACATTCCTAAATGTGGAAGTGCTATTCATAATTGCTAGGAGTATTCTAGGTGGTACAGGAGGCCATAATAGGGTTAGAGGTCATACATTTTTTTTATGACAGTCTTCAATCATGAGAACAACATTTGAAGAAAGTTGAAAAATGTTTTTTTAAACTCCTTTAATGGTTTTTGTTCTTGCTGTACCTTACAGAGCCGTTCCACACTACCAAAATACCTGAAGACACTGGAAAGGCACTGTCTATGTCTACTGGAGCTAAAGTGGGCATAGCTTTTGGAATTATAGGAGCTATAGCTCTTGTAGCTGCACTAGTTTTTACAATTGCTAGAAGAGCTGGACGAGATGCAATAACTGAAGCCTTCAGATCTCTCCAAAGGGTGAGTATCACAGCAGGAACATGGTTTGCTTTGCTCATTTAAAACTTTCTTTAGGAAGAAAATAAATTACAGGATCATTTATAAGTGTCCTAAACATTTTGTCCATGGTTTATTTGCGTAACAACATTGCTTATGTTGCTGCTTGCATTATTATTATTATTATTATTATTATTATTATTTTAACTGGATTGGCATATTTTGTGGCTTTTAGTCCGTGTGTTTTAGCTTTGAGATCATCTGTATTCTATATATCTATATATCATATGACTTCAGATGTCTTAATGAGCTGTTTTCAGAGTTCACTGGTGTTCACATGTTTTATTGTTGAATATAGTATGAATCATATACACTTGAACAGTCACACTTGCTGTTCTTTTTGAAGTGCTTATTTGTCACAATAATTAAATACATTTTAATATTGATTGATTTGCAGAAGTTTTGCAACCGAGAGCCAGACCAGCAGGTGGAAAATCCCCGAGAGATGGACGTTTTCGTGCCAAACCCAAGTATGTTTCATTAAGCAGTTGTGAATTACAAATCAGGGGCATAAAAACAGCTTGTAAGTAATGTTGGCTATAAGCCATAAGCCAAGCTCAGCTACTGCCAGCCTTGTGATCAGTGTTTACACCTGTTGCATCTAGATGTGCTCATCCATCCAATCTACAGCAGTGATAGACGCCGTTCACGTTGTTAGGTTATTATTTCCTGCGTATTAAAAGTGTGAGTGACTTGCATTCAACTTAATTACAGTAGGAAATATCAGATCAGTGGACGGATGAGAGACCCTAACTAATGTATTACAAATATAAAAGTGTTCATTATGAAATCTGAATTCAGATTTCTGCTTAATTTATAACTTAATTTGTACAGTTATTCACTTTGGTTTTGTAATTATGCGGTACCGTACAATATTATCTTTTTATTACAGTAAAATGATTCAACAGTTTTAACATGTATTTCAAAGCTGTTAAGATAACTTAAACATTAGTTAAAATAACATAAAAACAGAGGCAGCACGACGTCTAGAAGGTGAAACGGGTATTAACTCTGCGTAGATGTTTTACATCCAGTCTAAGTTTACATCCGGCTGATGCTCCTAAGTAACAACTTAGCCTAGTTTTGATGTAAATGAGCACAACTTACACACTACTAAATATTTTTGTGTTGCACCATTAACCCTTGTGTTATGTTGCGGGTCAATTTGACCCGTTTCGATTTTCAAGTTGTTGGAAATACTGGTTAACCTTTGTTTTTTTGCTTGATATTTTGTGACTTTTTCTCATTTATCATGATGACCATCCATGCAAAGTTTCAACATGCTGATGTGTTTTGACATATACAAACAAAATTACTGTTACGTTCGTGATGTTCGCGGGTCAATTTGACCCTCATAGACAGCCATTCAAAAGCAACTGTACAGACACAAAAAAAAAACATTTATTTCTGTATGTCAGGGCACTTCAACTCCAGTTCTAACGTGCAAGTGCATCTAAAAGTGCTCTAACCCTAACCAAACACACTTGAAAAAGCTAAGATTACAGTGTTCAGAATTATTTGCAAATTACAGATGAAAATCTTTGTCAGACACAGATAGTAAAATAAGCTCTCATTTCAATATTCAAAATATCTAAAATACCTAGCTTTTAACCAAAACTTTTATGTAGGATTTTCAAAGGCAGCTTCACAGAGCCAAAAAATAAATAAAAAACATTTATTTGATTTATGTTTTTGTTATGTTTGGTTTCTCACTTCCCAGTGAGTGAATAATGAAACTAGGAAAATAGGTCTTAGGAAACTAGGGAAAGTTAACTTAGGAAAATGAAAAATTTTCATTATACAGCCAGTTTTTTTTGGTTCAGTTACGATGTTCAAAGCACAAAATGTAAAAAAAAAAAAAGTAACAAAAAATATATGCAAAAAAATCAGTATACTGTTTATTTTCCAGTTTTGTCAAAACAAAACTGTTTTAAAAAATGTTTTAAAAACATTTTCATAAATCATATTTTCAGATATAATGTTTTTCTAATGTTTGACAAATGTTGATATTAAAAGTTTACAGTTTGTATCTAAATCTTTGTTGTTTTTCATAGTGTGATTTTTGAGGAATTGTATTGAATCCAATTAGGGTCAATTTGACCCGGTCCATAAGGGGTGTACACAGAATTCGAACAGAACACAAGGGTTAAACTTTGCTGATGCGTAACTCTACGTATAATATAGAAAATATTTACGGCAGCCTCCGATCAGGAGAACTGTTGGAATAAAATAGCAGACAGAGCGAACTGCATCGATAAGCTCTTTTACCCGACAATATTTTAAGAGAGAGAACATTATGAAGAATAAACTTGCTTTGTTAGTGGCTCTACAACACAAACCCGTCCTACTCTGTGTACATCAATTTACTCAATAATTTAGTTTAAAATACAGTTTCTGAATGTTATTTACATATACAGACTCTTATGATAGTCATGATGTTAGTCTTTAATGGAAATTTTTAATGAAATTATCTTTTACTGTTAGTTACGTGAGGCAAAGATAGTTAGATTAAAGGATAAGCTGAAATTCACAACATTTAAACAACTTCTGCTCATGTATTTGAAGGCCGCTATTGGATCATTTGAGAATAAACGGCATATTATGCGACTAAGCATTACTTTACTGAGAGTTTATGACTTTCTGACATAAGAACTAATGGTGCATGTGAATAAAGTTCAGAGTTAGTTACAAACTAGTAAGTAGTTACTAAGCCTATAGTGTGGACTTTTAGTACGTTCCAATTTAAAGCTGCAGTCTGTAAGAATGAACTAGTGGTCAAAAGATACTGCAGTCCAATTCAAAATATCGGAGATCGACGTTTCTCCCGCCTCCTCAGACTCGACGCTCACACGGGTCGCCAGTTTGAGCACACGCAACAGGAACGAGCGCAATTGACAATGAAAATTGGAGACGTGCAGTTTCACAGACCAAAACAAAAACAAACATTCCAGCCTGGAAACGCACATTCCAAAGTAAAATAACTGGTTGTAGAAGTGTTTTTCAGAGAAACGAGTATGTGAACATAGCATGTTTCCTCAATATATGCAAACATATTATGGTATTTTTATGCTTTAGTAGAGGGAAAAAGTTACAGTACAGCACCTTTAAGTTAGAACTTACGAATGGCTGGTCCAACACTACCCAGGAGTATATGTTGCATGATATTTTCATATCAATGAGGACGTTTTACTCCCTTAGCTCTACGTACAAGATCCTCACAAATTGTTGAATTCAATAATTACACATTTTGTTTGATAATTTGTAATTTTTCTCATAACAGATGAAGTGTGAGAAAAAGAAGACCAAATGTAGGAGGGTCAATGAGCGACGGCTCGTGGTACCATCACAGAGAGCCACAAAATCACTCCAGAACGTTCTCATTCACGGTTCCACGCTGGTGGAATGATCTTCCCATCCCTATCCGGCAGCTGAAAACTCATCTCCTCCGTGACCACTTAACATCGAAGAGACTTTTTTTCCTTTTCTTAAATCCTTCCTTGTCTGGTTTATGCTACTCTGAGCAATGCCTGAACTTTGTATTTTAAGCACTTCTTGAGTTGTGTTTGCCTCTTCACGGTGACTTGACTTTAGTCCCTTTGGATAAAAGCGTCTGCTAAATGACTAAATGTAGATGTACTGGGGACCATGAAGTGCAGAACAACACTGTCCTTCGGTGCAATACAGTAATGTGCAATAGTTTACAAATTCACAGGTGACATGATTCCTGTGTTTTAACCTAAAGCATTTATTTCTATTTATTCTTTTTATGATGTGGAATAGCGTTTTTTAAATATGAAGTTACATTTCGTCTATTCGTATTTCTTATGAAGGATGCAAGTTACAGTACACTGTGAAAAAAGCTCTGTCCTCCATTTTGGAGCTTGTTGAAGTTATTTCTCTTAGGCTCTGATTTACTAAGATGCCAAATAAAGGGGACTTAGTGTCTTCCGCACTTTAACTGATCAACCTAATTGTGTGCAAGTTATGGATGTATAGTGGATGATTGTCAAAGAATACTTGCAGAAAAATATATTTATACTTTATAAAACAGTTTGACATATCAAATCCTATTTAATGTCAGCTGTTGATCGGATACTCTATTTGCATTGACATCTCCCTGTATTTTGTGTGCAAACAGAGGAATATCCAAATTACATATTACAGAGATCTGCAAACAATTACATAGTATGTGCCATTTTGCGCACATGAATTGCGCAATCCTCAATAGACCACATTAATAGATCAGCTAAAACATTTTTTGATTTTTAATAACTGCAAACTTTGAGTAAATTGGGTCCAGAGTAACATGAAAATAAAGTGTTTCCATTAATGTATTTTATCTTATAAAGAGATATGCAGCCAATGCAGTTTTATTGATTTAATGTTTATGCTGTTTTTTTTTTAATTTTTTTAAATTTGCACTTCATTAGATAAAGAAATTATTAGAGCTCTACCAATATTGATGTATAACCAATCGAACCAATAATAGTAACATGGGCAAAATAAATTGACAAAAAAATAAATATCAGAAAAAATAATGGTTTATTGGTTTAGTTGATCTTTTGAAATCACTTAAACTGCTTATGTAAATAAGCTGGCCAGAAAACAACAAATGAATAGAATAAATAGAATAAATGATTTTTTTTAAAAATAACTTTATCTGATATAATCAAAGGTGGAAACTGGGGAAAAAATCCTGCTTTTTTCAAACGTCTACTGATATTTGATCATTTAATGCATTGGCATAATTTTAATAACTACTTCTACGGTTATAACCCAACCATAGCTACTGCTAATGTTATGATTTAACCTAACCGTAGCTAATAGGTTAAAACTAGGTTAAAAAAGTGCATGTAGTACTTTTTTAGCTTATTTAAACATGAAGTAAAAAAAAAAATATATATATATATATATATATATAGAGAGAGAGAGAGAGAGAGAGAGAGAGAGAGAGAGAGAGAGAGAGAGAGAGAGAGAGAGAGAGAGAGAGAGAGAGAGAGAGAGAGAGAGAGAGAGAGAGAGAGAGAGAGAGAGAGAGAGAGAGAGAGAGAGAGAGAGAGAGAGAGGGAGGGGGGGTCTGCATGGGATCGAGTGTTTATTTTTTGTTTATTAGTCTCTGGGAACAAACCAACAAAACAAAAAAAAATGTTTCTTTCCACCTTTGATTATAATATGTGAGAAACAAATAAAATAGATTCTATTGAACTGTTGCAAGATCTATAAATATTTTCCTCTGCTGCTGATTTTTTTTAATTGTAGCATTTTAACGTAACAAAGTCACTTTTGTAGTGATTTATTGTCCAAGTTAGTCATTTATTAATTACTCAGCAAACTTATTTTATTCTCAATTATTTATCCTTCAAAATGTATTATGAGAGTTTATTCTCACATAATGAGTTTATTTTTGTTTTTTTTTAGTTAGCGCTAATCCTAATTGGCGCTAAAATTTCCACCAGGTTAGGTTGTTGTCTTGCCAGTTCAATGCTGTGTGTGTGTGTGTGTGTCTGTTGTAAATGTATGGAAGAAGACTTAATAGTATTTTTGTAAACTTTTGCACATGTTGTAAACAATTTAATTGTCAAAATATATTTTTATGAAATGTCTTTGCATTAAATGGCATTTGCATTAAAGCAGAAATGTGTTATTGCCTTTTTATTGCTTTTTTATTCAACACCTGTTGAACGTCTAAGTCAACTAAGATTATTCAATAAACTTTTGCTTTTTTGTTTCCTGATTCCCCAAAACGACGACACTCGGCTCAAACTTTGAAGACGTGGCCTTTGAATTTAGGCTTTTATTCCCATATAAACTGTTTCCCATGTTTCTTCAGAAAATCTGGACTAAACCGCTCAATTCATATGTTAATTATTCATGATTAGTTTTAAAATCTCTTTACAAAGTCTTTGAAGCGTTAAAAGTGGTATTGTGTATCTGTCAATGGAGGGACAGAAACTCTCAGATTTCATCAAAAATATCTTCATTTGTGTTCTGAAGATGAACGAAAGAACATTTAAAAACGAACGACATGAGGGTAAGAAATTAATGACAGAGTTTTCATTTTTGGGTGAACTATCCCTTTAAACAAATTAATGGGACAAGTAAATAAAAAGTTGCAAAAGTTTAATACGGTTTATATTAAATTAACTTTCTAATATTATGGTATTATAACATCGAGTACATGCAGAGAAACAACGTGACCGCAAGTTTGTTTTGGGTTACAATTATTGAGAAAGACCTGTTAGCTCCACCCATAATATGATAAAGTGATTAAGAAGTTGATTTAAAATAAACTGTGCAGGAAAGTAAAAGCAGTGTCTCTTATAGTTTGTATATACTGCAACATATTTCATATGGTTTGGCATTTCAGAACTTCTGGAAGACAAACACAAATCTAAAATGTTTTTTTATTTTAATTTACAAGGAAATGCCAGAGAAACATCTTGTTATACAATGTGTTGTGCGACAATCTAATAATTGTGATTTCATATTAATTGTTTCTCTTTATGGGCCGGCAGTCAATAACATTATCAATTGGCAATTCCTTCCGGCAAACTCACTTTAATGTCAAAGTTGAATGACATTTCATGAAAGTATCATCATCACACAGAGGTTAACAGGACCTCACATGATCAACCAGAAAGAAAACAGTGGCGATTCCCACCAGACCAGACAGAACTAGTCGAACCAGAGCCTCAGTGACTCCACAGCGCTCTGCACAGTCTGAAACAGAAGAGACTTATGCATAAACATCTGTTATTACATGTGTTTGTAGAGACAGAAGCTGCACAGAGGGTATTGTGGCCGGAAGCTTCGTGTGGTCGTGTTTTATACCTGTGTTTGGAGGGTAAAGCGCTCTCGTCTGGTTGCTGCTGGTCGTGTTGCTCGTCGGTGATGAACCTGTCGACAGTTCAAAGGCAAAACAGTCTTTATAGACTTAACATGGGCTCAAATCTAAAAGTCTTATCTGTCTATTGGTCTGTCAGACTACAAACACAAAAGTAGGTCTCACCTTGCTCTGAATCATCAGTGGAGAATAAGGCGGACAGAAGGACTGTAGATTGTTGTACAGTAACTGATGAGACGGGTGCTTTAGGACGAGATGAAACACACATATTTAATAGGCCAATATTACCAGATCTGACACTTCTTGCATTAGTATTGTTTATTACAAATAAAACTTACCATATACAGCCACATTGAATTTCCGCTTTGAGATCTGTGTATTGATAATGAATGCTTGAAAGGGTCCAGATTCATTGGTCCTGATGTTTGAGATGGATAAAGCTCCAGTGGTTTGGTCAATCTGCACTCTGCCAGCGAATCTCTCATCATAATGTGTGTAAGTTTTCCCTTGATGCATCTGTGCGACACGAGTACTTAGATCGTCTCTTTCATAAGACCACAATATTTGAAAGTTGTCCGTCAGATCAACTTCTGGATGTAGATTTAGGACTTCTCCCTCCTTCACTTGAACTGTTTTATAAACATCAGTCTGTCCACACACTGAACAACATGAACACGGGTTTGATTTGAGTTACATTTAAAAAAACTATTGCCATCCAAACTAGATGTTGTTTAGCAGTAGCCTACATTATGCAGAAACCACAAAGGAAATAGGCCTACTTGAGGCAGGATGTGGCTATCTATCTATCTATCTATCTATCTATCTATCTATCTATCTATCTATCTATCTATCTATCTATCTATCTATCTATCTATCTATCTATCTATCTATCTATCTAATTTATATTTATCTATCTAATTTATATCTATCTATCTATCTATCTATCTATCTATCTATCTATCTATCTATCTATCTAATTTATATTTATCTATCTAATTTATATCTATCTATCTATCTATCTATCTAATTTCTATCTATCTATCTATCTAATTTATATCTATCTATCTATCTATCTATCTATCTATCTATCTATCTATCTATCTATCTATCTATCTATCTATCTATCTATCTATCTATCTATCTATCTGTCTATCTATCTATCTATCTATCTATCTATCTAATTTATATTTATCTATCTAATTTATATCTATCTATCTATCTATCTATCTATCTATCTATCTATCTATCTATCTATCTATCTATCTATCTATCTATCTAATTTCTATTTATCTATCTATCTATCTATCTATCTATCTATCTATCTATCTATCTATCTAATTTATATTTATCTATCTATCTATCTATCTATCTATCTATCTATCTATCTATCTATCTATCTATCTATCTATCTATCTATCTATCTATCTATCTATCTATCTAATCTTTCCATCCATCTCATTTACTAAAAATATGTCATGGTGTGCAATTTAAAGTTTGTGTAACTGATAAAAATAAACAGGTTTCTGTAGCACAGCAGCTGAATTAACAATAACTTTCTGAGATGTTGCAAACAATTTCATGTTAGACAAATTTATTACATTTTTTATAAAATTTATAAATTTATTAGTATTAGTTATGCAGCCGTGACCACAGAAGAATAGAAACAATATAAGATTTAAAATACCTTACCATCCACACTGATGAAAAACATGATGTAAACCCACATTTGAACAGGCATTAGATATTAATATAAGTGATGTTATTAATCTTGATAATGCACCTGGAGCTCGAGCTCGTCTGATGAACATTCAGAGATTGTAACTGAGTTTCATCAGGAAGTGACACGGGTGATGATGAATCTACTGAATCCATTAGATGGCACCAAAACCTCTCAACAATTAATCACAGCTTTTCTCTTTCTGACTTATCAGTGATTCAAACTCAATTTCATAATATAACATTCACTATTTATTTATGCCATGTTATTAGCATTACACTTAATGTTAAGTTTATTAGAATTAAACAATGTTAATACCACCTCTCTGATAATATATGGATATTTATCTTTGGTTGTATTGAGCTTTCGCGAGTTTCAAAACCTTCAAAAATGTCAAATAAATTAATGAATATATATACATACTGTAGGCAGGCTATAGATAGATAGATAATTGTAACTATAACAAAATAAATAAAGCAGCACTGACCTGACTTTAATACCGCTTGGGACTTAATTGGCCCACTTTTAGTATATAATATGTTTTAAGTGAACTATAAGTGTAACAGTAAACTTTAAGTGCACAACTAAGTTCATAATTACGTTACTCATTGCAAGTGAACTTATGGGTAGTAGTTTACTATTTTAATACAACATTTTTAGTTTATGAAAGTACACTTTGAAGTATACTCTCAGTAAACTACTAGTTTAGTAGTTTTATACTACAAGTTTTCTTTTAGTGTACTCTCAGTAAACTATAGTTTAGTAGATTTATACTGCAAGTATAAATGCAAGTTTTCTTTTAGTGTACTCTCAATAAACTACTAGTTTAGTGGTTTTATACTACAAGTTTTCTTTGAACTTAACATTATTCTTATAGTTTACTATTTATACAGGTCCTTCTAAAAAAATTAGCATATTGTGATAAAGTTAATTATTTTCCATAATGTAATGATAAAAATTCAACTTTCATATATTTTAGATTCATTGCACACCAACTGAAATATTTCAGGTCTTTTATTGTTTTAATACTGATGATTTTGGCATACAGCTCATGAAAACCCAAAATTCCTATCTCAAAAAATTAGCATATCATGAAAAGGTTCTCTAAACGAGCTATTAACCTAATCATCTGAATCAACTAATTAACTCTAAACACCTGCAAAAGATTCCTGAGGCTTTTAAAAACTCCCAGCCTGTTTCATTACACAAAACCGCAATCATGGGTAAGACTGCCGACCTGACTGCTGTCCAGAAGGCCATCATTGACACCCTCAAGCAAGAGGGTAAGACACAGAAAGACATTTCTGAACAAATAGGCTGTTCCTAGAGTGCTGTATCAAGGCACCTCAGTGGGAAGTCTGTGGGAAGGAAAAAGTGTGGCAAAAAACGCTGCACAACGAGAAGAGGTGACCGGACCCTGAGGAAGATTGTGGAGAAGGACCGATTCCAGACCTTGGGGGACCTGCGGAAGCAGTGGACTGAGTCTGGAGTAGAAACATCCAGAGCCACCGTGCACAGGCGTGTGCAGGAAATGGACTACAGGTGCCGCATTCCCCAGGTCAAGCCACTTTTGAACCAGAAACAGCAGCAGAAGCGCCTGATGGGCTGCAGAGAAGCAGCACTGGACTTCTGCTTCTGCTTCTCACAAATTTTGCATGTCATTTGGAAATCAAGGTGCCAGAGTCTGGACGAAGGAAATGCCAAAATGCCTGAAGTCCAGTGTCAAGTACCCACAGTCAGTGATGGTCTGGGGTGCCATGTCAGCTGCTGGTGTTGGTCCACTGTGTTTTATCAAGGGCAGGGTCAATGCGGCTAGCTATCAGGAGATTTTGGAGCACTTCATGCTTCCATCTGCTGAAAAGCTTTATGGAGATGAAGATTTCATTTTTCAGCACGACCTGGCACCTGCTCACAGTGCCAAAACCACTGGTAAATGGTTTACTGACCATGGTATTACTGTGCTCAATTGGCCTGCCAACTCTCCTGACCTGAACCCCATAGAGAATCTGTGGGATATTGTGAAGAGAAAGTTGAGAGACGCAAGACCCAACACTCTGGATGAGCTTAAGGCCGCTATCGAAGCATCCTGGGCCTCCATAACACCTCAGCAGTGCCACAGGCTGATTGCCTCCATGCCACGCCGCATTGAAGCAGTCATTTCTGCAAAAGGATTCCCCACCAAGTATTGAGTGCATAACTGAACATAATTATTTGAAGGTTGACTTTTTTTTTTTGTATTAAAAACACTTCTTTTATTGGTCGGATGAACTATGCTAATTTTTTGAGATAGGAATTTTGGGTTTTCATGAGCTGTATGCCAAAATCATCAGTATTAAAACAATAAAAGACCTGAAATATTTCAGTTGGTGTGCAATGAATCTAAAATATATGAAAGTTTAATTTTTATCATTACATCATGGAAAATAATGAACTTTATCACAATATGCTAATTTTTTGAGAAGGACCTGTATATTATTTTTGCACTTGCAGTAGAGTGTACTTATAGGCTACTATATGTTCAAATGTTATTTTTTGTAGGCCTACTTGAAAAAATACCTTTAACTGTACTTTAATTAAAAAAATTTTTTTTTTGCTTCATGCATCCTTTTTTATCAACACTTGAAAGTTGCTAAGTTTCATAAAGAAAGGCAACATTTTAAACAAAAAAGTTGAGAAAATCTCATTTTTGTCAAAAACTAATGCCGTGTTCCAGGCAGGGTTAGTTACTGACTAAAGAGTGTCAGAGAGAGACGTCAGAGCTCGTAACTGGGAGTACATCGATCTAGTACAAGTTCACGGGTGGGAAGTCACAGGTTTGACTGCCGTTCCAGTGCACTTTCACGGGTATAAGGTTGGAAAAACACGGGTTACAGGTTGCCTGGAATGCGGCATTAGTACGCCTTGATCAGATTCAGAAAAATGATCAAAACACAGATGGAGTAGATCGAGTCCAACACCCCCAAAGCTTCACAGTCGTTTTCTCTTCATGTGTTATGCTTCATTTCATTTGGAAACATTAAGCAGTTTTGATTTACACACTGTTTAATGTTTGATGATCACGTTATCACCCTTTTCAAATTTCCAGGTTTCTCAGAAGCGGAAGTCGTCATATGGGTAAACTCCATATAGGCTATGGTGAATGAGAGACAACATAAATGTATTTTTCTGTGTTCCCTTTTGCTCAAATAGCAAAAGAAAAACTCCACAATTGTGTTTTTAGAACTTTCAAAAAGATGAAGAAAAAAATAGAGCTCTCTTCTGATTGATAATGGCAGTCAGAAGTAACTTCAGAAGAGAGAAAGATGTCAACTTTATACCGTCCATCACTCCCACAGCCGCTTAGTAACACCCTTACAGCAGTAGGGCTTAACTATTTTATAAAAGCCCAGTGTTATAAATGTACATAGGTAAAAATAATAATAATAAAATACTTTTATTTTTAAGGATTTAAGATGCTGATGACCGTTAAAATGCGTCATCATCACGCGAAAAAGGTCATCAGAGGAGGCTGTTTACATACGGTAAGGCTTCAAATTATGCGCAGTAGTTCAGACGTGGGTATTTGAATATGTTTGATTAATATTGAAATTGCTGTGGTGGATTAGAAAAGTGGAAACGTTTTTGTTATGAAATCTGGTCTCTGTTTGAATAGTAAAACAACGCAATTAATCTCATATCGTGCCGAGTTGTGCTAGCAGGTGTTTCAAAACCAAATGACAGTAATACAAGAATCAACCTTTATAACGTTAAATAGAAAACTTCGGGAAACATCATGTGCTCCATTGTAAGATGTACGGGGTAATGATGTTAACGGCTGATTTATAAAGTTATCGGCATCGTCACAGAAGCTCGGGCGGATCTGTGCGCGATCAGACTAAACATCGTTTAAGAAAACAAGATAATTTTACGGATTGCCACCTTTGCGAGTATTTTTGAGGGTGGAGAGTATCAGAGAGCACACCCACATGACACGACACATACAGCTGTGTTTTCTTCTCCATTTTCTACCAAACGAACTTTTTCTTTCGATTTTGTTACGAACATGTAATGGCGTCCAGTTCAGGTAAGAATAAAATCAGACCAAATAAATGTGTTTAACACACTAAAACTGAAATCCTTACAGAAAAATAGTATTTTATTAAATAATACAGTAAATATAGGCCTATTAATGCTGGAAAATATGTCGGTACAAGTAGGATAAGGCCTGCTTTATGGAAGTGCACTTTTCTCCTATCAATGTAATGGAGCAACGCAGTTTGATCGAATACATTTTCTTTAAAATTGCGTGAATAGTAAGGCAGCGAGGCATGTGGTAAATGTAATATAGGCCTAATTAATAATAATAAGGCAAAGTTTGTCACCATGTGAAATCATACGGTAGGCTAGCACAATTTCAGTAACATTTAATTAAATTACCAACTTCATCAAATGGTGTACTATTTTATCTTCACAGCACTTGTAGGCTATAGGGCTAGTATTTTGCCCATATTGTAAAAAGAAGCAGATTCATTTTTAAAACCTTTGGAGTATGTTTGGCAGAATAAAAAGTGATCCACCCACTCATTTGCCACAAAAAAAAAAAATAGAAGCATTTTGAATAGAAATAAAAGCTAGAAATAAAAACAAGCATATTTATCCATCAATATGCGACCAATCGACCAATAAAATATATTGATAGTTTCATTTATTTTTATAAATTTTCCCCCCACTTGTCAATGTTGTGTTCAATTTTGCTTTGTTTTATCTGCAGGGAGCCTTCAAAGACAAAACAAAGATCCCCCAGACAAGGAAGCCATTATCATGACTGGTGGTAAAAAACAACAACAACAAAAACCTATTGTTCAGATGTAATTAGTATTGAAAAAAAAATTAAGTAATTTACTTATCCCCATTCAGGCAATCACCTTTTGTATTTTATGAAAGAAAGAGTATAATACAGAGGTGGAATAATAAATGTTGACAAATTGTTCTTCTTGTGTGAATTATTTCTTTAATAAATAAAAATGAAAATAGAATTTGGTAACAGAATTTGTGAAATTTTAAATTACCATTATTTTGGACCATCTCTTGACCGACCCGATATTAAGTCAACAATTATATGATAATTCATAATAATCAATGCTGCAAATATAATCAAAATCCTTGAGAAACTGTGTATCAGGGAGGTTTATACCTAGAGAAAAGAATGTGTTAGCATAACTCTTCTCAATGCCAGTTACTCGGCTGGTCCAGGAACTGAAGTATACAATCTGAAATCTGCCATGTTCATGGACTTGGTTGAGTATTACTGTTATTTGTCTTCTCTGTTCCAGTGAGTGATTTGAGGATTGTTCTGCTGGGGAAGAATGTAGCAGAAAACAGCAGAGTGGGAAACTTCATCTTAGGAAGAGCAGCGTTTGAGAGTAAAACTCCTGCTGATGTAGAGCTGCACACAGAGAAACACAGAGGAAAACTGAAGGACAGAGACGTCAGAGTCATCAACGCTCCTCAACTGCTGCAACCAAATCTGTCAGTCTCTCAGATCACACAGGGAGTGAAAGAGTGTGTGGATCTGTCTGCTCCTGGACCTCATGTGATCATACTTGTCCTGCAGCAGAACGACTTCAGTAAGAATGACAGAAACAGAGTGAAATATGTGCTGAATGTATTCAGTTATGAGGCTCTTAAACACACTATAGTGTTGAATAATGATGAAGAGATACACAATGACACAATTCATCAATTCATAAAAGAGTGCAGAGGTGGACATCTTCAGTTCGATGAAAGAAAATCAGGATTGCACTCTGAGGTACTTGAAAGAGTTCAGAAGATACTCAAAGAAAACCAGGTCCAATTTCTTATCTGTGACTTGTATGAGGAAGCAAGAGAAGCATCAGAGGATGAAGAGCAGAGCAGATCTAGAAGTTCAGTCACAGCAGAAGAAGAGGGAGATCTTGATCTTGAAGATGATGGAAAAATCAAACAGAGCAACAAAGAGAAAAAGGAAGTTGCTTTCCAAAGAAATAACTTGTGTAAGTATTGTTGGCAAGAAAGTTAATTTAACCCGCACATACACATCACTCCCTTCAAGAGAAAGACTAATTTGAGAAAATAAAAATTGGTTTATAATGATAAATGATAATACAAAAACAGTACTGTCATTTTATAATATCTACAACAAACTCATACAATAAACTTAGATACTCCTTTTTAAATATTTTTTTATTTTACTGCTTATATCCATTTGGGGAGATTTGGAAAAGATAAACTGAAAAAAAAAAAAAACTTTAATAAACATCATTATACTGTTTAACAGATTAGGGTGGAAACTTAATTTCCTATTTCAATGTACATTAGCTAAATGGTGTTGCACATTGTATAATGGCTGTTGAAGATTTATTAATAATTATTGAAGAGGTGATCATACAATTCTAATTAATAAATTGTATAAATCACATGGCAATTTTTATGTAACTCATGTAATTAACCCACTAAATTATTTCCATGTTTGTTTTTCAGTGGCAGAGAGTGTCAATGTTTTGCCGAAGCTGAATGTGGTTCTGTGTGGGAGTGACAGAAGATTAAAAGCATCCATATCAAACCTTCTCCTGGACCGGAGAGACAGAAGACCCGAGCTCATCTCAGAGTGTGTGAAGCTGGAAGGAGAAGCTCATGGACGTCTGATCTCTCTGGTGGAGCTTCCAGCTCTGACTCCACTCTCACAGGAGGAAGTGATGCGTCAGGCTCTCCGCTGTGTGTCTCTCTGTGATCCTGGAGTTCATGTTTTCCTCTTCATTATTCCTGATGGTCCACTTACTGATGAAGACAAAACAGAAACAGAGAAGATCCAAAAAATATTCAGCTCTAAGATCAACATCCACACCATGGTCCTCATAATCCAGAAGTCAGAGCATGAGACAGAAGAACAGAATGAAACAACGAAGTCTGTCATTGAGTGTTTTGGGGGAAGACATAATTTCCTTGGTCCAAACCCACAAGTGTCCGTGTTGGTGACTAAACTGGAGCAGATGATGGAAGAAAATTATGGAATTAGTTTTTCCACAGAAACATTTTTGGATGCACAAATAGAGAAATTTGAAGAAATGAGTAAGAAAATAATCTCATTAGACACACAGATTCAACAGCAAGGTAATAATCAGAAAATGTCTATGTCTCTCACCCACTTTAAATTATGTTTTATTAACAAAGTTCGGGAGGAGCACGTTCAGATAATTAACCTAATTAAAACGAGAAGAGCGCATTCAGTAAATCAACTTAATTAACGACAAAAGAGGTAGACACACAGCAGTCTTACCTCAGTTCGTTGACAGTTTATCAGCATTTGGCCCCGCCCTAAGTTCCCAACATATCCGAAATCAAGCTCTTCCCGTCCGATGAAGAATTTTTCATCCTGGAGGAATCAACTGCCGCAAAACCTCCAGTTCAAGGAGCGATTCTCCTCTGCCTATCACCGCCGCCGATCCCTTGCTGTTATCTCGCAAGCATCAGCCAAACAAACATGTCCCCGCACACCGAGACCCTCACCCACCCACGCAGGGGGAAACATCCGTGATTTCCTTCCGCGTCTTTCTCTAATCCCGCCCATTCAATTATCTCTGCCATAGAGAAAGGGACAATAAGGCCCATCGAGCACTAAACTCGCGTCTCGGGCAATGCCGCCATCTTCCCAAAAAGGAACAGGCCTTCCTCCAGTGTCAGGCCACCGCAGCAGATTCAGTCCCGATCAGCTCACGCTCTCCACCCCTGTCGGCTCAAACCTGTGAGAGCACAGCGCAAATCCCTCTCGTTTTCTGTCCTTGGTAAAATTTTATTTTAACAGTTTATGCCATTAGGATCAATATTGATCTGGGGAATACACGTTTTTAACAGTTTTCTGTACAAGTGATTTGTCGTTGCTTCCTTGTAGCTTAAACACACACACACACACACACACACACACACACACACACACACACACACACACACACACAGTTGCTCGCACGCAAAGTCGCACACAGAATCAGTAAGGTACACAGAACTTATTGTCATCACTGTCCTGCGATTTATCAGAAAAATCGCTTAGGAACTTAAAGTTAATATGTATTTCTGTTTTGAAGTAACTTAAAACCACAGCTTCCATAATGGTAAGGACAAATTCAAACACGCAATTTTCCGGTCACTAATGTATTAAAAAAATGTAATCTTACCATTACACTTCATCTTTATCTAATAAAACAAACATAAATAGGTAAGTAAAGCAACAACCCATAGACAGATAACTGCTTAAAAAAATAAAAAGGTGTGTTTCATATGCAAGGTTCCCTTTCAGTCAAGAACATCAGGCGTAGTCGACGTCGACTGGTTGGTCGAAACATGTTGGCTTGTGTACCTTTAAAATGATTTAAGCCATACTAAATAAAGGCTTTTTAACTTTATCCTTCTCCTCATTGAAAACTTGACTGAGTGCCTGGGACCTGCTTTTCGTTTCTTTGCATTTTCGAGTACTATTGAATGAGCCAATGCAATTGGCGTGTGTGATTTACATCACACACTCCGCCCCCGCGGCGCGGGTATAAATACGGAAGTGGATGCACGCACTAGTTGCCTTTCACTTTGGAGCCGATCGTTTGATGTCTCTGAAGAGTGCTGTTGTTTACAACAAGTGAGTGTGTCGTGTTCTTCTGGAAGACTCTCCCAGTGTTGGTGGTTTCTACAGCACAGTGCAGCGGTGATCGCGAGCTTTGAGCTCTTAACTGCTGTTTTAACAGCAACAAATTTCTATATGTTTGTGTTTGTTGACGGCTGGTTAGAGGGAGGAAAAGTGAGTGCTTCACTGTTTCAGTTCACTGTTCAGTGTTGTTGTGGTCATTCCCCTGTGTGCTCCGGCACTGGTGACGGGTCCTATTTCCTGAAAGAGCAATTTCGTCTTTTTCAAGATCCGTGCATTCACCTGTGCGTTTCTGGCAGACGCAGCCGCTTGGCTCCCTCCATATGAAGACCGCCTCAGTACTAGCTTCATGATCGAGTCCCGAGGTGACTGTGGCAGAGCAGCACGCCCTGTGTGACAACAGATCATCCCGGCCTGCTGCCAAACCCTCACTGACTGAGGGGCCATGTACAAAGGGCATGTTTTATGTCGCTTGCACCTACTGTGCTAGGTCAGGAGTGGAGCAGGTCTTGATAGTTACCCCTTATTGACTCAACCATACCTAGTTCCCCTTGACAGCCCTTCCTGACTTCCCCTGAATACATTTCAGGGACGGGGCATGATGGCACCCGCGTTCAGACCCCTGGAGAGATTCCAGGCCGGTCCTAAAGTGGACACGGAGGTTCAGGTGACTACCATAGAACTATGTGGTAGTTACCATCACTTCTGCAAGCACTCCCTAAAAAAAGGAAGTTGTGCTTACGGCAAATAGAAGTGGAAGCTATTCGTTAAGTGAGTCTTCTCTGAAGGCGTTCGGTCATTTCAGTTCTTTCTTTCCTGCAAGATGGGTTGGAGTAGGCTGTTTTCCTCCACCCTCAAAATGATGTTGCCTCTGTTTTTCTTGACGCACATCATGATGCAGAAGAATGGTCCTTAGGGACCAAGGGAATCTGCCTTGCACCCCTCTTTATCCTCTTGGGCCTATCTCTGGTGCTACTGCACTGCAGAGACCGCCCCTGAGCCACTGCAGACAGTGAGTTAAAAATTCTTTTTTGAAACAGTTCTCTTGCTCGCGTGGTCTTTACTAGAGGGTAGGGACTTGCTCGCTTTCGGTCAACGAGCCTGGAATTCGGGCCGACTAACTCTCACGAGCTGAGACCCCGGCCTGGATATGTGCCCAAGGTTCCTACCTCTCCCTAAAGGTGGGATAAGGTAGTGAGCCTGTAAGCGCTGCCCCGGAGGAGGCAGACCCAGCCCTGGCTTTCTCTGTCCGTCCGCTTCATTTGCGGTGATACGTGCACAGAACGCAAGCCTTAGGACCTCAGACCAGCTCTTATCTGTAAAGGAAATCAGCAGAGAGGGAAGGCTGTTTCCAAGCGAGGTTGGCCCACTGAATGGTGGCTGCCTTCATCTTGGTGAAAATCCCAAGATGCACGTGTCCACTTAGGTGGTGAGCTCCTCTGAGTGAGTGTGTGCTCCCGACTAGGCGTTGACACAGAGTGCTTCTCTGACAGATTCTATAGTTGGGGGCTGGGTGACACCCTTAGTCAAACCGCTGCTTCCTGTGGGCTTCCCTTCTCATGAAGCCAGTTTCACCGTGAGCCCGATTCGAAGTGTCGGCTTGCTGCGCCATTCCCCTCCTATGGACTGGATACGTGCGCCAATTCTGCTCCAGTTAAGTTCCCTTTAACCGAACCCTGTTGAGTTCCTCCACATCCCTTCATCATTGGACGTGGCGGAGCATCCGGTGCTAGGCCTATCACTCGTAAGCATTGTGGAACCTGTGTTAGGCTGGGTCCATATGTTGCGATCCCTACGGTGATCCCATATATGTATTCTTCCACGGTACGGCTCCATGCGGCGAGCCTGTGTCTTCCCTTGCCAGAGCCTGCTCTGCCGTCACTGTCCGGTTGAGTCTCCCCCTGTCATAGGCTGGAGCCACCCCAGTGACATTCCATATTTTGTACTGCCCGGTCTTCCGCCCAGTTCATATGTGTATTCTCCATGTTACCTTCCTTCGGGCAGGATGTGGCTTCCGCAGCGTCCCTTCCTTTTATGTTCAAGGAACGCTTTCCCAGTGGTCCTGTAGGAACAGCAGTGACTTCCCTGGCCTAAGCCCTGTCCCTTCTCCGCCTTAAATTGTGGGGGGATCAGGAGGCTTTTGTCTAGGCACTGAAGGTGGCAGCTTTAGTGGCGCTTTCAATGGTTGATCCCCATTCAGTCGACGTCGACTACGTCTGACGTTCTCGACTGAAAGGGAACGTCCTGGTTGCGTATGCAACCCATCGTTCCCTGAAGGAGGGAACAGAGGACGTAGTCCCCTTGCCACTACTGCTGGACCACCGCTGACTCAGAGTTACGCTCGGCTCTGACTCAGAGTTTATCAGCATCCCTCCACCACCCCATCTCCTCACTTCTAGTTCTAACTATTCCTATCACAACCTCGTGAAATGATAAAACATGTGGATCTGGGAGTAGTTAAGGAGACATTCACTACTGGAATGGGGATAAAGTGCACATAATCCCAGTCAGACCATTGCACACAAAATCTCCAAAAGACCAGGAGAGGCTGTGGCTCAGACCTAAACATAATCTGTTTTCAACTTTTCTGTAGTGACTCTATGACTTTTATGTAGAATTATGTATTTTAAAGCAGAATTTGACCATGGCCCACCTAACTAATGCTCAATAAAGACTTACAACCCTACACAGTTGCTGGAAAATTTAGATGCATTTATAATTGTTTTGGAATCAGATCGCAACACCCACCAAACAGAGTTTAAAACCCGTTTCAGTAAGCCATAAAGAAATGTTAGTTTAGAGAAATAATTTCAGGAAACTGTCAGGGATGATGTATTAAATACATTTACTTCATGCAACTCAAAACATTTACATAATTATTCAAATTCACAATTTATTTGATTTCAGTTTGTTCTTTTGTATTAGTAATAATTCAGACAGATTGCTCCTAAATGTTCGTAGGATTTGATTTTAAAAGACTAGCAGCATGACTCTTTTCTCTTTTTCAGATTCAAGAGAGGTTTCAGATGATGTGAGGATTGTCCTGCTGGGAAAAACTGGAGTTGGGAAGAGTGCAACAGGAAACACCATCTTAGGGAGAGAAGTATTTAAAGAAGACATGTCTCAAGAGTCCATTACTAAAGAGTGTCAGAGAGAGACGGCTGAAATTGATGGCAGACAGATTACTGTGATTGACACTCCAGGACTGTTTGATACTAAACACAGTCATAAAGAGATCCAGACAGAAATCAGCAACTGCATCTCCATGATTCTGCCTGGACCACATGTGTTTCTGTTACTGATACCACTGGGACGTTTCACTCAGGAGGAGGAAAATGCTGTCAAGATCATTCAAGAGACTTTTGGTGAAAACTCCCTAATGTACACTATGGTGCTCTTCACCAGAGGAGATGATATAAAGAAGAAGACCATTGAAGACTACCTGGGAAAACCAGGATCTGCTTTGATGAACCTTATCGGACAGTGTGGAAACAGATACCATGTGTTCAATAATAATGAGACAAGAGACCGTATGCAGGTGTCTATATTACTGCAAAAAATCAATGATATCTTGACAACAAATGGAGGAAGTTATTACACATGTAAGATGTTCAAGCAGATGGAAAAAGAAAAACAAGAAGCACAGATGAAGATGCTAATGGACAAAGTGGAACAACTGAACAGAGAGAGAGAAGAACTGCTGGTCAAACATGAAAAAGAGAATGAAAAATTGAAGATGAAGTTGAAGAAAGATGGAAAGAATCATGGTGCAGAGAAGAAGAGAAGAGGAGAAGAAGAATTTAAAAAGATTGAAGAACAATACAAAACAAAACAAGAGAAACTGGAGGCAAAGCTACAAGAGGAAATACAGAGAAGGGAAGAAGAGGATGGGACAAGGAGGAAGAAAGAACAAAACTTAAGGGATGAATGTGATGAAAAAATTAAAAAAGAAAGAGAGGAAATCAAGAGAGAAAAGGAGAAAATAGAAAGAGAGAAAGAAGATCTTCAGGACAAACATAAAGTAGAAATAGAAAAGATGAAGAAGATGATGGTTGAAGAAATACAGAATCATAACAAAGAGAAGAGTAGAAAATTGGAAGAATTTAGTGAAAAAAATAAAAGATACAGTAAAGAGATAAAAGAAAAGGAGGAACAAATGCAGAAACATCAGGCGGAAATGCTAAAACAACATGAGATGCTCTCAAAGGCAATCCAGCATGAGAAATCTCTGAGAGAACAACAATGTAAAATGTACGAAGACAAAATGGAGTCAATAGAACAACAGAAGCAAGATGAACTAAAGAGACTAAAACCACCGGACAATGAAGAAGACATAAGAAAAGACATAGAGAACATGAAAATGTGCTGCTCTCAAACAGCCTCTTCTCTAAAGGTAAGTCAATGTAAATTACAACTAAGGTCAGGAGCATTTAGAGGACTTAGGGCCAGATATACTAACGCTTTTGCGCCCACTTTAGGCGTATTTGTTTCGCAAAGTGCGCATAAAACCATGGCGACGTATGTACGAATGGGATGCACCGAGATGAAAGCGCAGACTGCCTGTCGCGGGAACTGAAAATGGCAAAATGCGCTTTTCGTGTCATGCATATGCATTCATGGGATGGACAAGGGGAAAGTGGGAGTGTCACATAAAGAGATGGGAGGGGAAGCGAAGCGCGAGTCCCCACGACCACGCCCCACCCCCGGGTGCCGTATGGGATGGGTGATCGAAGGATAGTGATGGATGTCTCACCCGGTAACCATTCCCTGTGGGCACATCACTCCTCCATCACACCGCAGCCGATGGAATTCCTGTTAAACGTGCTGGTCCCTCTGTAATGGATCGATCAGCCGTTTCAATTGGGGTTCCCCCAGAGGATAAGATGTCGATTGCATCATCGGAGGGTGAGCTGGCCTCTGGAGATGACGACTCGGCTGTGTTATCTCCCTCTGGAAGTGTAACATTGTCCGAGCCAGATCCAGAAATGTCAGCTATGCTAAAACGGGCCGCCCAGGCTGCCGGGCTCGAGTGGTACCCTCCACCGTGGAACCCTCCACGGTCTCGGTTGGAGGATAGGTATTTCGGGGCGGGCCGCGCTGGTTCTCAGCTTGCCGCCCCAGTGCCTTTCTTTCCTGAAGTGCATGGAGAGCTTACCAGGTTGTGGACGGCACCTTTCTCTGCCAGAAACTGCACCTGTGTCGGGCAGCCGCTGCCTTTTGGGGGGATCCTAGTCTTCCCCCTAAGGCCTGTGAGTTCTCGTCCGTTCCGGGCACCCATGGACATGCCAGGGCACCCGTGGACATGCACGAGGGTAGCCCAGACCGTGCGCCCATAGGTGAGAGCACCACCTGTGCTTCAGACCTGTGCATCAGTACAAGCACCGCAGTGCTTCAGACCTCGCCCTCTGGGGCACGAGTATCGTGGCGTGCGCGATCGGTCTGGCGATGTCCCCTTAATGGTCCAGGAGCACCATCCCTGGCTCAGCCTGGTTGATATGGCGGATGCGGACAAGGTTCAGTTCCTGGTCTCCCCAATTTTCCAGGTTGGGCTGGTCGGCGATGCGGCGGAGAACTGGGTCCAACAGTTCTCTGCCGCCCAAGCGCAGATGGAGGCCATCCGGGACATCCCGCTCCAGGCACTCCCAAGCCAGGTGGCAAGCGACAGCGAAAGTATTCCGGAGCGGGCTGCTCAGGAATGGAGGAGGATGCTCTTAGAGTTGGTCACTGATCCACTCCCTCCCCCCGGGTGAGGGCCGGATGGAGTCTTTGTTTGTGTGTGTGTCTGCTCCACCACTGGTTCCCAAAAGAAGTGGAGCAAGCGGTACCCACACTTCAAATAAAGAGAAAATTCCTCTGTTCCTGGGTCCCAAGAGGGCAAGTCTGGCGGTGTGTGACCCTGTAAAGCCTTGCACCCCTCAGCCCCCTCTTGTTCACCAGCATGGCAGCTGGGTGCGGTTCGAGGACCCGGTCATCCTCCTTCTCACTCATCCCTGGCATTCTCGTGGAGACAGGTAAGTGTCGTGCACCACACTCAGACCTTGCTTCGGGCCGCGTCCGGGCCTTCCAAGCCGGGTCCCTGTCCTCCACCTCGCTGCCCCACCTCGGGTATGTCTGTGGTTCCCTGGCCCCTGTGTTCTTGCGTTCGAAGGTGCAAAGTATCAGTACAAGTCCTACCATTCGAGTGCTCCATAGCCAGTTGGGTTTTCAGGTCAACTGGGAGAGTAATCTCGCCCACGGGCTGAGTATCTCTTTTTCAGTTCAGGAGAAGAACTCAGCCCAACACGTCTCTTCAAAAAGAGTGTGTTCAGCTGGTGCTTGAAGTGAGAAAGGGTCCCACTGAAAGAACTCTCAGAGGCTCCTGAGGCAAATGGCAGCCACAGTCGCTATGGCTTCCTCCATGTGAAGACCGCTTCAGTACTAGCTTTATGATCGAGTCCCGAAGTGACCGTGGCAGAGCGGCACGCCAAACCCTCAGACCTTTGGTTTCTATGGGCCAAACCGCTCCTAGAACGAGGTCCACTAACACCGACTGAGGGGCCATGTACAAAGGGCATGCTTTAACGCAGGCCTGGGCGACCTCCTACTTCATTGGTATACGTTACCTCGAGTTGTTGCAGTTCACCTCACTTTGAGCCACCACTGCTCAGCGAGCTGGTACTGGTCTGAAAAGACAACACCGCGACCATTGCGCTAAGCTTCCCTCGCATATTACAACTCGCCCGTCACCTCCTCCTTGGAGTCAGAAGCTTCTGAGGTCGCTTCATTCCACTATTTCTTCCAACCTGCTCAATCGTACCGCCAACGAGCCTCACGACAGCTGTGGCCAGGGAGAGTGGAGACTCCATCCCCTGGCGGTCCAAATGGGCAGGGACCACTTCGGGGCCGCACAGTTACATCTGTTTGCCTCTCCAAACTCGTCCTTCTGCCAGTTGTGTTTCTGTCTAAGCGGACATACCTTGGACAGACACTGGCTCTCAGCTGACCTCGGGGCTCCGCAGAAATGCGTTCCCCAGTGAGCCTTCTAAGAATGCGGATATGCGATTCATTGTCGCTTGGCGCCTGCTCAAGTTCAGTGATTTTCATCACACTCAGGTTTTGAGCAAAAATGCTCCTGAAGCTCAGTGAAATTCATCACACTCAGGTGTTGAGCAGAAATGCTCCTGAAGCTCAATGAATTTTTATCACACTTAGGTGTTGAGCAGAGATGCTCCTGAAGCTCAGTGAATTTTATCACACTCAGGTGTTGAGCAGAGATGCTCCTGAAGCTCAGTGATCTTCACACTAGTGTATAGCAGTGCTCCTGTCTTGTGCGCGCATGTCACTTGCACCTACTGTGCTAAGTCAGGAGAGGAGCAGGTCTTGATAGTTGCCCCTTATTAGCCCAACCAGACCTAGTTCTCCTCGACAGCCTTCCTGGCTTCCCCTGAATACATTTCAGGGACGGGGTGATGGCACCCGCGTTCAAAAACTGGACGCGGAGGTTCAGGTGGCTGACCCAGCCCTGGCTTTTCTCTGTCTGTCCGCTCCATTGCGGTTTTACGCGCACAGAATGCAAAGCCTGGACCTCAGACCGGCTCTTGTCTGATACAGAAACCAGCAGAAGGGAAGGCTGTTTCAAAGCAGAGGTTGGCCCACTACGGTGAAAGTTTTCCTAAGGTGCACTTGCCCACCTGGGTGGTGAGCTCCTCCTAAGTAAGGGTATTGCTCCCTCCTAGGCGTTGAAACAGAGTGCCTCGCTAACAGGCAAAAAGTTTATTGAAGCTATGTGGGTACTCAGTTTTTCCTGTCGTTTAATACATTTGGCCAAAAGTGCTATGCACAGGCTGTATTAGAGGACAAATACCAGACTGACACTCTTCTCGGCTACTCAAATACATAAAACATTAGGATTTACACACATTGTGTTTCTTGAATAATGAAAACGCTGTAGGCCTACTTTTTCAAAGACCTAGTTCTTTATTTACCCTTGCACTGCAAACAAGCAGACACGTTCTCCAAAATGCGAGCAGGACTTCATTCACGATTGAGGGGGGTGGAGCTGCTTTATCAACTTTGCCGACTTGAGGATCTTTAGTTTAGTCACAAGCTCTAGTAAAAAGCTATTTAGTATACAGTTCTATTCAAGTTCTGGTATAAAGTATAGGCAAAAAAAAAAAAAACTTTATTAACCGGATTTTTTTTATAATCAAACCATTTTCGGAACTGCAAATTTATAGAAGGGACACAGAGCAGAAACTTTAAAATAAGGATTCTGCTCTGAGTGAACCGATTTTTTCTTCTTCTCGTTTTTAAGCCCTGGTGTAAACAGGCCCTATAACATGCTTATCTAAAATTGAATTACTGTAGTTCTTCTTCTTTTGTGGCACAATAACAAATTAGTTTTTATATATGAATGTATTCATTTATTTACAGAAAGATGAAACTGGTCAAAGCCCAAAGGTTGGACAAAAACCCAATGAACAGCTCGAAGAACTCTATGATAGACTAGATCTGAAAAAAAGACATCAAGATAAAATGAAAACAGCAGACATTCTTCAAATCACCAAGTCTTCATTTCAGTCTCAGGAGCCACAGGAAGAGAATAAACTGGTAAACTCATTCCTACAAAAGCTGATTAACATGGACTACAGAGCAAGATACACAGTCATAAAACACAGAAAGAAAGAAGGTAAAAAAAATAAAGCAAGCTACAACCCTGATATTCACCCAATGGATGTTCAGATGGCCGTGTTTCATTGTGCTGATGGTTTCCTGAAGCAGTTGATGGTGACTAAACTCTCTCAGTGTCAGTATTCACTGCCTCTGCTTGTTCCTGATCCATTTACACAGCAGATTGAGTTTCCTCTCTGGACATTAAGTCAAATCGACAAGAGCTGGAAAAAGAAAGACTCCAATAATGAAATCATCAGTCAAACTCAACCGGTCTACAAGGCTGAGACCCCAATGGTGGCTTTCTTCAGGTTTGGTTCAGTGTCTTCCTCTAAGTCTCAGCTGATAAACAGCCTCATCAACGAGAAACACCACACGTTCTTCCACAGGAACTGTTCAGGCAGCAGCAGAACCAGATTACTGATGGACGGAGTGGTGGAGATCGCCTGGTACTGCCCATCTGGGAAAAAGACAGATTCATTTGATGACTGTGTTGCTTTCTGTAATCTTCATGGTGATGCTGCAGCCAATGAGAAACAATATGAGATTCTGACCAGTATGGCTACCATGAACATCCTCTTCTTACCAGATTTTGGACAGAAGAACCACTACAAGGGTTTGGTGAGATCACTCTTCAAATCTCCTCTGCCTATCATTTGTCTGCTCACTGACAATAACTGTGATGAAACTGAACTGGGGAATGGCAAATTCATAATTGGGCTTTTGGACAAAAACCTATCTGATGTATCTAATCAGATAAGGGAGATGATCAGAGTGAGTTTGAGCAAGCAGAAAATTACCTTCAAAGTTGAAGATGTGGCCAAACACACAGGAATAAGAGTAGATGAGGAGGATCCAGCGTGTTCGAGAGGGAAAGAGGCAGCGGATCAGATCATGGGATTACTGAGAGGAAAGGATCCATCAACAGTGAAAGAAACAAACCTGCCCTGTCAGGGGAAACTGTGGCATGACTGGTGTAAAATCAACAAAGAGCTGCATCATCTAGAAGGAGAAAATCTAGAGGAAGATAAAAGTACCAAACTCAAGATCATGAGAGAAATAAGAGAAAACCAAGTGGCCCAAGGACGGAGTGAGTTCATGAAAACATTTATTGAAACAATGAAATCACAGAGAGACAATGAAAAGAACTATGTCCTCAGATGGATGATGAACCTGTTGAATGACTTCACTTCAGAGAAGCTCTTAAGACTTCATAAAGAGTATGACAAGAAATGGCATGAACTCTCAGCACTGAAAAAAAGGCCTGATAAACTAGATCAACTGCAGCATGAACAAACAAACCTGGAAAACATATCAGAGCAAATTAATAGAACAACATTTGGCTTGGAGCACATCCTGAGAGAGTTTGGTCAGATCTATGAATCGTGGTCATCTGTGAAGAAGTACAAGAAAAACAATCTGCAGTTTGACTTCTGTTCTCTCCCGAGTCTTGCAGCAGAGATGATGATCTCTGGATTTCCAATGGAGCTGATGGATGGAGATGCTGCTCATATTCCTCTGACCTGGGTCACTGCTGTTCTAGATGAACTTGTTAAGAAACTGGGAAAGAAGACCAGAATCTTTGTACTGTCTATTCTAGGGATTCAGAGCTCTGGGAAATCCACCATGCTGAATGCCATGTTTGGACTGCAGTTTGCCGTCAGTGCTGGAAGATGCACTAAAGGAGCTTTCATGCAGCTGGTCAAAATATCAGAGGAGATGAAAACTGAGCTGAAGTTTGACTATATTTTGGTTGTTGATACAGAAGGACTTCGTGCACCAGAACTGGCTGGAAGGTCAACAACACATCGTGACAATGAAATGGCCACATTTGTTGTTGGTCTTGGAAATATGACCCTGATCAACATCTTTGGAGAAAACCCATCTGAGATGCAGGACATCCTTCAGATTGTTGTTCAGGCCTTCATGAGGATGAAGAACGTCAGACTGAAACCCAGCTGCATATTTGTTCACCAGAATGTCTCTGATATCACAGCTGGAGAGAAAAACATGGAGGGAAGGAGACGACTGCAGGAGAAACTGGATGAAATGACAAAAATCGCTGCTAAAGAGGAAATATGTGATGCAGAAGGATTCAGTGATGTGATTGCGTTTGATGTACAGAATGATGTGAAGTATTTTGCTCAGCTGTGGGAGGGCAGCCCACCCATGGCACCACCAAACCCAGACTACTGCGAGAACATTCAAGAACTGAAGCAAACTATTCTTAAACACGCTTCAAAATCAGATGGCATAATGCTGACGCACCTAAGAGACCGTACTAAAGATCTCTGGGAAGCTTTGCTTAATGAACAATTTGTGTTCAGCTTCAAAAATTCTCTGGAAATCTCAACATACAAGAAACTAGAGACTGAATACAGCAAGTGGGCCTGGAGCCTTCGGAGTGCCATGCTGGACATTGAAAACAAGCTTCACAACAAAATAGAAAATGAAGCAATTCATGACATTGACGAATTTTATCTTGAAAGAGAACTGAATGCAAAAAGTGAAGAAGTGAAAAAGACAATGACTGAATTCTTTAAGAAAGACAGAGACGCAGCTGTACTGAATCAGTGGAAAGGTTTCTTTGAGATAAAAATCAAACAGCTTCAAGAAAACATTGTGAGAGAAACTAAGAGGAAATTAAATGGGGTTCTTCAGCAGCGTCACCTGAAGAAAAAGATTGATGCTGAGAGGACACATCATGAAAACACACTCTTTGAAAAGAGCAAAGAACTTGTCTTAAAATTCAAAGAACAAGCAAATGATGAAAATTTCATGAAAACACAGTTTGATTCCTTTTGGAAACAACAGACAGCTGAGATCATCAGAGACACTCCTTTAGTCAAAGATATTGACATATTAAAGGATGTGAAAATGCTGTTCAGTGAGACCCATGCAAGTCTTCCTTTAGACCGTATGAAAGAGAGCAGTAAGCAGAAAGATATGATCTCTTTGCCAAGCTATTCAAAATATGTACATTTGAAGAAATCCAGTGGATATACAGCACCTTTAAAAAATATGCTCAAAGGAGCTAAAGAGATGTTTGGTCACGTTTTATCTAAAGAGGATGAAGCCCAGATAAGATCTTTAATCACAGACATCGCTGAACACACAGATAAAATGATTCAATCATATAACATTTCAAAGATGGGCTACAACAACAGCTACATTCAACAACTTGTAGATTACATAAAGACAAGAATAATGCAGCACGAGGAAGAACCAAATGTGAAATATGTGTTTAAGAGTGAATTCTTCATGGATCTGGTACTTTTCATATGTCACAGAACAAACAAGACATTCACTGACCAGTACAAAATGTTCAGGGAAGCCAATGATCCTGTTCTTTATTTTGAGAGGAAAAGTCAGGAGTACATTAGAATTTTTCAGAAATACTGTAAAGGAGCTAAATCAGCTACTATCTTTGGTGATTTTGTTTGTAATAAACTTAAAGAGCCCATTCAGCAGAATATCTACAAAAAAACTGCCAGAGATTTAGCAGATGAAATGAGAACAAACTGTGAATCACTAAATGGAAACAGATCAAAACTGGAGAAACATATCTTGAGAACATTGGCAGAAGAGGAGGATTTTGATGCATACATCACATACATTAAAAATCCCAAAGAACACTTCAAGGATTTCATCAGAGATGAAGTCAGTCAATATATCACTGAAAGATTTGAAGATAGTGTTCGACCCAAGATGGAAAATAGCATTAAACTGCTGGAGCAGAAGATCACAAACGCAGCACATGAATCCACTAAACATGTTAAAGAGACTAATGGAGAAGCTGATCAGTGGTTGTGTCATTTCACACAACAACTCTCTGATGAGCTGGTATTCTCTGTAAGGGACCTCACTGGAGTGAATCATGATGATGTTGATGTCAGCTTCCTAGAAGAAGTGATAAAGAAAGAACTTCCTTCTATAATATCTGACATACGCAGTAAATTCAGCACAGAAACGTTCCCAGTAAAGCTGGAACACACAGACAGACCAGATGAGCTTCTGATCGATCACCTCTGTCAGTGCTGTTGGGTTCAGTGTCCTTTCTGTGGAGCGATCTGCACAAACACAATAGAAGACCATCCTGGAGATCACAGTGTTCCTTTCCATCGTAATACTGGACTGAATGGGTGGCGTTACAGAGGAACAACAAACCTATCTCTCAGCATCTGCACATCAGCAGTAGCCAGTGATCGATCTTTCTATCCAAAAAGCTCAGATGATACAGTCCTCTGGAAGCAATACAGAAAAGGAGGTCCTAAATATTCTGCATGGAGTATCACCCCTGATCTCTCTGAGCTGCCGTACTGGAAGTGGTTTGTGTGTGAATTCAAGAAAGATCTGGAAAAGCACTATGGAAAAACCTATCAGGGACGTGGCCAGATTCCAGCTGAATGGAGAAGATACTCTCAAGAGGAAGCTATTGAGAGTCTGGATGAATACATTTAATGAAACAATGAACAAGGACTCTGATACACAATACACAGCTGAAATGAGATTATGTCCCACACTTCAGTGAACGTTGCATATACTAAACTAAATATAGCGTATTGAAACTGCTCAAAGAAGTAGTTCACAGAATAGATTCAATATTTTAAAGAAATATATAATCAAAATGTTGATATACTGATATATAGTTAAAGACAGTAGATGTTTGAAGAATATACCGAAAATGTAAATTCTTATTTTATTATCTTTCACATTAGTTTGTCTCCTGTGGGTGTATTGGCAGATGTATTGTATGCCATTTATTCAGAGACATGCAGCTATGACTAAATGCATTTCACTATATTAAAGTAACCAAAAGCATGCAAAGTTGAAGATTATACTTCATTAGAAAAGTACTGGCTGTGCATTACTCTTACATACTATACCATTTCTCCTCCTCTCTGCTCCTCATCTATGGAGACACCCTTGCCTGGTGTTCCTTAAGCATTATCTACCTGTTAGCTCATGATATTCTTTATACTAATGTATCCTTGGTGTTTAGTATGTATATACCCAGCTGAACAATAAATCTCTGAAGAAGCTTAAACATGGACACTGTCTTCTGTGTCTATTTCTTCCCACGCCTGTGCATTCCTGATTAAATGAGCTGAGAATATTTGGGGCATTGAGAAATAACCTCACAATCATCAAGAGCAGTTCATTTCTGTGGTTCATGGCAGATTACATTCAAACCACCAGATTTAACATGAACTGAACCCCAGCCTATACTTTTTCAAGTGGACTTGATGGTGAGCACTGGGTTTGGAAAAATGCATTCGCACCAAATAAACCGAAACAGATTCATTTCTGCTCCAAATGCTGTGGTGTGAAAGCCCCTGTTGTAAGAAATACTATTTGCCTAGTTTAAACTATAAGTACTCATTTTTGCATAGATTTAAGCAGGACAAAATATTGCTTTGTGTTTGATATAAGCAAATGCCATAAACAAATGCTTGAATGCAATTTGCTTGGTTTGGAAAGTACCTGCAAGACTTACTATGTTTATAATGCAGGATATAAACAAATGGTTAAAATATGTATGTAGAATATAAAGAAATAAGTAAAAAAAATCTCCAATACTGCTGGTTTGAGCTGATATATTTAGCTTTATGCATAATTTTTTTTAACTGCCTCCTTTGAGACATTCCTGAAAAACTCTATATTCTGTAGATTTGACTGTATTTACTCTACTTAAATAACAATAGGGTTAAAGTTAAATGATGTTTTATTAACAAAGTTCGGGAGGAGCACGTTCAGATAATTAAACCTAATTAAACACACGTGGAGCACATTTAGATAATCAAACCTAATTAGACACGAGTGGTGCTTAATCAACGAGTTAAGCGCTGTGTATATATACAGCAAACTTACCTCCGTTCATTGACAGTTTAACAGCATCCCTCCACCACCCCATCTCCTCACTTATAGTCCTAATACTCTTACAACAACGGGGGGAGTACTCTGGGTTCGGGCAAAATTCCGAGCTCGGAGCCCTCCCCCCGGACAGCACGCCAAATACGCATAATCTTTACTCTGTTTAATTGATGTAAGTGTGAACTCGTGAAATATTATAGTTAAATATAATAAAAGGACACACTGCAAAACAATTCACATTTATTTGTAAAGTGATTTTCACAATACAAATCATTTCAAATCAGCTTTACAGAAAATGAATGCTTCTAAATTACAATTTAGAGTGATCTGTTACGGTGACTGTGTCCAAGTTATGTATTTCAGAAATACGACAAAAACAATGAGCTTATTCAAGTAATATATACATGTTGTTTACAAATGATTAATATATATAGAATTGTTTTTCAGTGGTGCATGTAGATTCAGAGTTTGCGTCATCTAAAGTCTTCGCAGGAGTTGAAATCATCTCTTCACTGGAGTTATGATCATCTGAAGTCTTCACAGGAGTTATGATCATCTGAAGTCTTCACAGGAGTTATGATCATCTGAAGTCTTCACAGGAGTTATGATCATCTGAAGTCTTCACAGGTGTTATGATCATCTGAAGTCTTCACTGGAGTTATGATCATCTGAAGTCTTCACTGGAGTTATGATCATCTGAAGTCTTCACTGGAGTTATGATCATCTGAAGTCTTCACTGGAGTTATGATCATCTGAAGTCTTCACTGGAGTTACGATCATCTGAAGTCTTCACTGGAGTTATGATCATCTGAAGTCTTCACAGGTGTTATGATCATCTGAAGTCTGAGTTATGATCATCTGAAGTCTGAGTTATGATCATCTGAAGTCTTCACTGGAGTTATGATCATCTGAAGTCTTCACTGGAGTTATGATCATCTGAAGTCTTCACAGGAGTTATGATCATCTGAAGTCTGAGTTATGATCATCTGAAGTCTTCACTGGAGTTATGATCATCTGAAGTCTTCACTGGAGTTATGATCATCTGAAGTCTTCACAGGAGTTATGATCATCTGAAGTCTTCACAGGTGTTATGATCATCTGAAGTCTGAGTTATGATCATCTGAAGTCTGAGTTATGATCATCTGAAGTCTTCACTGTTATGATCAGTTATGATCATCTGAAGTCTTCACAGGAGTTATGATCATCTGAAGTCTTCACAGGAGTTATGATCATCTGAAGTCTTCACAGGAGTTATGATCATCTGAAGTCTTCACTGGAGTTATGATCATCTGAAGTCTGAGTTATGATCATCTGAAGTCTTCACTGGAGTTATGATCATCTGAAGTCTGAGTTATGATCATCTGAAGTCTTCACTGGAGTTATGATCATCTGAAGTCTTCACTGGAGTTATGATCATCTGAAGTCTTCACTGGTGTTACGATCATCTGAAGTCTTCACTGGAGTTACGATCATCTGAAGTCTTCACTGGATTTATGATCATCTGAAGTCTTCACTGAAGTTATGATCATCTGAAGTCTTCACTGGAGTTATGATCATCTGAAGTCTTCACTGGAGTTATGATCATCTGAAGTCTTCACAGGAGTTATGATCATCTGAAGTCTTCACAGGAGTTATGATCATCTGAAGTCTTCACAGGAGTTATGATCATCTGAAGTCTTCACTGGAGTTATGATCATCTGAAGTCTTCACTGGATTTATGATCATCTGAAGTCTTCACTGGAGTTATGATCATCTGAAGTCTTCAATGGAGTTATGATCATCTGAAGTCTTCACAGGAGTTATGATCATCTGAAGTCTTCACTGGAGTTACGATCATCTGAAGTCTTCACTGGAGTTATGATCATCTGAAGTCTTCACAGGAGTTATGATCATCTGAAGTCTTCACAGGAGTTATGATCATCTGAAGTCTTCACAGGAGTTATGATCATCTGAAGTCTTCACAGGATATATGATCATCTGAAGTCTTCACAGGAGTTATGATCATCTGAAGTCTTCACAGGAGTTATGATCATCTGAAGTCTTCACATGAGTTATGATCATCTGAAGTCTTCGCAGGAGTTATGATCATCTGAAGTCTTCGCAGGTGTTATGATCATCTGAAGTCTTCACAGGAGTTATGATCATCTGAAGTCTTCACTGGAGTTATGATCATCTGAAGTCTTCACAGGTGTTATGATCATCTGAAGTCTTCGCAGGTGTTATGATCATCTGAAGTCTTCACAGGAGTTATGATCATCTGAAGTCTTCACAGGAGTTATGATCATCTGAAGTCTTCACAGGAGTTATGATCATCTGAAGTCTTCACTGGAGTTATGATCATCTGAAGTCTTCACAGGAGTTATGATCATCTGAAGTCTTCACAGGAGTTATGATCATCTGAAGTCTTCACTGGAGTTACGATCATCTGAAGTCTTCACAGGAGTTATGATCATCTGAAGTCTTCAATGGAGTTATGATCATCTGAAGTCTTCACTGGAGTTATGATCATCTGAAGTCTTCACTGGAGTTATGATCATCTGAAGTCTTCACTGGATTTATGATCATCTGAAGTCTTCACTGGAGTTATGATCTTCTGAAGTCTTCAATGGAGTTATGATCATCTGAAGTCTTCAAAGGAGTTATGATCATCTGAAGTCTTCACAGGAGTTATGATCATCTGAAGTCTTCACAGGAGTTATGATCATCTGAAGTCTTCACAGGAGTTATGATCATCTGAAGTCTTCACAGGAGTTATGATCATCTGAAGTCTTCACTGGAGTTATGATCATCTGAAGTCTTCACAGGAGTTATGATCATCTGAAGTCTTCACTGGAGTTACGATCATCTGAAGTCTTCACAGGAGTTATGATCATCTGAAGTCTTCACTGGAGTTATGATCATCTGAAGTCTTCACAGGAGTTATGATAATCTGAAGTCTTCAATGGAGTTATGATCATCTGAAGTCTTCAATGGAGTTATGATCATCTGAAGTCTTCACTGGAGTTATGATCATCTGAAGTCTTCACTGGATTTATGATCATCTGAAGTCTTCACTGGAGTTATGATCTTCTGAAGTCTTCAATGGAGTTATGATCATCTGAAGTCTTCACAGGAGTTATGATCATCTGAAGTCTTCACAGGAGTTATGATCATCTGAAGTCTTCACAGGAGTTATGATCATCTGAAGTCTTCACTGGAGTTACGATCATCTGAAGTCTTCACTGGAGTTATGATCATCTGAAGTCTTCACTGGATTTATGATCATCTGAAGTCTTCACTGGAGTTATGATCATCTGAAGTCTTCACAGGAGTTATGATCATCTGAAGTCTGAGTTATGATCATCTGAAGTCTTCACTGGAGTTATGATCATCTGAAGTCTTCACTGGATTTATGATCATCTGAAGTCTTCACTGGAGTTATGATCATCTGAAGTCTTCACTGGAGTTATGATCATCTGAAGTCTTCACTGGAGTTATGATCATCTGAAGTCTTCACAGGAGTTATGATCATCTGAAGTCTTCACAGGAGTTATGATCATCTGAAGTCTTCACAGGAGTTATGATCATCTGAAGTCTTCACTGGAGTTATGATCATCTGAAGTCTTCACAGGAGTTATGATCATCTGAAGTCTTCACAGGAGTTATGATCATCTGAAGTCTTCACTGGAGTTATGATCATCTGAAGTCTTCACTGGATTTATGATCATCTGAAGTCTTCACAGGAGTTATGATCATCTGAAGTCTTCAATGGAGTTATGATCATCTGAAGTCTTCACAGGAGTTATGATCATCTGAAGTCTTCACTGGAGTTACGATCATCTGAAGTCTTCACTGGAGTTACGATCATCTGAAGTCTTCACAGGAGTTACGATCATCTGAAGTCTTCACTGGAGTTACGATCATCTGAAGTCTTCACAGGAGTAACGATCATCTGAAGTCTTCACAGGAGTTACGATCATCTGAAGTCTTCACAGGAGTTATGATCATCTGAAGTCTTCACAGGAGTTATGATCATCTGAAGTCTTCACAGGAGTTATGATCATCTGAAGTCTTCACTGGAGTTATGATCATCTGAAGTCTTCACAGGAGTTATGATCATCTGAAGTCTTCACAGGAGTTATGATCATCTGAAGTCTTCACAGGAGTTATGATCATCTGAAGTCTTCACAGGAGTTATGATCATCTGAAGTCTTCAATGGAGTTATGATCATCTGAAGTCTTCACAGGAGTTATGATCATCTGAAGTCTTCACTGGAGTTATGATCATCTGAAGTCTTCAATGGAGTTATGATCATCTGAAGTCTTCACAGGAGTTATGATCATCTGAAGTCTTCACAGGAGTTATGATCATCTGAAGTCTTCACTGGAGTTATGATCATCTGAAGTCTTCAATGGAGTTATGATCATCTGAAGTCTTCACAGGAGTTATGATCATCTGAAGTCTTCACTGGAGTTATGATCATCTGAAGTCTTCAATGGAGTTATGATCATCTGAAGTCTTCACAGGAGTTATGATCATCTGAAGTCTTCAATGGAGTTATGATCATCTGAAGTCTTCACAGGAGTTATGATCATCTGAAGTCTTCACTGGAGTTATGATCATCTGAAGTCTTCACTGGAGTTATGATCATCTGAAGTCTTCACTGGATTTATGATCATCTGAAGTCTTCACTGGAGTTATGATCTTCTGAAGTCTTCAATGGAGTTATGATCATCTGAAGTCTTCACTGGAGTTATGATCATCTGAAGTCTTCACTGGAGTTATGATCATCTGAAGTCTTCACTGGAGTTATGATCATCTGAAGTCTTCACTGGAGTTATGATCATCTGAAGTCTTCACAGGTGTTATGATCATCTGAAGTCTTCACTGGAGTTATGATCATCTGAAGTCTTCACTGGAGTTATGATCATCTGAAGTCTTCACAGGAGTTATGATCATCTGAAGTCTTCACTGGAGTTATGATCATCTGAAGTCTTCACTGGAGTTATGATCATCTGAAGTCTTCACTGGAGTTATGATCATCTGAAGTCTTCACTGGAGTTATGATCATCTGAAGTCTTCACAGGAGTTATGATCATCTGAAGTCTTCACTGGAGTTATGATCATCTGAAGTCTTCACTGGAGTTATGATCATCTGAAGTCTTCACTGGAGTTATGATCATCTGAAGTCTTCACTGGAGTTATGATCATCTGAAGTCTTCATAGACTTCAGATGGACGTGTAGATGCTGTTCATAAGATTTCAGTCAAAATATAATCATGTGCATTTGATCTGATATAACTGATAAGGTTAGAGATGCATTATGTGAGTGTTTGGCTAAAGAGATGCGTCTTTAAACTGGGACAGCGAGTCTGAGCCTGAACATCATCAGGAAAGCTATTCCAGAGGAGCCAAATGTGAAAACGCTCTCCCTCCTTTAGTGGACTTAGTTATGCTAAATACCAGAAGCCCAGAGTTTTGGGATCTTAAAGAGCGTGATGGATTATAAGGCAATATAATATTAGTTAAATACAATACACAGGTCAGTAGCAATACTTTGTGTAGATAAAACCGGTGTTATATGATCATATTTTCTTGACCTAGTAAGAACTCTGGCAGCTGCATTTTGGACTAATTGTAGCTTGTTTATTGAGGATGAAGGACAACCAGTAACCCAGATAGCATGTAATCATTGAAACAATGTTGAGTCAATGTTAATGCGTCAACGCTTGCATTGAATTAACATTAGAAAGTGATCTTGGTTCGAAATCAATTTTTGCACTCATAAATAATGTTGAAACAATGATGACATTTCATTAAATCTTTTAAATATAAATGACACCTTTGGTTAAATATAAATGACACCCATTTTATTTATATATTATCAGTTTAACACAATCAACAAAAAGATTTAAAAGATCATTCTTAAAAAAAAAAAAAAAAACTGGGACAAGACGGACAAAAGCATTAAAACCTTTAAAAATAACATTAGTTTTAGAAGTCTGATGTCATTGTGACTACAAGCGGTCCAACGGGTCAGGTTTTAAAAATCTGGCTGGCATCGGACGACCTCTTTTCCTTTGGGTTTTCTGAAATCTGAAAAAGAAAGAATAATGACACGTGAAACAATAAAAACATGTGATTTCCATGATTAAGTAGCAGGCACGCACGCGCGCACACACACAGACACACACAAAACAAAACAAACTATACTTTTGTGTCCATTTATTAAATTATTTATTTTATTTTTAAATGCACATCTAGTTCTCTATAGACTAGCTAGATCCACTGTTTAGATGCGCTCGAAACGTAGCATGCTGAGGACATCTGCTGGTAAAAGACATGTAAATGCAACAAGAACAGCAAAAACATATTCAATGACATGTTAATATCATTAAAGCTTTTATTTTTGTACTTTTTTCTCATTTTGTGTTCCAAATTTGTAACAACACAAACCAGTCAAATTGCTTTGTGATTTGTGTGTGTGTGTGTGTGTTTATGGGATAGTGCTGAAGTGGATCAGCATTCAAGCGTGCGTGCTTTGAATAAAAAGACCATTATCGTTCGTCAGCCTTAATGATGCTTTAACTTAAATTCTGGTTTAATTCCTCACACAAAACTGTTTTGGTTTCAGGAGATGTTGAAAATTGTGACAAATCATAAGCACAAATTTTATATTTTGTATGTACCTTACGGTACTTTTGATGTAGGCCTACTTATGGTAGCTACATTTAGTCAAACGAGCGTTTACATTTTGTAAAATGTTTAAATTTATTTTCATAGTAAAACGTGTTTGGAAAGACTTAGGAAAGAAAATCTTATTTGGTAATGCATTAATTAAATTACCTTAAGTATCTGAAATCGACTTGTTCAAAAGTTTGTGAAAAGAATACAGTGCGATCACATTTTCTTCTCTAGTCACTGTATGTTTACAGTGTTTCTCATTAAATGACAGAACACATTCAACAAAATTAATTTTGAATTCTTGGATTATTGGATTGCTGTATTAGCTACTGTGAAGCATCTATAAAATATAAAGTGGCAAACTTCAAAATGCCAATTTCTTGTGTAATTTGTATAAGAGGAACATATTTGCGTTTATGCTGTTGATCACTACTGAGACAATGTTGAGCACTGAGTCAATAATTAGGTGAGTATCGCATCAACATTGCAGGTGGAAAAAAAGGAAAATGCGCTGTGGTGTTATTTACATAAAAACTAGTTTGCAGAGAGGAAGCAAGGGAGGAACCCGCAGTGAACAGCAGCTCTCGTACAGCAGACAGACGAGTGTATTTGAGTGTTTAAGAGTTATAGGTTACAGCGGGGTAAAAGGGTGTAGCCTATGAGCTCATGTGTGGTAAGTTGTGCCTGTAGCCCATGTCAGAGACAGGTATGGGCCTGCTACATTAAATCTACTTTTACAAAACATAGTCTAAGACAACAAAAACATAAATTATTATCACGACGGAATGGATAGCGAACTTGAAGAGTATAATTTCATTGTTAAAGCGTCATAAAACACAGTTTTGCGATCTTTCTACATTCTGGAACCTCGCGACACGTCCGCCATGGGCTGGATCCAATTACAGCAGTAATGTATTCGCGATCACATAAAAACAATAAAAAAAAAAAAAAAAAACTTTTAGAACGACAAACAGTTAATTTAACAAATAAAGTTAACATAAATGAATATATATATATTTAAACTTACTTTTAACATACATTTTAGTTAGGAAATCACTTCCGGCAAACAGGTATAGGCTGACATTATACGTGGGGAAGGTTCTGCTGCTGACAGGTAGGCTCACCTTTATACGCGCTGTCTTTTTGATTCGGCAAGTGAAGCAGTGAACATCAACAATCCTGCCACAACAAGAGTACAATGTTTATTTATAAGACGCTATATCTCATTGCAGGTAAGACTAGTGTTCAAAATGTATTTTTTTTTACGGAAAATCATTTCTCATACGAGGCTGTTTAAAAAAATATAATGATTGTAATAGTATTAAATATATATGGTTTATTTTTCCACTGATCTATAGATCAGTGTAGGCTATTGTTTCGCGCTTTATTATTTGGGCGTTCAGAATTAAACGATTAAACGAAAGATAATCTGTGATTAAAAGAATGTGCTAAAATTAAAGAACTGTGAAAAATAGAACGTGCTAAGTTAACGGGTTAGCTGTATGCTAAGCCCCGTCTGCATGCACGTTCTTAACCCGATTATGCTTAATAAATCGACAAAGCGTGTGGTCCTGTCAATGTGTTAACCCGTTTCCCTTTATCTGAGAATGACATAAGCGGCTTAAGCAAGCATAAATCGATCGAAACAGCATGTTTTTGCCCTATTTCCGGGCTCCTCACAGTACCGGCATATAAAAACAGCATGTGTTCTGTCAGCTTGAAGTGCGCATGTCGGATACTCAAATGACATGACGGAAAGTGTCCAAACTCTGAATCTTTCTTGACCGAAGAAATGATCAAAAACGAGTTCTGATCTTGTGCTGCCGAAATAGAAGTGGTAACGTACAGTCGAAAACACTCCATCTGCTTCATGAGATGACACGAAGCTGTGTTCGCTCCCTATCCACTGTACGATGTCAGGTGTCGGCCATTTTGTAGTTGTGTCTCCATTCTGAGTGAACTGATGCTGTGTTCGAAACATAGACAGTAAAGGTTCAAAATCGCCCCATATACCCTCATTCAATATCCCCTTACATTGCTTTAATATAGTCCACTTGAAGGAGTGAATGAAAACTAGTGAGTGAATTCGGATACTGAGTGTGCCGGAAGGGCTGCAGATATTGCATAAGTTTGTCCTTGCTGTTTAATAATAGTCATTTGAAACTTAGCAAACTGGCAGCTCCGGTAGCAATTAAAATATTTATATTGAATTCTGACATGGAAACTAGCATATACCTTAATTAATTTAATAATCAGTTAAAAAGGGAAATGTATAGGCTACCTGGGCCAGCGTGGTTTGGAAATGGATGGTTCATCTCCTGGTCAGACGCAGGACTTCATTCAGAGCTCGACTCTCACAGTGCATTATGGGTATTCTCTAGCGTTGAGCTTTATTTTTTACAGTCTATGGTTGAGCCAAAGCCATTAGATGACAAGCCTGCAACCTTTATCCAAAAATGCAGCCCATTCTCATCCCTAGGCGTCATGAAACTGACGCCTTGGGAATCATTTTGACCATGCTTCAATATTCGACGCTTTAGGCACCCTTTAGCGTCAGTTACATGACGCGATCCTAGGGCGTCATCTTGCTGACGCTTTACCTTTAACGTCAGTTAGATGACGCTATCTAATCCTAACCCTACCCCAGACCTAAACCTACCCGCGTCATCTAACTGACGCTTAGGTAAAGCGTCAGTAAGATGACGCCCTAGGATCGCGTCATGTAACTGACGCTAAAGGGTGCCTAAAGCGTCGAATATTGAAGCATGGTCAAAATTGTCATTTTAGTGACGCCTTGGGGTGAGAATGCGTTGCAAAATGCTAACTTTGTTATGCAGGGAAGGAGAGCAGAGGCTGTTTTTTAATGGATGTCAATGGAGAGGAGGCATCACTACACTGAATAAACCTCTTTTGTGAGGAAACACCTTATCATTTAAGTAATCGACAGCCTGTTCGCTAATCTTCAACATATTTTACGCTAAACAATACTTTTGTTGAGAACGATATAGATTTTACTATGTTAAAAAAAGTTATATTATAAAAGAAGTCAGCGAAGGTAATGTCGTGACAGGCATTTACGGCATTACCAATTTACCATAGTATTTAAAATAATATTGAGTGATGTTATATATTGTCTAAAGAAAGTAAAAAATACCAATATTTTTTTTTCTTTGGCTTTCAGGTGTTACCAGTTATGATAAGACTTTAATTGTAATGACTATTATAACTGCATTTATACATATGGTATGATGCTGATATTATGCAGTTTAAAGGAATAGTTCACCCAAAAATTTAAATTAGCCCATGATTTACTCACCCTGAAGCCATCCTAGGTGTATATGACATTCTTCTTTCAGACGAATACAATCAGAGTTATATAAAAAAAAAAGTCCTGGCTCTCCCAAGCTTTTTAATGGCAGTGAATGGCCGGTTTCTGTTTCGAAGTCCATAAAAGTGCATCCATCTATGATAAAAGTGCTCCACACAGCTCCGGGGGTTAATGGACTGTGGAATGGGCCAGGAAGTGATAGCTTTTGTCTTACGATCATCCATTGCTACTCCTTTCGCACTGAGGTGATAACCAAGGAATTCCACTGAAGCTTGATGGAACAAGCACTTTTCCGCTTTCAGGAACAGGGAGAATTCTCGTAATCGTTGGAGTACCTGGGAGACGTGTCGTTGGTGTTCTTCCCTTGAGTAGATCAAGATGTCGTCGATGTAAATTATAACAAACTGATTCAAATAATCTCGGAAGATTTCATCCATGAAACTTTGGAATACAGAAGGAGCATTTACCAATCCATATGGCATAACCAGATATTCGTAGTGCCCTGCTGGTGTAATGAACGCGATCTTCCACTCATCGCCCTCTCGGATTCTAATGAGGTTATACGCACTCCTTAAATCCAGCTTGGTGAAGATCGTGGCCTCTTGAAGTTGTTCAAGTGACGAAGGAATCAATGGGAGCGGATAGCTGAACTTCACAGTAACTTTATTTAAGGCTTTGTAGTCAATGCAAGGTCGTAAACCCCCATCCTTCTTTGGGACAAAGAAAAAACTGGCAGCGGCGGGTGAAGTGGAAGGTCGAATATATCCCTGTTCTAGAGCTTCTTCAATATATCGCTTCATGGCGTCTTGTTCAGGGATTGACAAAAAATAAATTCGACCCTTTGGGATGGATTCACCAGGAAGTAAGTCGATGGCACAGTCCCAGGTTCGATGGCGGGGTAGCTTTGCTGCTTCGACAGGATTGAATACGTCGGAGAATTGAGAATAGCATGATGGGATGGATACAGAGAGATTTTCAATGGGGCTCTCAATGGAAGTAGAGTTTACTGGGATGGTATCAGGTAGGTTGGCATTGGACGAGACTAGAACTTCTTCCTTTACGGATGAGCACATGCACCCCCAAGTCAAAATCTTCCCAGATTTCCAGTTGATATTCGGTTGATGTCGTATCAACCAAGGACGACCAAGGATAAGATCAGACTGACTATTCTCAAGGACAAATGGTTCAAACAGTTCATGATGATTGTCTTCAACACAGAGTAAGATAGGGTTGATCTTACAATTTACGTACCCCTGATTGATGACTTCTCCTGTTACTGCATGGATGGCGTAAGGTTTCGGAGTGGAACACTTTTGGAGTTGGAGTCTTTGACAGAGCTGGCCAGAGATGAAATCTCCTGCGGATCCTGAGTCCACAATGGCTGTAGCAGAATTACTGGTATCGTTAACGGGGCTGACACATTGATGGATGTGACGACTGAGCTCACCAGCATTCTCGGAGGTCTGGTTGGACATGAACGAAGAAAATGTCCCTTCATACCACAGTACAGGCATAATTTCAACTCGTGTCGTCTATTACGCTCAGCTTGAGATATGTGATGGGTATCCACCTGCATCTTCTCTGCAGTTTCTTCAGAGGAATACCCAGCAGGAATTTTAGATGGTGACTTGGGTGGTGGAATTTCACGATAGCAACCCTGAGACCTTTGATGCACACGGATAGCTTGCTGTATGAATTTCTCAACCCCCAGACTTTCATCATAAATCGCGAGCTGAAGACGGAGGGCAGGATTAAGACCACGTCGATGGACAGAAATGAGAGCAGTTTCGTTCCACCCACTGTTAGAAGCCAGAGTGCGAAATTCCAGGGAGTACTCAGCAATTGATTTTTTCCCTTGACGCAATTGTAACAATTTATCACTGATGGATGAATCATCAACAGGACATCTGAAAACTTCTTTAAAATGTTTCACGAATTCTTGAACGGTAGTAGTCACCGTAGATTCCTGCATCCACAAAGCTTCAGCCCATCTCAAAGCTGCTCCGGACAACTGCTGGATAATAAAAGCAACTCTTGATCTCTCAGTGGGATATAGCTGGGCTTGTTGCTCCAAAGCAAGTGAACATTGCAAGAGAAACCCGTTGCAATCCTCCGCCCGACCGGAGAATGGCGCTGGACGGGACGCTGGGTTAGCGAAGCACACTAGAGAGGAAGCGGTGTTTGTGCTGGCGGTGGGTTGCACAGGATTCGCTGAGGTGGTTGCAGATTGCGTAGGAACCATACTCTTCCCCTTATTGTTTTTCTTTTGGGTCAAGTCTTCTGTCAGGATACAGGGACGGAGACAGAGGTAAGTGAATCCAAACAATGTTTTATTTAAGTGATATAAGTGCAAAGGTAAGTAATCAGAGTTCAGAAGTGGATTCGGTGCAGATTACTGAATGCGGGGAAGATCACAGGTGAGCAGATCCTCTTCAGGTTAGTTTCTGTCAAACAATCTCAGTTCGGTAATACTTGTCTTTTCTCTTTTCAGATGCGATCACTAGTAAGTGAGACTCAGGAGGAATTCAGGATACTCAAAGGAATACTGGATCTCAGGATACTTGGATTCAGGCAAGGATTCTGGAGACATCAGAACAAGGATACAGAGGTTAGTATTTCACAGGTAAGTATACGTTACTTTGCGGGTACTGGATGCATCAGAGACTTGAGAGTGACAAGGGTAATGGTCTGTTCCTGTTGGAGACTTGACAAAGACTGATCGTGAGATGAGTGTATTTATAGAGCTGACTGATGATTGTTAACAGGTGCAGGTGATTAGTATTCCGGTGAGAGTGAACGCTGAGTGGTGGATTGAGCTGAGCTTGATTGATTCCTGACAGTAACTATATTGTAAAAAGCAGCAGATTGTCTTGTTTTGGTTCATGTTTCATGTCAGTCAGGTTTCACTTCTTGTCATGTGATTCCCTTGCCCTCATGTCATCCTGGCACGTGTTCCCCTTGTGAATGTGTCATGTGTTCATTGGTTGCGTCTGAAACCGCATACTTCCCATATTTAATAGGGAAAAAGCAGTAGGCGAGCGAATAAGTGTGTCAGAATCCTTAGTATTCATAAAAGAGTAGGTGAGAATTACCATAGTGAGTGTGACGTACTAATTCTCACAAGATTCGGACGTACACATACTAATAGTGCATCCGAATATTCCTACTTTCCTACTATATAGTAGGAGAAAACAGTACGTGAAAGGAGTAGTATGTGCGAAACCTCAGTACTCATCATAAAAGAGTAGGCGAGATGTTCCCGGCTGGCTTACTGCTTCCACCCCGATTCTGAAGAGCTCGTACAGCGATACTTTTCTATCCCATGAGGCCACGGGAGAGGATACGTAATAAAGAAGAAGAACAGGAAACGTCATAATCGAACATGATGAAGAACGGCGAAGTGGGTGTTTTCAAATGTGAGTATTACACACCAAAAACACGGTTACTTGTTTTAACTACTGTAGAGTTAACTGTTGAATTTTTTAAGGTGTAACGCGAAATAGAATAGCTTGTTTTCATATGACGTCACGCCACTGCGTTGCCATGGCGCGAAATGCAAATGGAGGGCAGGAAGTGATTTGCTGTATTTAGAAAGCACTATAACAAACTCAAAATGCCTATGTTTTGCGTCGTTTATGGTTACTTAAATCGATCAAACCACGAGGAGTTTTTATCGTGTACCAAAAGTTGTTGTTCATAAGGGGGGGAAATGCAAGAAATTGACCGAAAAACTCCGGAAAAACGGCTTGCAAACCTACGTCTGCGGTCAGGAGGAGCCGAATGGGAAAATGCCCGTGTGTGCAGTGATCACTTCGTCAAAGGTGAGTTAATACAACTTAAGTGGCTATGTTTGTGTAACGTGTAACGTTTCCGAACTTTGTAAAGTCAAAATATGTCTGTAAGACGAGGTAGTTGCTGATATCTACCGCCTCGATGGCAGGAAAATCTTTCAATTCAGTTGAAAAATCGCTCCTCTTCATAACGTAAGGATCACGTCCAACATATATTTGATTTTTTGTTTATATCTTTCTCTTGTAATAGCGTGTAAAGTAGTACAGTACGGACTTTCCTCCATCTCGTCCATTGCGCTCTTCACTCCCTGCCCTCCATCTGAATTTCGCGCGTCATCATAATCACGTGACTGAAACCAAGCTATTGTATATTTGTGATTTTCCCGTAAAAACACGTTTTATTATGTATAGCTAACAGGGGAGCTCTATAAGCACATGCACTTACGTCTCCAAAATAGATTTACACACATTTTAAACCATATATATCTCAAATACGATTACTAGCTTAAATGTCATTGAAAACATTTGGGAAAACATTGGGAAACATCGTGTGCTCCTTTGTAAGATAATTATGGCGTAATTATGTTAAAGGCGTGTTTTAAAGTTTTCGGCACCGTCATAGAAGTTCATTCTGATATGTGCGCGATCAGACAAAACAAGATAATTTTAACGACTGCTTGTGTAAAAGATTAAATATGAAAGCTTTAAACCACTTTTGCGAGTATTGAGGGTGGAGTGGAGGGTATTAAAGAGCACACCCACACAACACGACACATACAGGCATGTTCTCTTCTCCATCATTCGTCTAACGTTACCAAACAAACTTTTTCTTTTGATTTTGTTACGAACATGTAATGGCGTCCAGTTCAGGTAAGAATAAAATCTTATCTAATAAATTTTGGAAAATGTCGGTACAGGTAGGATAAAGTCCTGCTTTACGGAAATGCACTTTTCTTCTATTGTAATCTAATGAAGCAGTTGCATACATTTTCTTTCAAATTGCACTGAATATTAAGGCAGTGAGGCATGTGGTAAATGTGAAGCTTAATTAATAATAATGAGTTATTATTATTGTGTCACCATGTGAAATCATACGATAGCACAATTTTCAGTAACATTTAATTAACTTAAATTCTTCAAATGGTGTAGCATTTTATCTTTACAACACTCATATAGGCTACATAGGGATAGTATTTTGTAATTGATTTATAATAGTGTAACTATATTGTAAAAAGCAGCAGATTGTCTTGTTTTGGTTCATGTTTCATGTCAGTCAAGTTTCACTTCTTGTCATGTGATTCCCTTACCCTCATGTGATCCTGCCACGTGTTCCTCTTGTGAATGTGTCATGTGTTCATTGGTTGCGTCTGAAACCGCATACTTCCCATATTTAATAGGGAAAAAGCAGTAGGCGAGCGAATAAGTGTGTCAGAATCCTTAGTATTCATAAAAGAGTAGGTGAGAATTACCATAGTGAGTGTGACGTACTAATTCTCACAAGATTCGGACGTACACATACTAATAGTGCATCCGAATATTCCTACTTTCCTACTATATAGTAGGAGAAAACAGTACGTGAAAGGAGTAGTATGTGCGAAACCTCAGTACTCATAAAAGAGTAGGCGAGATGTTCCCGGCTGGCTTACTGCTTCCACCCCGATTCTGAAGAGCTCGTACAGCGATACTTTTCTATCCCATGAGGCCACGGGAGAGGATACGTAATAAAGAAGAAGAACAGGAAACGTCATAATCGAACATGATGAAGAACGGCGAAGTGGGTGTTTTCAAATGTGAGTATTACACACCAAAAACACGGTTACTTGTTTTAACTACTGTAGAGTTAACTGTTGAATTTTTTAAGGTGTAACGCGAAATAGAATAGTATATTTGTGATTTTCCAGTAAAAACACATTTTATTATGTATAGCTAACAGGGGAGCTCTATAAGCACATGCACTTACGTCTCCAAAATGGATTTACACACATTTTAAACCATATATATCTCAAATACGATTACTAGCTTAAATGTCTATTTAATATCTGGCTGGAAAATCTTCGAGAAGAATTACATCTAATAGATGTGAAGTAAACATCTGTATGTGTGCTAATATATATAGTTCACTGTTGTTAACACGGTTTACATTACATGAATGCAAGTAATGTAAACAAATCTACATAAAGTAACTAAACACAAAGTTATCTCTTCTTTTTGTCCATTAGTACTGTTGATAAACTGAGGAACATTTAATGTTCCTCTACATGTAAATGTAGTATTGAGCACATAAATCACAGAGGTAACGTGAATCTTGTCTGGATGTTACAGGGACAAGGATTGCCTCGATGTCCTTTTCCCCATGATCAGATTCCAGTCTGAATGCAGACATGATGGACAGCAGACAGGTGAAGGTGGGCACGGTGGTCAGCTGATTCATCAGAATAAAGCTGCAAAATTGGCACATCTGTAGAGAGCAGTAGGATGTGGTAAATATGTGATGGTTTGAATAAGTTTGAATAAAGCTTTGTTTCATGTGTTGTATTCATTTATTCATTGTGATGGTTGCTTTTATTCATTCTTTTACTCATTTATTCATGTTTCATATTGTTGTCTGTAAATAAAATATAATTATTTAATTAATGTATGCATTAATTCAATGGCTGAAAATTGAGATGTAACTTTGGCTGTTTTTGTTCTTAACATCTTCCCGCTGCTGTGGTGGAGCGGTGATGAAATATTGGTTTTGTAAAAACTTTCCAACATTTCTGTAATAAATGTGTAAATAAAATGCGTGCAAATTACAGCGAAGCTCAACACTTATCATACGGTGCTCTGCAGTGGCCCAAAAGGATTTAAACAGTGAATTTCTTCTTGTAAACTCAGAGATGTGGATTCGGACGGCAATTAAATCACCACACGATCTTGGTGTTTGTCAAAAAACAGTAGGTATTTCGGCCGGGGATTTTTACGTGGATGGTGGCAGAAAAATACTGACATTCTGGATTCGTACGGCAATAAAATCAGACTAACCCCTGTAAAAGGTGAAAATACCATGCGTCCCCCTGAGAAACAATTACCGTCTAAATAAGGCTTTTGTATGTCATTGTCACCTCACTCTGACCACACCACATCAATTTCGTAACTGCGCAACCTATTGGTCAAAAGTGACAAACCATTAAATCATATAAATATTGAGGGTATTGTTGAAAACTTTTCCTCCGTCGAAGCAGAGACCTGAGAACTCGCTGTGTGTCGCTGTAGTCATCCAAGTCTAACTAAGGGAACTTTAAGGAGCCTACACCGGGACGAATATCGGCGCGCGTTATTCGCCAGCGTTTTTCAACGCGTTTTTTGTGTTCACACCCAAGCGATTTTCGCTGACGATGAGCCGAGTGAACATGCAAATTCATTCCCTGACATTAGATGGCGCTTAATGTAAAACATAAAAAGTTACAAGCCTATGTACATGAAAGACCAATTTAAAAGTGAAATGAAACTCACCATCAAGGCCCATTTGCTCTGCAATACCACTCCATAACAGTTCTCTTTTATCAAGATTTTTGTAGTCGCTGTTGCGTTTGTCATATAGTTCTTTATGTTCCGACACCAACGAGACCAGCAGCTCTACATTCATCTTACCTTGCATCTTCCTCGTCTTATTTCTTCCCGGCAGTGTAGACGCTACTTGGCGTATATCTTCTTCGCCGTTACGTATGTGTGCTCGGAAAGACCGTTTTGTGTTTGAGCGCCCCCAAGTTGTGTTTTACTGTAACTTCAGAAGCTCCAGACACGTGAGCAAAAGCTCCAATCTCATTGGTCGGATAGTTGTTGACGCGGCGCGTCAAACCAAAAAAACAAACCCGAGGCGTTTTTTAAAAAATTACGCTTTTATGCGTGGGTTTTTCGTGTCGGTGTGCACACTCACATTGGCGCCCTTTGTTTAGTCACGAGGCGTTAAACGTCGGCGAATATCGCGCGCAAAATTCGTCCCAGTGTGAACAGGCCTTTGCAGTGTAGTTTATTTACCTTTCAAGGGGGAGGGATTTATATAGAGGTGGCAGGGATTTACATGTGGCATGTAAATGAAGTACAGGAGTCAGCCCATTTCCCTAGTCCTGATCTCAAACACATACACACCTGAATTTCACAGAGGAAATGCACCAATGGGCTCTATGCACGGCGATATTTCCGGTGAAGGTCTAAGGATGCTGGATTACTTCCGCCGATCGTAGAGTCCAATGCTATACCGAGAATTTATATGGGTTTTTATACTCTATTGCTATACTAAAGAAACGTTAGTCACAAAAACAGACAAAACAGACACCCCTCATTTTGTTTAAATGCTTCTTTGTTTATTATATTAATTAAACATAACTATATATAAAATTACATCTAAACGTATTAAAGTTTCGTTTCAAAGACGAGAGGACAGTAAATTTTGAAGACTCTGCTATAATCCCGTTTTCCTCGGTTTTCCTCCGCTTTAAATCTCCCCAACCGGAAACGCAAGAGCATCCTTGCATCAAACGCGGAAGTTATGCGTGCATATAGCTCATTCTGCGACGCTGAGAAGAGAGAACTGGTCCGGGGTGCATTTCCCGTACAACTATGTAACTCACTGCTTCACTACCATAGTTCAATGCATCATTGGAGAAATCAACTAACTAGTCGCGACTGTTTCCCGAAACCATATTGTCGCAAAACCACCTTGGTTTATGACATCAGGCACATGGTGGAGTAATAACTTCTTTTAATGAATCTGTTTGAGATCGAATTAACGCTGTTAATTCGATCTCAAACAGATGTTTTGATTTAATATAGCCACAATATTATGGCGGCTATAACACTCAGGCCACCTGACAGCACCCCCTGCAGCAAAGGCAGATAATCCATGCCTAAGTGGCACCAGACTAACAGGACCAGGGATGAAAGAGGAATAAACAATTTAGAATAAAATGCATCACCAGAAAGAAAGAAAATCAAAATACGTCACAGAAAGAAATAACCACAAAGAATAAAACAAAAACAGAACTAATTAGCAACAAAATAAACCCACTGTTAGCAAAATAAACCAAAATCACAAAAAAAAAAAAAAGATTTTGAAAACAACCCAGCGCAAACAAAAAGAAACCAACTAAACTAGTTTTGTAAACAAAGCAAAATGAATCTGGTATGCAGCCTGGCGAACGCAATGCCTGTAAAATAACAGTCCAAGCGACCCGCAAAACTAACCAAGCTCTAGCACAGATGCACGTGTGAAAAAAAAAGAAAAAAAAAAAAGAAGAATGTTGCCAAAAAGCAAAACAAAGAAAATGTTGCCGGGAAGCAAAACAGCAGCGGTGTCACATGTAGCGTCTTCAGTTAGGCCGGGCTTAGAGAGATAGTGATGTTCCATTCCCCATTTACCTTCAACAAAAAGGCACAAGTCAAACTAAACCGCACCCCCAATGTGAACGAGGGAGAGACATAGGCTACGTTCACACTGCAGGCTGAAACGACCCAATTCCGATTTTTTTGCCCCTATGCGGCCTGTATCTGATCCTTTCATGACAGTCTGAACGACACAGATCCGATCTTTTCAAATGCGACCCAGGCCACTTGGGTATGTGGTCCAGATCTGATACGTATCCGATCTTTTGAAATGCGACTTCAGTCTGAGCGGCCAGGTCACATATATCCGACCCGCACGTCATTGATATGCGACAAACGTCATAATTCTGCGTTGAAGTAGGCGGGAATGAGAATTGTAACTGTGCTGGCTCCTAAGGGAAAAAAACTTTAATAGCCTATCACTAAACGAGCTCCACTGTTGACATCCATGTTTAGCTACTTCCGCAAACAACGAGTACTCTGCGCATGTGTAACCCCTCCACCCGGGTCCTTCTCACCCCGCTCTGAGCGGGTCTCGGGCGTGAGAGTCAGGCGCTCTAACAAGAAGGCTAAAGACTGCAGCCTCTAGCATCTGTCGCTAGAGCGCCTATTGAGATCAGAGGAGTGAGGTTTACTCGCACAGCAACTACTAGCTGGCCTCCGTTACACTTGCGGGTCACTTCTGGGTCATTTCACATTCACGTTCACGTTCACACAGGAGATCACAAAAGGTCGCATTTAATTGGAAATGTGAACGGCCTTGCAAAAAAAAATAATAATAATCGAATAAAAAAAAAAAAAAAATCGGAATTGAGCATTAAGTGTGAACGCAGCCATACTTACGATTTAGGTAGAACAACCACAAAACGCAAAGCTGCATGGTTACTCACAACAGGTGCTGCGGCTCTCTCTACTGGCCAGCGTTCACACACCTGCTAACGTGTTGTTACTGCTGAACATATCATAAATAGGCCTACCCCAAATGCAAGCAATCCAAATTTTGTGCAAATATCAACATACCTTAGAGTGAACTCCGCTACAATGCCAACACCGCCAGACACGCTCTAACTAGACTCTGAAGAGACGAGAATGCCAGGAAGGGAAGAACCCAGACTTACGAGGACCCGTACACCCATCAAAATAAAGGTCCTTAAATATTGCGGCCGCTTCCACCTCATTGGTTTGCCAAAGCCACACTTAACCAGGGCCAATAGGAGGGCAACATCACTTATCCTGCCACACATAGTTGGCTAACTATGCTTTTGGGAAACGCACCCCTGGATTGGAGACTGGAGAGAGTTCAAACAGCCCCCGCTCACTCAACCGTCAGAGGGTGGGGGGAGGGGAGCATTGTTTTAATTGAGTAAACTTACTCAATTTCTTAAGAGTGTGTTAAATATATTAATGATATTGATTTGAATTAAGTAATATTTGTGGTTCTTGAAACAGATCAGTTTAATTCTCCATTCTCAAATATTTTGATAGAAATTTCACAAATATTTGGTTAGTCAAATACTAAATTCTTTTAGTGAAAAAAATTAAAGATCTCTGTAAATTTGAGATAAAATTAACTGTAGGATTTTGTCAATTATTTTAGTATGTTTAACTAAAAAAATCAAGTAAATGATATTCAGAGATTTTCTTAAGTTAATAAAGTTAAATATTACTGTGATATTTACTAAGCCACATAATGTCGCAAAAAAATGCAAACAAAGTTATCCATGGGGCATTTTTTTATGCTCTCATAAATATAAATATCTATAACTCCAAAACAAAATTAGATATTTTCACCAAATTTGACACATGTATCATGTATACATGACACTCTGAGGACACAATTTTTTTTGTGTTTTTGCCTCTTGATGGTGTTATAATAGAACAAAACAAGCAAATGGTACAATATAATATCATGATATTAAATGCTACACTTTACGAATGCATTGGTATACCATTACGAAACTCAGTATGTGTCTTCATCACCATGTCCTGAATGTACTCAAAAGGTTTCGGAAGAGCGCCACCTTTTGGTCGAAAGGAAATTCATTTTTTGTTGTTGAATAAATTAGCCTATTGCAATTAAATGTTTCGGGTTACTTGACTGTAAACCTGTTCCCTGAAAAAGCAGAACGAGATGCTGTGCTGCTTAGTGCATTGGGAACGTCTTTAATCGTGACCTGCTGTGAATATAGTGTGTAAACACGTCGATGGAATCGACCCGGAGGTAATATAGCCTCGGTCGGTGACGTCATCAGCGTGCACCTGCGACACGAGGCTATAATTAGATGAGCCACAGGTGCAAAGTCAGGATATTTTGTCTGAAGAGCAGTCCTGGGACATCATCAGCACGGCAATGCAGCACAGCATCTCGTTCCACTTTTTCAGGGAACAGGGTTACAGTCAAGTAACCCGGAACATTCCCTTTTAAAAGCTACAATCAAAGCGGCGCTTCTTAGCGCATTGGGAACGATAATGCCCACACCGCCGTGCTTGAAGGTGTCTGGACTCCTTACGGTTGTGCAGGTGTGCTCACAAGAACGCAAGAAATCCCTAGACATTAGCTTGTGATGTCGACTCATGGACGTGAGAGCCCGAAGTGGCATGAACATCCAAACTATAAAATCTTATAAATGTGTGCAGAGAGGACCAGCCTGCCACATCACAAACAAATTGCAAGGGGGCACCCCTTGCCAAGGCAGCAGAGGAGGCGACCCCCCAGAGAGGTCTTCAACCCTGCTCCTGAAGGACCCCCAACACTGCACGTTTTCTTTGTCTCCCTAATCAAACACACCTGATTCTAGGGATGGCTGACGCGAAACAGTCGTTCTGAAGCTTTGCGAGATCCCGAAACGCAGATGTTTCGAAACACTGATCCGAAGCGTGATTCAAAACACCTATGTCACGTGACTATGGCCAAACGAAGCCTCAAAGTGTTTCACTGTTTCATCAGGTGTGATCCGCCGAATCAGCGTTTGATTGACACGGTCGGGAACAGACCACACAATCGCACATCTTTTATAAAAGTGAAATCAACGCATATTGACCTCGTGGGTTTTTGTGAGAGGATCGAGTTTGATTTTGAGATAGCGGATTTTGGTGATATAGTGACATAGTGCGATTTGATTAGTTATAGGCTATTTAGGCTTACATTTAAATTTACACAACACGACTGATAGGCTAGAGACAGACAGAGTATACATATAGTGACACATTAATAGATACATATCTAGATTGATAGATAGATTCATATATTTGCCCAGAACTCATGATCCACTAACTTACTGGAAAGAGAGAGCAGTAATCTTTTCTCATTTGTATGTCCTAGCTAAAAAAATATCTTTGCATGCCAGCAACAAGTGTCCCTTGTGAGAGGATTTTTTCAAAGGCTGGAGAAATTATCTGTAAAAAAAAGAAGTAGGCTAAGTCCTTCAACAGCAGAGAAATTAATATTTTTGTATAAAAATCTCTAAAAAAGTGAGACATTGTGGCTTGATTTCTTTTATTAATATTCATTTTGCAGGACCAAAATAACATTATGCACAGTGAGGAGCCTATACTGTAGGTTACAAGATTCACATAAAAAAACAACACATTTTTTAATGGCTCGTCAAGGTTGTTTCAGATCAACACCTGCGAGTGACCACTAGGTGTCACCGTTGAGACGGGTGTCGGATTGATTCGAAGCCTCGAAAAAATATGGACCATTTGGTTCAACTGTTTCATTGCTTCACGAAGCCTCGATCTGCCCACCACTACCTGATTCAACTCATCAGCTCATTATCACATGGGTTAATGAGTTTATGAGTTGAATCAGGTGTGTTTGATTAAGGAGACAAAGAAAATGTGCAGTGTTGGGGGTCCTTCAGGAGCAGGGTTGAAGACCTCTGCTTTAGACAACAAACCAGCACAGGACTGAAAACACAAGGAGAATAAATAGGGAGAGCAAACAAAGCAGGTAACGTAGGAGGACAGGTGGGGCAAATTAATAACAAGGTAACAAGATGAGAGGGGCTAGACAATCGACAGGAGAGCACATGGCAGGCAGAGGGTTGCACTTCTCGCTACCTCCAAATAACAAAAGGCGTGCCCCAGGGGTCAGTCCTGGGGCCACTACTATTCATCCTTTATATAAATAACATTGATCATAACGTGTCTGATGTAAAATTTCATTTTTATGCTGATGACACTGTATTGTATTGCTCTGCACCCACCGCAGACCGGGCCCTCTCCCAGTTACAACTTGCTTTTAATACGCTTCAACATAATGTTTATGATTTAAAACTTGTTTTAAACGCAGATAAAACTAAAGTCATGCTTTTTTCAAATTCAAAATCTAAGTCAAATCTCCCGTCAATCCTTACTTCACAGGGTACGAAAATTGAACGTGTTTCTAAGTACAGATATCTTGGTATTTTAATTGATGAATCTCTCTCTTTTAGCCTTCATATTCAGCAGCTAGCAAAAAGATTAAAACTTAAATTAGGATTTTACTTCAGAATCAAATCCTGCCTTTCGTTCAAATCTAGAAATAGGCTGGTCGCTGACACATTTATGTATGTACTTGACTATGGTGATGTTCACAGGCGTATAGGCCTAACTATTGGTAAGCAGGGTACGCGGATGCTTACGGGCCCGGACCAATCAGGGGCCCGCGTGACTGGAAGATATTGATTGACAGCCAGGGGCGGGGCCCCCTATCACATTTTACTACTTTTAGTCTGATCGCATTTAAATTTTTAGCGAATTTATTTGAATAAATAATGACAACAACATATTTTACTGATCATTAAATACATGTTTGAAATGAACAATGATGGATTTGGGTGTCATTTGTTTCGAATTGGGACTGGGGAATCCCCGGGTGAACATGTATTGCGTGCAAATCAGTAATAAACTTTGAACTTGAGACAGATATGGAGTCGGCAAATTACAAACACAAAAGTAGCTTTCAAAAGCGCAAACGAAAAGAGGAATTTGACAAATTAATTAATAAATTACCAAAAATAGGAAGCTTCTTTAAAAAGATGACATAGAAGGGGGGAGATTGAGATTGAGATGGAGCTCAGCAAGAGAGTGAAGCACCTGAAGCGACTGTTGGTAGTAGCAGCAGCTCCGTGGCTCCCTCTGCTTGGAACAATTTACAGAAATCCATGAAACTTACTGAGCTCGTCTCATTGGTCGCTTTTAAGAGGTTGTTGATTGACATGGAGGCAGCCACATCTGGCTGCAGATGTTTTACCAAACGTGTTTTTAGGATTGTGGTTGATTTTGAAAGATTTGCTGTGTCAGTTGTTTTATGTTTCTAGTGTTTTTGCATATTTTATGTTTGTATGTACTGTATGTGTGGTATAGTGGCCTACTACTGCCTGTCTTGGCCAGGACACTCTTGAAAAAGAGATTTTTAATCTCAATGAGTCTCTTCCTGTTTAAATAAATAAATAAAACATGACAAGCCATGTGCCAAACATGACAAAAACACAAGCACATGGCCAGTAAAACAAATCACCAGCCATGTGCTCACAAAACGAGACATGAACATGTAGCCAATGAGAAAACTCATAAGCCACGTGTTCACACAAAACATGACAACATGAAAGCACACAGCTACATGAAACACAGACAAGACATAACAGGAGTGTCAGGGCTCTATCTATCACAAAATAGACTAGACAGAAGTGACAGAACCCTGACAGACTCAGACCTTATAACCTTCTTTTTTCATCTTTTCTGCAGTGACTTTATGGCTTATATGGAGAATCTTTAAGCAGAATTTGGTTATGGTCCACCTAAGTTATGATGCTCAATAAAGAATTGTTTTGGAATCAGATCTCAACAGAAATTAAACAGAAATTAAAATCAGTTTCAGTAAGCCATAAAGAAATGTTAGTTTGAGAAGTAATTTCAGGAAATTGTCAAGGATACATTTTCTAAATGTCACAATAAAACATTCACATAATTATGTCAAATTCAATTTCAGTTTGGTCTTTTGTATTAGTAATAATTCGGACAGATTGCTCCTAAATGTTTGTGGGACATGACTTTAAAAGACTAGCAGAATGACTCAAGCAGTTTTCTCTTTTTCAGATGCAATAGAGGATTCAGATGATGTGAGGATTGTCCTGCTGGGAAAAACTGGAGTTGGGAAGAGTGCAACCGGAAACACCATCTTAGGGAGAGAAGCATTTAAAGAAGACATGTCTCAAGAGTCAGTTACTAAAGAGTGTCAGAGAGAGACGGCTGAGATTGATGGCAGACTCATTACTGTGATTGACACTCCAGGACTGTTTGATACTAAAGTTAGTCATGAAGAGATCCAGAGAGAAATCAGCAACTGCATCTCCATGATTCTGCCTGGACCACATGTGTTTCTGTTACTGATACCACTGGGACGATTCACTCAGGAGGAGGAAAACACAGTGAAGAAAATTCAGCAGACTTTTGGTGAAAACTCCCTGATGTACACTATTGTGCTCTTCACCAGAGGAGATAATCTGAAGAAGAAGACCATTGAAGAGTATCTGGATAAACCTGGATCTGCTTTGATGAAGCTCATCGGACAGTGTGGAAACAGATATCATGTGTTCAATAATAATGCGACTGGAGACCGTGTGCAGGTGTCTACATTACTGCAGAAAATCAACGACATGGTGACAGCAAATGGAGGGAGTTACTACTCATGTAAGATGTTCAGACAGATGGAAAGAGAGAAACAAGAAGCACAAATGAAGAAGCTAATGGACAAAATGGACGAACTGACGAGAGAGAGAGAAGAACTGCTGGCCAAACATGCAGAAGAGAAAGAGAAAATAAAGATGAAGATTGAGGAAGAAAGAAACATTCATGATGCAGAGAAGAAGAGAAGAGAAGAAGAATTTGAGAAAAGGAGGGAGAAAGAACAAAACATGTGGGATGAATCTTATCAGAGACTTAAAGAAGAGAGAGATGAAATCAAAAGAGAGAACGAGAGAATAAAAACAGAGAAAGAAGATCTTCAGGTCAAACATGAAGTAGAAATGGAAAAGATGAAGATGATGATGGAGGAAGAAAGACAGAATCATGACATAGAGAGGAGGAAGAGAGAAGAAGAAATCAGAGTGAATGAAGAACAATACAAAAGAGAAATTAAAATAGAACAAGAGAAATGGGAGAAAAAGATACAAGAGGAAAAACAGAGAGGAGAAGAAGAATTTGAGAAAAGGAGGGAGAAATAAAATAAAATGTGGGATGAATCTTATCAGAGACTTAAAGAAGAGAGAGATGAAATCAAAAGAGAGATTGAGGGAATAAAAAGAGAGAAAGAAGATCTTCAGGTCAAACATGAAGTAGGAATAGAAAAGATGAAGATGATGATGGAGGAAGAAAGACAGAATCATGACATAGAGAGGAGGAAGAGAGAAGAAGAAATCAGAGTGAATGAAGAACAATACAAAAGAGAAATTAAAATAGAACAAGAGAAATGGGAGAAAAAGATACAAGAGGAAAAACAGAGGAGAAGAAGAATTTGAGAAAAGGAGGGAGAAAGAAAATAAAATGTGGGATGAATCTTATCAGAGACTTAAAGAAGAGAGAGATGAAATCAAAAGAGAGATTGAGGGAATAAAAAGAGAGAAAGAAGATCTTCAGGTCAAACATGAAGTAGGAATAGAAAAGATGAAGATGATCATGGAGGAAGAAAGACAGAATCATGACACAGAGAGGAGGAGAAGAGAGGAAGAATTGAATGAAAAAGAAGAACGATATAGAAAAGGCATCAAAGAAAAAGAGGAACAAATGCAGAAACGTCAGGAGGAAATGCTAAAACAGATGCAAGATGAGAGGATGAAGTGGGAGGAAGAACAATGTAAGATTTATGAAGACAAAATTAAGTTAATAGAACAACAGAAGCAAGATGAACTAAAGAGAGCAAAACCTTCAAACTATGAAGAAGACAGAAGAAAAGAAATGGAGAACATGATAATCTGCTCTCAAACAGCCTCTTCTCTACAGGTGAGTGTCCATGTAAATCAAGGGTCAGGAGCATTTACAGGTTTTACAGTATAACCATTAAGAGTTGAGTTCAGATTCCCTCATTCACTTTTTTTTTTCTGTATGGACAATACTACACATTTACAACCTACAATCATATTCTACACACTGGACCTGCGAATATATTATACAGAGAATTACATTTTCATCCCTTTCAAAGGACAGGTTTAATTAATTTTGTTTATAATCTCCAAAATACTTATGGCAAAACTATTTCTTATCTAAATTTTCACTGTCGTAGTTCTTCATTATAATATATTTTTTTCTTTCTAATCTGTGTATGAGGCTATTATCTCTGCTAAAGTGACAATAACAAATTACATTTATTTGTTGTATGTGAATGTATTTACAGAAAGAAGAAACTCGTCAAAACCAAAAGCTTGGACCAAAACCCAATGAACAGCTCAAAGATCTCTATGATAATCTAGATCTGACAAAAAAACGTCAAGATAAAATGAAAACGGCAGACATTCTTCAAATCACCAAGTCTTCATTTCAGTCTCAGGAGCCACTGGAAGAGAATGAACTGGTAAACTCATTCCTACAAAAGCTGATTAACTTGAACTACAGAGCAAGATACACAGCCATAAAACACAGAAAGAAAGACAGTGCAAACCCTGATATTCACCCAATGGATGTTCAGATGGCCGTGTTTCATTGTGCCGATGGTCTCCTGAAGCAGCTGATAGTGACTAAACTCTCACAGTGTCAGTATTCACTGCCTCTGCTTGTTCCTGATCCATTCACACAACAGATTGAGTTTCCTCTCTGGACATTCAGACAAATCAACAAGAGCTGGAAGAAGAAAGACTCAAATAATGAATTCATCAGTCAAACTCAACCGGTCTACAAGGCTGAGACTCCAATGGTGGCTTTCTTCAGGTTTGGTTCAGTGTCTTCCTCTAAGTCTCAGCTGATAAACGGCCTCATCAATGAGAGAAACCACACGTTCTTCCACAGGAATTGCTCAGGCAGCAGCAGAACCAGATTACTGATGGACGGAGTGGTGGAGATCGCCTGGTACTGCCCTTCTGGGAAAAAGACAGATTCATTTGATGACTGTGTTGCTTTCTGTAATCTTCATGGTGATGCAGCAGCCAATGAGAAACAATATGAGATTCTGACCAGCATGGCTTCAGTAAACGTCCTCTTCTTACCAGATTTTGAAAAGAAGAACCACTACCAGAATTTGGTGAGATCACTCTTCAAATCTCCCCAGCCTCTCATTTGTCTCCTCATTGACAATCACTGTGATGAAACTGAACGGGGGAATGGAAAATTCATAATTGGTCTTATGGACAAAAACCAATCTGATTTATCTAATCAGATTAGAGAGACTATCAAAATGACTCTGACTGAGCAGAAAATGACCTTCAGACTTGAAGATGTGGCCAAACACACAGGGATCAGAGTAGATGAGGAGGATCCAGAGTGTCGGATAGGGAAAGAGGCAGCGGTCCAGATCATGGGATTACTAAGAGGAAAGGATCCATCAACAGTGAAAGAAACAATCCTGCCCTGTCAGGGGAAACTGTGGCATGACTGGTGTAAAATCAACAAAGAGCTGCATCATCTAGAAGGAGAAAATCTAGAGGAAGATAAAAGTACCAAACTCAAGAACATGAGAGAAATAAGAGAAAAGCAAGTGGCCAAAGGACTGAGTGAGTTCATGAAAACATTTATTGAAACAATGAAATCACAGAGAGACAATGAAAAAAACTATTTCCTCAGATGGATGATGAAACTGTTGGATGACTACACTTCAGAAAAGCTCTTTGATCTTCATAAAGAGTATGACAAGAAATGGCATGAACTCTCAGCACTAAAAAAAAAGCCTGACAAACTAGATCAACTGCAGCATGAACAAACAAACCTGGAAAAAATATCAGTGCAAATCAATAGTACATGTTTTGGCTTTGAGCACATCCTGAGAGAGTTTGGTCAGATCTATGAATCGTGTTCATCTGTGAAGAAGTACAAGAAAAACAATCTGCAGTTTGACTTCTGTTCTCTCCCGAGTCTTGCAGCAGAGATGATGACCTCTGGATTTCCAATGGAGCTGATGGATGGAGATGCTGCTCATATTCCCCTGACCTGGGTCACTGCTGTTCTAGATGAACTTGTTAAGAAACTGGGAGACCAGAAAGTCTTTGTACTGTCTGTTTTAGGGACTCAGAGCTCTGGGAAATCCACCATGCTGAATGCCATGTTTGGACTGCAGTTTGCCGTCAGTGCTGGAAGATGCACTAAAGGAGCTTTCATGCATCTAGTCAAAATATCAGAGGAGATGAAAACTGAGCTGAAGTTTGACTATATTTTGGTTGTTGATACAGAAGGACTTCGTGCACCAGAACTGGCTGGAAGGTCAACAACACATCGTGACAATGAAATGGCCACATTTTTTGTCGGTCTTGGAAATATGACCCTGATCAACATCTTTGGAGAAAACCCATCTGAGATGCAGGACATCCTTCAGATTGTTGTTCAGGCCTTCATGAGGATGAAGAACGTCAGACTGAAACCCAGCTGCATATTTGTTCATCAGAATGTCTCAGATATCACAGCTGGAGAGAAAAACATGGAGGGAAGGAGACGACTGCTGGAGAAACTGGATGATATGACAAAACTCGCTGCTAAAGAGGAAATCTGTGATGCAGAAAGATTCAGTGATGTGATTGCGTTTGATGTACAGAAAGATGTGAAGTATTTTGCTCAGCTGTGGGAGGGCAGCCCACCCATGGCACCACCAAACCCAGACTACTGTGAGAACATTCAAGAACTGAAGCAAACTATCCAAACACATGCTTCAACATCAGATGGCATAATGCTGACACACCTAAGAGACCGTATTCAAGATCTGTGGGAGGCTTTGCTTAATGAACAATTTGTGTTCAGCTTCAAAAATTCCCTGGAAATCGCAACATACAAGAAACTAGAGACTGAATACAGCAAGTGGACATGGAGCCTTCGGAGTGCCATGCTGGACATTGAACACAAGCTTCACAACAAAATAGAAAATGAAGCAATTCATAGTGTTGAGGAAGCCGATCTTCAAACAGAACTGAATGCCAAAAGTGAAGAAGTGAAAAAGACCATGGCTGTATTCTTTGAGAAAGACAGAGACGCAACTTTATTGAGTCAGTGGAAAGGTTTCTTTGAGATAAAAATCAAACAGCTTCAAGAAAACATTGTGAGAGAAACTAAGAGGAAATTAAATGGGGTTCTTCAGCAGCGTCACCTGAAGAAAAAGATGGATGCTGAGAGGACACATCATGAAAACACACTCTTTAAAAAGAGCAAAGAACTTGCTTTAAAATTCAAAGAACAAGGAAATGATGAAAATTTCATGAAAACACAGTTTGATTCTTTTTGGAAACAACAGACAGCTGAGATCATCAGAGACACTCCTTCAGTCAAAGATATTGATATATTAGGAGATGTGAAAAACATCCTCATTCAGAACTATAAAAGTCTCCCTTTAGACCGTATGAAAGAGAGCAGTGAGCAGAAAGATATGATCTATTTGCCAAGCTATTCAGAATATGTGAAGTTAAAGAAATCCAGTGGATATACAGCACCCTTAAAAAATATGTACAAAGGAGCTAAAGAGATGATTGGTCTTGTTTTATCTGAAGAGGATGAAGTCCAGATAAGATCTTTAATCACAGACATCGCTGAACAAACTGATAAAATGATTCTGTCATATAACATTTCAAAGATGGGCTACAGCAACAGCTGCATTCAACAACTCATAGATTACATAAAGGCAAGATTAACACAGCATGAGGAAGGAGCAAAAGTGAAATATGTGTTTAAGAGTAAATTCTTTGTGGATCTGGTACTTTTCATATGTCACAGAACAAACAAGACATTCACTGATCAATACAAAATGTTCAGGGAAGCCAATGATCCTGTTCTTTATTTTGAGAGAAAGAGAGAAGAGTATTACAGGATTTTCCAGAAATACTGTCAAGGAGCATCATCAACTGCTGTTTTTGGTGAATTTGTTTGTAATAAACTTAAAGAGCCCATTCAGCAGAATATCTACAAAAAAACTGCCAGAGCTTTAGCAGATGAAATGAGAACAAACTGTGAATCACTAAATGGGAACCGATCAAAACTGGAGAAACACATCTTGAGGAGACTGGCAGAAAAACATGATTTCAAAGCTTATATGACCTACATTAAAAACCCCAAAGAACACTTCAAGAATTTCATCAGAGATGAAGTCAGTCAATACATCTCTAAAAGATTTAAAGACAGTGTTCGACCCAAGATGGAAAACAGCATTAAACAGCTGCAGCAGAAGATCACAAACGCAGCACATGAATTCACCAATTTGTTTAATATAGGTGCTGATATATGGTTGCGTCAATTTGCACTCCAACTCTCTGGTGTGCTGGTATTCTCTCTAAATAACCTCACTGGAGTGAATCATGATGATGTTAATGTCAGCTTCCTAGAAGATGTGATTAGAGAAGAACTTCCTTCTATAATATCTGACATACGCAGTAAATTCAGCACAGAAACGTTCCCAGTAAAGCTGGAACACACAGACAGACCAGATGAGCTTCTGATCGATCACCTCTGTCAGTGCTGTTGGGTTCAGTGTCCTTTCTGTGGAGCGATCTGCACAAACACAATAGAAGACCATCCTGGAGATCACAGTGTTCCTTTCCATCGTAATAATGGACTGAATGGGTGGTTTTACAGAGGAACAATAAACCTATCTCTCAGCATCTGCACATCAGCAGTAGCCAGTGATCGATCTTTCTGTCCAAATAGCTCAGATGATTCAGTCCTCTGGAAGAAATACAGAAAAGGAGGTCCTAAATATTCTGCATGGAGTATCACCCCTGATCTCTCTGAGCTGCCGTACTGGAAGTGGTTTGTGTGTGAATTCCAGGAAGATCTGGAAAAGCACTATGGAAAAACCTATCAGGGACAAGGCAAGATTCCAGCTGAATGGAGAAGATACTCTCAAGATGAAGCTATTGAGAGTCTGGATAAATACATTTAATGAAACAATTAACAAGGACTCTGATACACAATACTCAGCTGAAATGAGATTAGGTCCATACTTCAGTGAGTGAGCGAGGCATATACTAAACTAAATATAGCACATTAAAACTGCTCATAGAAGGAGTTCACAGAATAAATTCAACATTTTAAAAGAAAGATAATCAAAATGTTCTGTTCAACACAGCAGAAACTGATCTATACTTAAAGACAGTAGATATTTGAAGAATATAATATGTACATTTTTATTTCATTAATTTACTTTTACACTAGTTTGTGGATGTATTGCCAGATGTATTGTTCTGCTTTACAAATGTCATTTATTCAGACTCGCAGCTATGACAAAATGCATTTTACTATATTAAAGTAACCAAAAGCATGCAGAGTTGAAAATTATACATCATTCTGAGAGTAAAACTTGCTCTCCGTTCTCAGTTAAATAGTAAAGTACTGGCTGTCCATTACTCTTAACATACAATACATTTCTCCCTCTCCCTGCTCCTCGTCTATGGAGACGTCCTCTCCTGGTGATGCTTAAACATTCTTTGCCTGCTAGCTCATGATATTCTTTATACTAATGTATTCTTGGTGTTGATTATATATACTTATATCTGAACAATAAATCTCTGAAGAAGCTTAAACATGGACACTGTCTTCTGTGTCTGTTTCTTCTCACGCCTGTGCATTCCTGATTGAAGGGGGAAATAGATACTTTTGATAAAATGCTGCAGAAAACGAGAATGCAGCAAATATAATTATTTATTATATTAAAATACATTATAGATTATATTAAATAGATAATAGAATTAAGATGACAACAACCATTAAACTAAACCAGGATTGTGACAAGTTAATGCGTGGCACCTTTAGACATTCTTGTTTACCATATTATCAGAAAATTAAGAGTATTTCATAATAAACAATGGTATAATTTGGAAAATTATTTAGAGATGGCAAAGGAAAACCAAAAAACTTTGAAAGTTAACTTTGCTTTGTCCTCATGAGAGTTTTGATTATTAGATTATATATGTTGTATATTACTTTGTGCAAATTATAAAATGGTCCATGGTTTTCTTAAGAGGTAAACCCCTAGTGTGTTTTCTCAGTCCCGAGTCCCTCTTCTATGTGCCATACAGGTGTCTAAATGTAAAAAAAAACAAAAAACATCTGATCTAACTTTTTTTAATATTCATATTCAGTTGGGAGAACTGCTTTCTGATTCCCAACTGATTCTCATCTCTGATGACTATTTTGAGTGTTTAGGATTTTTTCTTTTATAAAGTACTACGGCTGCGGATGGAAATGTATAACTGCTCCAAAAAGTATTGTCTGGAGCTCCACTGGGAAGGAAATATAGAGACCGGACCTCTTGAAACTTTAATTGAATACCCCTGGAGTAGAGCAGAGTAGACGTGTTACTGCTTACGGTTTTGTTCTACTTATGTCAAATGCAAAACACATTTATATGGACGCATTGGATTTTTCTTCTTCCGGTAGCTCAACTAAAAATGTGTTCAATTTGGTGTTTTCTACCAATATACTGCATTATAAGCATGTCACGCAACGTTGTCAACATGGATTCAGTTTCTTCAGCATCTCAAAAATGTAAGTGTTCTTCATCTCTGCTTTGTTGATGAATCTGCATATGACGACATCATCCGTGTTCTTCACAGGCACATGCGCACTTTGGTCAGAGTGAAATAGATGCGATTAAAGTCTTTACCTGTTTATTGCGATTAAAATCGGCATGCACCATATATTTTACTACGATTGAGTTTAATCGCATCAGTTTGGTCAAAGCATTGTGTTTACACGAGGTAAATCTTAATTGCAATGTTGCCTTAATCTCATTATTTCAGTTCATTTCAACAACAAAAATTGGTCCTCACAAACAATTTTCATAATAAATAATTTATTCAATTAAGATTCACATTATGAGGGTGCATGTAAATGCAGTCAATTTTAAATGATAAAGAGTCAAAGTAATTAAATGGTACAGTAGTTCATCTCTATGAAGAATGTAACCACTTTGACACTAGCCGCGTTTCCATTACAGATTTGCGCAAAACTTTTGCGATTTTTTCTAAATATCGATAAAAAGCTATTGCGAAATGACGGCGTTTCCATTAACCGATGTTATGCGATTTTGGACGTTTGTAGGTTTATAGCACATGTGAATAGACGTGCAGCCACCGCACAAGACATTATTATTATTACAGTTTTTCTCGATTGCTTAAACACATTTCTTGAAACTATGCCTCGTATTCTCAAAACAGTAAACACAAATCCATAACGTCTCACCCAATTCCCCAAACATCCTATTTTCAGGTCAAAATGAAGCTCTACACTCAAAACCATTCACTCTTGCTGAAAAACCAAACTTTGCCCTCAGACAGGACACACAAGCCCTCAAAAATACACACACTACAACATAGTCTTACACACTGGTGCTATAAATTCAAAACAACATTTCCAAAACTGGTAATTAATGTTGCTTGTGGTCCCCCGCCCTCCCTCCCCCCCCCCCATCTTATTTTTTACTCTCTCCTACTCTTACGTAAGATGTGTGTGAGCATCATATGACGGTAAAAGAGCACACACAAACCTTATTCAAGTATGGAATTGTATTGGAATGGTAAAGAGTGTTGGTACATGCCTCCACTCAAGGATACAATATGATGAACAAGTCTAAGAATGTTCCACATATGGTTGAAATACCATCATTGGCCTAGAAAGATAACATTCTGGGAGTCAAGACTATAAAGGAGAAAGGATGCCCTTCACTGTCACACTCTTCAGCCACTCTGTGAAAAACGAAAAATGAACGGTTGTTGTATTTTTAAAGCGCAAAGTTGAACAACAAATTTTCAATTTGAACTGTAGCCTACTACACACCAAATGCTGCGCAAAAAAAAAAAAAAAATATAGACGAATTTTCAGATTTTTGTTTATGACTTTTTGCCCCTTTATTAAACATTTTAAATATTCACAAATTAATATGAAAAACATGTTGATTTTACTGGTTTTCTAAGGCCAAATTAGAACCCGATGATATTTTTTCCGCAGTGCTGAATAAGAAGAGCCATGTCTCTGGAACCATAGCCTACAGAGAGGTGATTTACAGGTGATTATAGGCTAATGATAATAAATGTGTCTGAAACAATAACGAGGCATTTTAATTGTTTATTAATAAACTAGTGTTAGTGCCGACTGCAAACATATTTTCATCTCCACTGTAAAGCGGATGCGCCTTTAGAGAGAAATGCACCTTTCATATGGATTACATAATCAGAAGGTATTTGCTTTCGATTTGAATTTGTTCGTTTAAAAGTGGAAATATTTATTTTATATTTTCACCTCTGGATAGACATATATTTTCACCTCTGGATAGACAGCATATTTATTTTCTGTTTTCACCTCTGGATAGACAGCATATTTATTTTCTGTTTTCACCTCTGGATAGACATATTTATTTTCTGTTTTCACATCTGGATAGACATATATTTATTTTCTGTTTTCACCTCTGGATAGACATTTATTTTCTGTTTTCACTCGATAGACAGCATATTTATTTTATATTTTCACATCTGGATAGACATATATTTATTTTATATTTTCACATCTGGATAGACATATATTTATTTTGTATTTTCACCTCTGGATAGACATATATTTATTTTTTATTTTCACCTCTGGATAGACAGCATATTTATTTTCTGTTTTCACCTCTGGATAGACAGCATATTTATTTTATATTTTCACCAGTGGATAGACAGCATATTTATTTTCTGTTTTCACCTCTGGATAGACAGCATATTTATTTTTTATTTTCACCTCTGGATAGACAGCATATTTATTTTCTGTTTTCACCTCTGGATAGACAGCATATTTATTTTTTATTTTCACCTCTGGATAGACAGCATATTTATTTTCTGTTTTCACCTCTGGATAGACAGCATATTTATTTTATATTTTCACCAGTGGATAGACAGCATATTTATTTTCTGTTTTCACCAGTGGATAGACAGCATATTTATTTTATATTTTCACCAGTGGATAGACAGCATATTTATTTTCTGTTTTCACCAGTGGATAGACAGCATATTTATTTTCTGTTTTCACCAGTGGATAGACAGCATTCTTTGCAAGCTTAATTGCACACGTCTTTTCCGTATTGTCATTTTACTTTTATGACTTAAAATATATAATATAAAAGCTGTGTGCAAATTGAAATATGATCTTCATCATATCTCTTTACATAAAACAATTCTCAATTATATACCTAATATTATAACACCAATAATTCATGCAAACTGCATTCACAAGAACCACCTTGAAAATATATATTGTTCAGATCATATCACTATTTTTTGTGACTTAAATTCAGCCTAGATCAATGGACTATAACGTTGTGTCAATACAACAGACTTGTACATGTTAATTGACCACAGTTTTTTGCCTTGCCCATTTGGATATTCAATTCTTTTTTTTCTTTTTTGTAAATGTAACCACTTCTGTTTTTAAAATATACGTAGATTCACATGTTCAGACAATTAACCAAACAATCCAGATCAAATTAACACTTCATGGTTTTGCAATATTTATTGGAAATTACACAATCTAATTAGTAAAATTAGTCAAATCTGACCATCAGAATGAAGATGCCACAGTCAGGCCTGTAAGGTTGTGGGGGAAGTCCCTATTTCAAGAGAATAAACTATAGACTATAGACCAAATAAACTATTGCACACACCACACCTCATTCCTGCCCCCTAAAACTGGCAGTCTGGGCAATGCTCAGGAAATTCAGGGTCTGTATAAAACCCTCGCAGGTCTCCACGTCTTCCGTTTCCACGGTAACGTTACCCCACCCAGTCTTTGAAAGAACATCTGCAATTTCTGCATTGTACAATTTTAAAAGGGACACACATGTCTCTTACAGCCTGGGGCAGTTTTTTGACATTCACCACACCTAAAGCAAGAACAGATGTACAATATGATTAGAATGAGCATGTTTATATTTAACTATATTAGAGTACAAGTGTTCTATTGTAGCAACCTAGCTCTAGAATTGAGGCACACCAGAGTTCACTAATACCTTTAAAAAACACGACAAAGTACCTTGAAAACAAGACGATTTTTTAACTAGCTAGGTTGTGCATTTGAATTCTGACATGACCTATAAATCATCGACAGTTTATATATTTTTTTCTTACCGCTGACATCTGCATGGTGCGTCAAATTTGAAAAGTGAATGACGATACGGAAATGACGTAGGCTGTCCATCCACTGGTGTCCAGCCACTGGTGTCTAGCGAGAAGTGAGTCTGCGGGGCTGCAGCTGGATGCCTCGCTTGATATAAAATGGACTGATGTGTTTATTTTTATTCAGGCCAAATCCACTGTATATGGATTCTGACTCTGATGAGCCATCTGGCGAGGTGAAGATACCACAGGTTTTACGCCCGCCTAATGTCAGAGTTCCAGAATCCTGGTCACAACTGGCAAGAAATGGTAGGTCACATGTATTTCTGCCCTGTAACTGACCCTACCTCTTTGTAACATACAACCCAGGTGGCTCTAAACACCATTGAATTGAATGTATTGTAGAATTAGATCATGCTTTTAGGTTGAGAGTTGTGCAAAAACTAATCATGTTTCACACAACTGTTTTGTCCCTTGATATGTTTGCAGGTGCCAGTGCATCAAATGCATCAGCACAATTTCACCATGGTAAGCTCTCAAATAATGGCCAGTAGTCATATAAGCCTCTGTATGTGTCTTTTGTAAAATAATTTAATTCACTGACTTTTGCATTCCTTATTGTGTGTGTCAGAAATGATGGCAGCATCCGCCGGCGGCGCTGGGCCGTACCACCAGCTGCAGGTCCCACAGAAGGAGGGTGGCGCTGGACCGCACCAGCTGCAGGTCCCACAGAGAGAGGGTATGATGCCATACTTCCAGCAACACTTTTTGTACAGCCGTGGACACAGAATTCCACAATGAAATTGACATAGCATGACATAAAATGACGTCCTTTGGTAGCTGACAACACAATCTGCTCTCTCAAAGTTTTGTTGATGGTCCCAATATATAAATTAATATCTTTGTTTTGCAGGTGCCAGTATATCACCGTATGGGACCATGCACACCCCATTTCGTGCCCCACAAGGTGAAAATTGGCAGCTTTTGAAAGGCAAGTCTATTAGAAAATGTTGTGCTATGTAACCACAGAAGTATTTTGCACATTTTTATCTCATGACAATTTGTTTTTACCCTTGTTTAAGACCTCGCCATCCAAAAGATGACAGGGATGCTTGCCGAAGTGCTAGTGGTGGTGAAGGAACATTCACGAGATGTGCAGTTCATCATGTGGGAAATGGCCGAGGGTAGAACCCCAGCTAGTGGACCAGCCACAAGCCGAGAGCCGTTCCCCGTCCAGCTGCCTATCACAAACGAGGAGGACTTTAATGAGGCCGAAGCCCTCTTAAAAACAGAGGCAGTCCGACAAAAGATGGTAATTTGTTTGATAAACTGAGCTGCATAATGAGACATTCTGCATATTAGGCGGGGCCTTACCAGGTGCTGTTGGGCCTTACTGGGCACCCCACCCCCTACCCCATAATCCAACAAAACCAATTGTTTTTGAAAGGTCTGACCATGCTGAACATTGATCAGAATGTTAAGTAAGGGATAATGTATAGAACGCCGGTCATTATCGAGATTCGCCTTGTGAATCAAGTAGAAAGACTTTACATTTTAGACTCTACTATTTAGGGAAATCCAATATACCACTCAAAACTTACATTTTCTGAAAGCTTATGTCCTCTAGATGTTATTAAACATGCAAAGACAGATGTTACACCTTCCCCTAGCTCATGGAGAGTCATGTTCCTGTAATGGATTTCCCAACATTTCTACATTTTCAACATTTTAACATTTCACTGTTTTTTATCCATGTTCCGCATGGTCGGACCTTTAACACCAGTGTTCCAATTGAGTTACATCAACAGGCAAACTGGAATTGTACTTAAATCCATTTTTCCTCACATCTCAATAGATTGTCCGCTTGGCCATGGTGGGAGGCACCAGCTCGACCTGCATGATCAGGAGGATGCTGGCAGCAGCCTTAACAAACGGCCTGGCCTGTAAATTTAGTTGGGCAGTGAAAGCGTACAAACACAGTGAGGCCAAGCTGCCATTTAGGGACACTTGCCTGCAAGACTGCATGTTTGGTGAGTTTAACTTAATATTCCTTGTGCTGTTTTCAGCTGGCAACAAGTTATTTCAACCCAACTGATGCAATGAGTATGTTATCATTCCTTAAACAACCATTTTGGATTCATGTCTTTCAGTTGCTTCTCGGCAGTGTGACAGGAAGCTCACACAGCAGGCCTTCAGTGACATCGTGAAGAACTGGCTACGTTACGCCCCTTGGCGTGCAGGAGGCTTAAAGAAAAATTAGATGTAAGTGAATTTGATATTCCTAATATTACTAAATAGCTGTTGCATAAGTTGCTCTGCAAAATGTTTCATCGTGAGTGCTGACATGTTGTCTCTGCTTCTCTCCCACAGTGTCCTCTTCAGATGTGCTATGGCCCTGCACACATACAAGCCCACTCACACACATAGCATCACCCCCTTGTTCTTCATGTTTTGTTTGTTGCATTAAAAAAAAAGAAAAAAAAATCTTAAAAATATCTAATAAATGTTTTTATCCATATAACTAAATGAATCCAAAATGTGTCTGTTGTTATTATACGGTTAGTCCTATTGTTGGTGGCAGTCTTAGGCCTACTGCTAAATAGAGTGTATTTTCAATGGAGGTTGATGTTGATTGTTCTGCAAGATACAATGCCCATCACTCATTTTAATATATATATATATATATATATATATATATATATATATATATATATATATATATATATTATATTAATGCATATAAATTAATTTTATAACTTTTAGATTGTCACGGTGTGGGTTTTGTGTCTTGTTCCTGTTCTTGTCTGTCATGTGATCCCCTGTTCTAGTCATGTGATCTTGCCTTGTGTTCCCTTGTCTGTTGTGTCATGTTGTCATTGGTTGATTGTTTAAATGTTTACAGGTGTCCCTTGTCTCGTCGTTAGTCCTGTATGTATTTAACTCTCATGTTTGCCCTGTGTCTTTGTCGAGTATTGTTTGTTCTATGCCCAGGCTCCAGTATCTTGTTCGCTAGTCTTGGTTTGTGTTCCTGTTTTAGTTTAGAGTTTTCCATGCCTTGTCATGCTTTTGTTGTGTTTATCTTGTTTTTGGAATAAATTGCGTTTGGGTTCTCACCTCAACTTGCTTCCAGTGGACTTGATCGTTACATAGATAATGGTTGAACAAATATTGATTCAGTAACATTATTTCAACATAAAATCAACATAAAATCAACTTAAATTGATATGTAGATTCTCATTAGATGATGGTTGATTCACCATTGATTAAGTAACATTATTTCAACATAAAATCAACTGAAATTTAAATGTAGATTCTCATTTAGATGATGGTTGAATCACCATTGATTAAATGTCAGTATGGTTGAAAATCCGATGTTGATTCAACACAAAAGTAGAGGGGACACTTTCAACATCGGATCAATGTTAGGCCTCAACGTAGTTTCAACATTTCTGCCAAACCATATTTCAACGTTGATTCAACTGAATTTTGCTATGTGGGCACTAATACCTTTAAAAAACACGAAAAAGTACCTTGAAAACAAGACGATTTTTTAACTAGCTAGTTTGTGCATTTGAATTCTGACATGACCTATAAATCATCGACAGTTTATATATTTTTTTTCTTACCGCTGACATCTGCATGGCGCGTCAAATTTGAAAAGTGAATGACGATACGGAAATGACGTAGGCTGTCCATCCACTGGTGTCCAGCCACTGGTGTCTAGCGAGAAGTGAGTCTGCGGGGCTGCAGCTGGATGCCTCTCGACAAAGTTGACAAAGAATCTGCGAGTTCGCGTGTGTTATTATAGTTTATATGAACTGTTTTGATTTCTATAATTGCATCTAGAAAGATAAAAGCATCAATGGCATTGATAAAAGCGATCTTTGGATGTGTAACTGGTTTGTAAATTGACCATTTGGAGAAGTTTGGACTTTGGAGAGTGCGCATTCTCAAGACTGCGTTTGGGTAAGTGTACACCCTGGTTTTCAGCATTTACGTTTACATTTTTACATTACATTTTTACTAACATAAAGTTATTGTTAATTTGAAATGTGAAAGCACAGCAACCAATCTGATAAACTATTATTTGAAAATAAATGTCAAATGTATTGGAAATGGAAAGTATGATTGCGCAATCGTTTCCAAGTTTGCATAAGTTGAATAAAATTGTCATTTCAGTAAATCTACATTTTGATATTGTGAAATGGACATTATTACACTGCAGAAACTATGTATAAACAGTGATTTCTTTGTTTTAGGTTCTATTGGAGATTGAAGATGTGGCACTGTTGGCACAGTGTTGGCACAGCTGGCATCACATCTCCAGGAGGCTGGCCGGTGATGTTGAGATGATGCACAACACAGGTGTCAAAACTGATGCCCATATAATGAATGATATAAATCTGGAGGATGAGGATCCTGTTCTAGATTGTAATAGACCACAGATTTTAGGCAAATAATATGTCAAATGATGTCTTGTATCTTCTGAAAGAATAAAATGATCAAAATCATAAAGCGCCTATTTTTTTCTTTTTGTTTACTATAGCACAGACAGCATATACTATAATATTAATCACATTCAGCAGTGTTTTATATAATTTCAAAGGGTTTTCTGTCAAATTACACTGGAATATTGCATATGGACCACTGGGTATGGCTATAAGCAGAGTTTAGATTTGGGTAGGTGGAAATTACATAAAAAAAAGGTAATATTCCTCCCTTCAGATTTATTTGAATATCTTTTTCTTTTTTTTTTATAGAGAAAAAATTCTTTTTTCCAGTGTTTGCTGTCATCTAGAGGAAATAGCCATACTTGTCTGCAGGTAGCTAGAGCCCACAGGGCCTGAGTTATAAACTTTCAAAAATGAATTTAAAATAAAAAAATTAAAAAGCGCCTCTTTTTTTTGGTGTTCATTAAAGCTCAGACAACATATACTTAAATGTTTATCACTTTTAGCACTGTTTTATGAAAGTGCAAAGGGTTTACTGTAAAATGACACCAAAACTGTGTATTTAGGCCAACGTATGTGGGAATGGGAAGCTTTTTAATTTGGGTAGGCCAAATCCAGGCGGAAATCCCCAAAAATGGCAAGGATTGTAAGAGGATAAAGAGTCTATGTTTGTGCCACAGAACAATCTTTCAGGTCAACAGTTCTTTAAAGAACTATTTTTTTTTTCTTACTGTGAAGAACATTTGAATAAGCAAACAATGGAAAGATTCCATTTGTTGAACTGGTTCTTTATGGAACCATCGATGCCAATAAAGAAGTCTTATTTTTAAGAGTGTATTTGCACAAAGGTGTTTTAATGATGTTCTTGAACTCCATGAGACAATAATGTGTTCTATTTATCATTTTATGACTCTTTTTGCATTATTATTAGGGTCCGAGCACTGAAGGTTGTTCACTAGAGGGAGCCAAACAATAAACAATCCTGTTAAGTCCACTAATTTTGAATTGACATTCATGCTAAATAACTACTACTTTTAGGAACATTGTACACTTACAATATCTTCTTTGTTTTTTATAATTAGCTTGTTATGTAATAACAATAATATATACCTGCAAAATTCTTGTAGATCATTAAATGTTAAAATATATTATATTTTATTAACATATTTTAAGTTGCCATACATGCTTGTATTTTGCTGTATGATTAAAGCGAAGACTATTTTATGTCTCTTTTAATATATTGTATTGAATAGTATGTCAGTAAAAGTACACTTATTTTGTGTTTTTGCACATAAATGGGCAACTTAATTTATTTTAATCTTTCAAGTATTCATACAGACACTGTAGCTCATTCGCTTGCATCTTGTCAACAAGCAACGACAGCACACGAGTCACTCTCTGTAGCTTTTGTGAATTAGTAATGAGCTAATTTTTTTTTTTTTATATATAACTTTATTAGAGTTAAAAATTTATTTTAGTTTTTTACATTAAGAGGGAATGATTTCTCTTTGAAAGTCAGCTGCTTCTTTCGGGACAATCAAAACCTATAACTTATCAAACCTATAACTTATCAAAGGAGATTGTTGTGATTCTGATTCTGAGATACAAGGCAATTATATAAACTAATTATTTACACAAGCTTTTAGTTTTGCAATTAAAGATAATTTTGTTTGCTGCTATATTTATTGTTGTTGTAACAAATTGTGAGAAGCATTATACGATTTGTGTTTTTTCCATGTTCATTAGAAGCATTGTTTGTTTGTTTTATTGAATTTTTTTTTTTTATATGAAGTTTTACTGAAGACTATCAATTTTGTTAGACTGTTCTGAATGAAGGCATTTACCACAGAGTGTTTCTTAAAAACTCAATTGCCTACACATACACTAATGAGCCAAAATATTATGAGCACCTGCCTAATATGCTGTTGGTCCTCTGTGTGCCGCCAAAACAGCGCCGACCCACAGATGCACGGACTTGTTGGTTCATTACGTCTCACAGATGCTTAGATTAGATCTGGGGAATTTGGAGGTCAGGGCAACACCTAGCTTGAACTCTTCATCATGTTCCTCAATCCACTGATAAACAATATGTGCATTATCCTGCTCACTTCCACCAGGGAACACCATTGACATGAAGGGGTTTCCCAGCAGAACATTGTCCAGAGCATCACATTCCCTCCACCGGGGCTGCGTTCCAATCCAAAATTGTCATGCCCTTCACTCGCTAACTTCCCTCCGTCTCGTTCACTCGGATGTACGTCATTGCTTATGCTGCACGAGTGCCCACTACTGGCGGAAACTGCAATGGGCTGAACTGGAACGTGCTAAGCCCTTGATCACTTAGAATCAGCTATGGAGTTGATTTATTATTTAAATTTGTTTTCCCTTTGAGAATTTGTTTAATGCAGCATCCAAATGTATATAGGTGTGTCTAGGTTGTTTTAAAATAAAAAATATATAATTATGTATCATAGAGTTTTTTATAGTGATGATTAGACAAGATCTGCTGTGACGTCACAATCGCGTTGCATTGTAATATATGGAGCTGCCTGAAGTGTACTTATGCAGTAGACTCACTCCCTCAGTCAAATTCGAGGGAGCAAGGGTCTGTCCATATAAACTTCCCTCGTCCACTTCACGAAGTGAAACGCACTTCAAAATGGCGGCAGGGATTCTCCCGAGGGGAAGTGCTTAGGGAAGTTCACAAGTGCGTGTCTAAAAGTGGACTGGAACGCAGCCTGTCTCGTCCCACAGTGATCCTGGTGCATCACTGAAGAAAACGGGACTCATCGGCCAGATGACCTTCTTCTGTTGCTCCAAGGTCCAGTTGCAAGGTTTAGACAAGGGTCATAGAGTTGCCAAAAGTCTGTCTGTGATTGGCTACAACGATCAACGCTTCAAAAACATATCTTTGACGCTCTTCACCGAGCGCTTACATGGATACACAAGGGAGCGTTTGAAAGCGGCATTTATCAGTGGATATATTAGGGATCCGCTGAAAACGCTCCCATGTGTATCTGTGTAAGCGCTCGGTGAAGAGCGTCAAAGATGTCATTGTTGATCATTGTAGCAAATCACAGACTTGAGCGTGTGAAGGTGTAGGATTGAAAATAATCCAAGATATTTGTAATGAACAAAGACATTTGCTTTACTGTTTTCCATCTCCTCTTTCTACCACAAGGACCATTTGGAGTTCCTAAAGACACAGAGGGGCTGATAGTGATCAAGGCCTGTAAGATGTGTGTACTTCGGGGGTCTATGAATTGTCTCACCTGTAGTACGGTGGGGAAAGTTGTAATTATCTGATTAGTCAACATCTTACATTTGGGTCATAGTCACATGGTCAGGGACAGGATAAAAGAAGATTGTAACTGATGCTCTGTCTCTTATATGCCCTGAGTGCCTTTCTTTGTAACAGACGTACCAGGTTCAATCAGCAGCCAATCATAAAGAGCGCCATCTCCAGAGTACTGATTACGCACACCTGATTCCAGTCTAGTCATTCATCATCATCAACCACAGCATTTAAGCACACACCTCGAGCTTCATTATTGTCTGGTCTCGTTTGAGTAAAGACTACTTTCCTGTGTTACAGAATATCGGTCGGAAGTTATCGCTTACTTACGTTCCCGGTCTCCTGTGTCTCCCCAGTCATCTCCCAGAGTGTTTCCTGGTTCTTCTGTGTCTGCCAACGCTATCCCGATCAACCCAAAGTGTGTGCTCACCACTTCCACACCATCTATCATCTGCTGCTGTCTGTTAAGGATTACTCTTCCATCTTCATCTTTCTCTCCATTTGCCAGCAGTTTCCAATAAATCACCATATATCACTTTAAAGGGATACTCCACGTTTTTATGGAAATAGGCTCATTTTACAACTCCCCCAGAGTTAAACTGAGTTTTACCGTTTCTGAATCCATTCAGCCGATCTCCGGTTCTGGCGGTACCACTTTTAGCATAGCTTAGCATACATCATTTAAGTGGACAAGACCATTAGCATTTCGGCAGCTCGGTAACTTCCAACGTGACCGGAGTTTGTGTAGTTTCAGTCGGCAAATTAGGTTTTCAGGCGCTGCGTCATATCTTTACGCCTGCTGCACTCATGGTACGGCAGTGAAGTTTCTTGATTATTACGCAGGAATGAGAGTATAGTTCCTAGCCATATCAGCCTAGAAAATTGCAACTTTACATTTTCCGTCGGTCTTAGTGCACGATGTAACTACAGAAGAGTGAAGTTTTAAATAGGAAAAATATCACAACTCTTTGGTCTTTTTTTTTTTGAGAAGTGCTAATGGTCTTGTCCACTTCAATGATGTATGCTAAGCTATGCTAAAAGTGGTACCGCCAGAACCGGAGATCGGCTGAATGAATTCAAAAACGGTAAAACTCAACAGTTTAACTCTGGGGGAGTTGTAAAATGAGCCTATTTCCAAAAAAAGTGGAGTATCTCAAACATCTATTTTTGTAACTATTTTAAGTGTAACCATAACCAAATGTTCAATTTTCAATTACAAATAATGTGCTAACTAGTTTTGATTTGGTATTGAATTTGAAGTGTTACCAATTGCAATACAATTTTGTCACTCTCTATAGCAATGCTCTCCCTCATATTAAACTATTGTAACTGCGCTTATTTCCGTTGTTGGTATAAGTAGCAGTGGGTGGTAATAGACAAGATATGTACATTTTTCTACCATCTTGCTGACAACGTTTCTTTAGTCATTCGGCAGTCTTGCAGCCTGAACCCCTGCAGGAAATCCACCCTTACAAAGGCAATGGCCAATCAGAGGTGCTTAAGAATCCGTTCAACAGCACTCAAAATACTAGAGGGAAAATGCTGGTATCGTCATATTTTTAAATGTCTTTTTTGACAACTTTACAGGGTCATCATAGGCACTTTAATTGGTCTCCAGCTCCATACAGTTGTGACGCATTCCTCCCATAACCATCATTCAAATTTTGTGCAACTTGTGCCACAGTAAAACTTCTGTTGTCTCGGACCAGATGGGGTGGCCTTCATTGGGCGCCCAACACCCTGTCCTAGGTTTTTGGTTTGTCCCTCTTCAGAAAGTGTTGGTAAATTCTCACCACTGACACAAGCCTTGCCGTTTCAGAGAATCTCTGATCAGTCGCCTTACCATAACAATTTGGCCCTTATTTTCAAAGTCGCTCAGATCTTTATTCCTGTCCATTCCTCCTGCATACATGTTGATTACGAGAACTGATTGTTTGCTGACCATCTAACCTACCCAGACATTAATATGTGGCCTTGTTAAGACATGGTCAAAGATATTCACTTCACCTGTGACTGTTCATAATGCTTTGGATATATATACACACATTACTACAAAATCCCCATTTCAGGGGAGTGAGTAGGGCATAGGGATACTCATTCTGATTAAATTAATTCACCCTTGTGTTTTTGAGTAAAGTCATGTTATTGTTCACTGACAATGTGACATTTAAATTAGTTTGTGTTGAAGTTTTTGCAGTTAGCATTTTGATGCTACATGTGATCCATACAGCTTGTGGTTAGTTTGTGGATGGCTATGAATTAAGTTTATAGTGTGTGTTCCACTCAATGAGCAATAGCTGTGCTAATGTCAGTGCAGAAACAACAAACTTCTTGTTCATTTCAAACATTTGCTATGCAGTTATATTTTAAATGCATGTATATTAAAAAAATCATAATACTCTTTATACTTTACCTAATTTGTTATAGTGCCATAGCTGTTAAATCTAGGTCTTTACTCAACGCAGGATGAATCTGTACCCGAACAAATTGAGTGCAAATTGTTACCTCAGTTTTATTGATTCTATAGGTTTGTGTTTACAGTGTGCAAACGAAAGCTTGAAACTGTCATGATTCCTGTCTTGTGTTCCCCTTGTCTTGTGTGTACTTTTGTCATTTCCTGTCTTGTGCCAAGTTTTGTGGCCCTATGTAGTTTTTCATGTTGATTCGTCTCCCCAGGTGTATCTGGTTTCTTCATTACCTACTTAAGCTTGTTTGCCCCTGTGTATTTATAGGCCGTGTGTTTCACTTGTTACTTTGTCAGTTGTTTTATAATAGTTGCTTCTCTGATCCTCGTGGTTTTGTTCCCTTGAGTTCTGCATTATCTGTTTTACTTTATTTACCTTGTTACATTATTTTTTTTAAAAAACCTTGCATTTAGAGCTTCGCCTGCTTTCTCCAGCACGTTACAGAAATTCAATGTCAGAAAATATCACTTACAGTTTCTGTGGTTGGTTAACACATTGTTAAAGGGATAGTTCGGCCAAAAAAAAAATATTCTTTCATCATTTCCTCACCCTCAAACCTGTATCAATTTCTCCGTTCAGTTGAACACAAAGGAATAATGATTATAACCAAACAGTTGTGGGGCACCTGACTGTTTGTCTAAAGGGTGAACTGTCCCTTTAAGGGACACACAGAAAGGGGAATGTATTTTAAACCAAACTAACACTACTTAATAATTTTCCTGATGAAATCATTTTTATTATTAACATTACCAGATTAATTGTAGCCTAAGAATTTTAGCAAACATTTATAATCGTTTCAGTGTAATTTATTTCAATTCCTCATCCCCATTTTGAGGACATTTGGTTACCAAATGTATTGTTTTAAAGCAGTTAAACAAATCTTTCCTTATGCGTTAATAACGGTCTATCTCCTACAATGTCTATTGGTTGCGCAGGCACGTGTGTGTTGTGTGTGGGTGTGTGTGTGTGTGTGTGTGTGGGTTGGGGCGTCTGTGGAGGTGTGTCTGTGGAGGTGTGTCTGTGGTTGAACATGGAAGGAAGTTCCAAAGAAGTGGTTTCATCTGATTCGAGGAATTCGCGTAAACCATCAGCGACAAAACACCAAATGTAATCTATATGTCGCCATATCAAAGGACGGCTACATTTAATCCAGACGTTTCAGTCTAAGATAAGGAAGATGCTGCTCGTTGTAGCGTTTTTTATTGGTAAGTCATGTGCCGGTTTATTTATTTATTTTTTGTATAATTTGTGAGTGGATCTGCTTTACTTGCAAACAGTGTATATTTACGGTGTAAATATTTTATAGGCATTGCTGTTGTTGCTGCTGTTATTGATGGTGATTATGATGGTGTCGAATCGCTAACGGTGTCTGAAGGAGGAAACCTCACCATCTCTATTCATATTAAGAGGTGGGACGAAGACCCTCAGGTTTTGGTTACGCGTCTCAAAGACTCCTCACATGATCTGATAGCACAGCTAACTTGTCATAATAAAACATGTGGAATCGAGTGCTTGATTTCTGGCGTCTCACTGATATCTGATGAAGAGAATGTGACACTGATCCTGATGAACGTCAGCTTCAGTCAAACGGGGCTTTACAAAGTCTGCAAACTGGGCGATACACAGCCGGAAAACAAGATTTACAACGTTACCGTGAATAGTAAGTACAAGCATGTCTTCGATTTTTCTGATGAAATACATTGTGGTATTGCATCATCTGAACTCCACAGTAATAAAAGGACAGTAACAGAGGTTTATTCCAGTTATCAAAAATATTTTTATTTATTTTGGGGCATCTAAAAACGTTGGGAATTAATTAAATGCAATTCCATGCATTTTACACAATTGCAAAGTTTTTTTGTCTTCGGTAAACTAAAACGACACCTGAACCTGTACGGTATACATCACGTTTAAATTAGCAGTAAAAGTAGAATAACGAAGACAGTTTTTACTCAACTAACATTCTGTATGACCCATCCATATGACCTTTATCGTGATGTCTTGTGCGTCATGAGGTGAGGACAGTCAAGAAGCTTGTTGTTCGTGTTGCGTTGCTCAGAAATATTGTACAAATTACATTGCCAAAGTTTGTGCAGCAATATCTAATTGTAGCTGTGAACTAGACAAGACAAACGTTGTTGTAAGCCTGACTTGGTGATGGATGGATAGACAGCTTGATAGATCCATTGATTTTTTTTTATTTTTTATCCGGATTGCTTAGGAGTATCCGATCAAACATCTAGTCTCACGCTAAACAGAAACTCACTTGAAAGTCGTTTTTGTTCTGTTTGTCTTTTACAGAGCCTCCATCCAGTACTGTCAGCCCAGAAGCAACACCACCTGCCATCTACAGTACAGGATTCACAGCTGGCATAACCACAGCTGTACTGGGCATCCCTGTGGTCATCACTGCTGCCATCATTGCTGTCATTTATTGGAAAAACAGGAAGGCAAGTATCATCACAGACCAGTTTATCTAAATCTGTCAAGTAATGACAACACTGAACATGAAAAACTTGTTTCTCTCCTGGAAGAGGTCCTATTATGCCCTTTTACGAAGTCTTGATTTTGTTTTTGGGGTGTACTAGAATAAGTTTATTATTATTTTTCACATATTTTACAATGTTGCAGCACCTCTCTTCCCAGTCTGTCTCAAACACTCTGGGTGTGTTTCCCATACAACAACGTAACTCGCTGCTTAACTATACTACGATGCATCGCTGAAGAAATCCACTAGCTAGTCGCGACTGTTTCCCGAAACCGTACTGTCGCGAATTGGTCGTTCAACCACGTTGTTTAATGATGTCATGCACGTGGTGGAGTAATAACTTATTTGAATTAATCTGTTTGAGATCGAATTAATCTTAGATGTTTTGCTATAATTTACAGACTGGCATCTGAGGACAATTTCTCATTTTTATTTTGCTTTATTTCCAGATTAAATCATAGGCTTGTTCTTACGTAGTAGAGACCGTTCACACATGCGCACTCTTCAAAAACAACGGTTTAAATCTCTTGACAAACTAAAAGACGTAAATGACATTTGTATGTATTCTAAATAAAATACGTAGATGGTGCTAAATGTCAGCTTACATATTTTGCTCAAGATAAGGGTTTGAGTCCACATGTCTGCAAACAAGAAACTGCTTCTAACCACATGTGGAGAGCTGTTTTCGGGAAACACAGACTCGTTGAACTATGTTGATAACGAGGGAACTTGCAACCATAGTTGGCTAACGATTCTTCTGGGAAACACTCATTCTGCTTTGAGTGTTTTGCCCATACCTGTCAACACTCCCGTTTTTCCCGGGTTTCTCCCGTTTTTTTAGCCCTATCTCCCGGACCCCTCCCGGTTTGTTATTTCTCCCGGGAAACTCCCGTAATTTGCATGGCCCAAACATACTCCTTTATGAATAATCGGACCAATATGTTTGTCTAATGTTGACCAGTTACCAGATTGTATTAAATGCATTATATTCACACAATCCACAGACCATTTACAATTTCAACCCGTTTGTCACCTCAACCTGGCAACCTATAACACAGTTGCGCAGTCGCGAAAAGTTTAACCCGAAAGCGAGCCGATAGACATGATGGCAGGTGAAGGTGGTGTCCCCGCAATGAAACTGAAGTACAGTTTGTAACGCGTTGCTTCAGGAAGATTAGGGATAGCTCACAACTGAAGTTATTGCATGCAGAGGCCAGACAGACACACGGAGGCGATTGGCATCTCACAACTCACACTTTATTCCCAAATCGAACTCGTGTAGCCTAACTGTCTGTCACACGTTCTACCGTCCACATCGTTAAACAAAATAAGATAAAAATTAGCATCGAACAAAAATTACCCGCATACATGGGGTGTTCGCAGACAGTAATTACTGTCTTTTAAAAGAGGTGTTCGAGGCCCAGGCACATACAATAAAATAAAATACTGCAGGGAGCGCACAGATCTTAAAGGGGCCACACCTTATTTCCAGTCGTTACAAGTTGTACATTTACCCCAACCCCCCCCCCCCCCCCCCCCCCCGCCGGAGACATATCCCGGATTTTGAAAACCAAATGTTGACAGGTATGGTTTTGCCATACAATTCAAGCCCCGCTTCAGATCCTGAGAATGTTTAAACAAACAAACAAGAGGGTTGTGGAGAACCTTTGCAAGCACTGATTTTACAGGACGTTTCAGAGTGGTAAGTTCCTAAAGTTTGGTGAACAGTCTTCCAAAAGTGAGAGCCCTGTAGCTAAACACTATATCAACACTGTAATGTTAGCTAGTAGGCTAGTGGAGCAAAACAGCGTCGCCCTTTGTTTACATCGTAGCAACAACATAAAAATGTAGAATCGGAACTGTTAATAGAAAACTCAACAAAACTCAACTCAACTCAACTCCGGCGAGGTTCTGAGCGATCTGAGGCGATACTAAAATGTGACGTGAAAACGATGCAGACTGCTGATTGGTCAGAGAGAATCGTCACTATTCACTGCGTCATCATTGCACTCGCCAGACGGAGTATCCTGAATAACCCCGCCATTTTTAAATAGTTTGGCCAGAGATTGCGTGATATACCCATTACTACTATTAAAACAGCATACACTCGATTTCCTCCATTGTCCTGTGTGTGTGTGGGTAGCGGGTGTGTGTCGCGTAGAAGATTGTCACGGCAGTTTCCTGTGGCGTCGCTATGGCGACCAGGTACTATTGCGGAGGTACTATCTGTAATGGAAAACGGAGCGAAAAGCGAGTCGAGGCGAGCTGAGCTGGTACTGGTAATGGAAAAGCGCCAATAGTTACAGGTTGTGATCCATAAGCAACTAATTGTCCCTACAAAATGAGAACTGCCCCATCTTTTGTGAAGCTTTTGTGCATAGCTGGTATTTTACTCTCTTAGGTTCTGGAAGCTGAACGTTGAGGTTATAATGTTCAGAAACAGTGTTAAAAATTTTAAGGTCGTCCAACTCAGGAAGGCCAAACAAAGGGATTTTGGAACCGGGGTGGAAAAAACAGCATCTCTTCGACATGGCAAAGACACACTACTAACACAGGTCGTTGTCTTCTCTAGCACAGCTCAACCAGGCCTCGTCCTCCCTTTAATTTGTATTCTGTGGGCGAGGATTATTAAAATGAACGACATTGTGACTAAGATCTGGAAGAAGTGCATTGTAGTCCCAACAAGTTTTCTGTTAAAGAGAATAACACACTTTGGAGTGGACTTTGAGCTTTGTGACCTTGCAGATCGTCTTTAAGCTCAAACAGCAACATTACACACAAACTAAAGTTGAAAAAGTGAAAATAGCATAACAGGACCCCTTTAGGAATTTTATTGTGCAATGGGATGGTTTGGTAAAATTGTTATAGATTATGCTTTTGTATCTACACCATTATTTTCACTTGGTTTGCATGGCATCCTGTAACTGTGTTTTTGTATTGGATTGCAGGCAGATTTTTACAAAGTGTCTCAAGATGACAACACCGCAGCCAGAGATCAGCCATGTCATCCCTAAGTGATTATGGGAGTTAATGGTAAATACTCAATGTGGAGGAATTATTTTTCACAGGCAACCTCATCCAGTCCAGGACTAAGCTGAATGGAAAAACAGACGGTCATTTTTTTCCATGGTAAATTGGAAAGAGTCAACTATGAGTAAAAAGTGTAACTACTGGGACATTTGTGCTGATCCCATGTGTGGATCAGTCTTGGATGTGCAGAACTTATTGGCACAAAAGGTGCTAATTAAAACACTGAAATATGTGCATACCTCCACCAGACCCATTTAGGATAGGGTGTCCCTTTTGTCATTTTTATACATCTTTAAGCATTATTATTATTAGGTGTCCAATCACTAAAGGTTGCTCACTAGAGGGAGCCAAAGGATAAGAAGTCCAATAATGGCTAAAATTAACTGCAACTTATTTGTAGGATCATTGAACATTGACAAAATATCCTTTGATTTTCTAATTAGTGTGCAAAGAAATATGCTCTCTCAAATTCTTATAGACCACTAAATGTTTTGATCTAGTGATACTGAATACATATTTGTCAAGTTGCCAGACGTGATTAGATTGATTGCAATCGGATTAAAATGAAGAAACAATATTATTTGTCTCTTTTAGTATAATACACTCACCTAAAGGATTATTAGGAACACCATACTAATACTGTGTTTGACCCCCTTTCGCCTTCAGAACTGCCTTAATTCTACGTGGTATTGATTCAACAAGGTGCTGAAAGCATTCTTTAGAATTGTTGGCCCATATTGATAGGATAGCATCTTGCAGTTGATGGAGATTTGTGGGATGCACATCCAGGGCACGAAGCTCCCGTTCCACCACATCCCAAAGATGCTCTATTGGGTTGAGGTCTGGTGACTGTGGGGGCCATTTTAGTACAGTGAACACATTGTCATGTTCAAGAAACCAATTTGAAATGATTCGAGCTTTGTGACATGGTGTATTATCCTGCTGGAAGTAGCCATCAGAGGATGGGTACATGGTGGCCATAAAGGGTTGGACATGGTCAGAAACAATGCTCAGGTAGGCCGTGGCATTTAAACGATTCCCAAGTGGCACTAAGGGGCCTAAAGTGTGCCAAGAAAACATCCCCCACACCATTACACCACCACCACCAGCCTGCACAGTGGCAACAAGGCATGATGGATCCATGTTCTCATTCTGTTTATGCCAAATTCTGACTCTACCATCTGAATGTCTCAACAGAAATCGAGACTCATCAGACCAGGCAACATTTTTCCAGTCTTCAACTGTCCAATTTTGGTGAGCTCTTGCAAATTGTAGCCTCTTTTTCCTATTTGTAGTGGAGATGAGTGGTACCCGGTGGGGTCTTCTGCTGTTGTAGCCCATCCGCCTCAAGGTTGTGCGTGTTGTGGCTTCACAAATGCTTTGCTGCATACCTCGGTTGTAACGAGTGGTTATTTCAGTCAAAGTTGCTCTTCTATCAGCTTGAATCAGTCGGCCCATTCTCCTCTGACCTCTAGCATCAACCAGGCATTTTCGCCCACAGGACTGCCGCATACTGGATGTTTTTCCCTTTTCACACCATTCTTTGTAAACCCTAGAAATGGTTGTGCGTGAAAATCCCAGTAACTGAGCAGATTGTGAAATACCCGTCTGGCACCAACAACCAGGCCACGCTCAAAATTGCTTAAATCACCTTTCTCACCATTCTTTTCCATTCTGACATTCAGTTTGGAGTTCAGGAGATTGTCTTGACCAGGACCACACCCCTAAATGCATTGAAGCAACTGCCATGTGATTGGTTGATTAGATAATTGCATTAATGAGAAATTGAACAGGTGTTCCTAATAATCCTTTAGGTGAGTGTATATAGAATAATATTTCTGTAAAAGCACACATTTCATTTTGAGATGGGTAACTTTATTATTTAAGTATTCATACAGACTGTGCAGTTGCATTCTCTTGTAACAGCTAAGCAATGGTCAAATCTCTTTGTTGTAGCTGTTGTAAATTAGTAGTAAACTAATTTTTTTTTTTTTTTTTATATATTTTTTATTATATTTAAGCATTTATTTTAGTCTAACAGTAAGAAGGTGTGATTTTTCCCCCTTAAAAGTGCTTTTTTTTTGGGGCCAATATGTATTTTTATAAGCGGTTTCATCAAACCCTATTTCAAGATTCAAGATTGTTGTATTTGATTCTGAGATGATACACGGCAGTTGTATCACTTAATCATTTACATGAGCTATCAGTTTTGAACCAAGATCATTGCTGTTTGTGGAAATATGTGTTGCTTATTGTTGACTTGATGCAATTATTTTAGTGTATGAAAATGTAATTTATTTAAAATAAATAAACAAGTGTTACTGAAGACTATATTTCGTAGACTGTTATGAACAAAGACATTTACTATGGTGTCTTAATTTCAATTGCCTACACGCACATGATATATATAGGACATATACAGGATATATAGTAAGAGAATGTCACATATCTGCACAATCATACAATGCAATATATTTACAATCCTACAGGACAGATTGAAACTGGTTATGCAACATAGTCAATTGATTGGAGGATAAAAGTAGAAGTAAAAAATTGATAAAAGATTGAATAAAACAGTTTTACCTTAAATGCTGTCCTTTCTGTTACTTAAGTGAGTTGACTAAATTGATCACATTGTGAATTGTGAAAACATTTGAATCGCTGCAGAAATGATCAGATTCATATTAGCGTCATTGATCATTAGCTGTGAGATGTGCTAATTAACTAATTGAAAAATCAATATCAAATCTATTTGTATCTGTCTATACATTTATTTAACATTTACTAAATATATTTAATCTAAAAGACGCATGTATAAAACATTTGTGCATATTTTCTATAATAAGAAGTGGTATGCATGAAGTGAATGTGGGGACTAGTTACCAGTTAAACACTGGTTAACCACTGGGTTAAGGAACTATTTCTACTTCATATGTTAAAATGACTTTTATTTGCATACTCTAATGTATTCAGGTTGTTTCATTGACATTTATTCCAATTCAATTCTATATTTTACCAGTTAATTTAATTGTTACCACATTATGTACATTTTTACAGTGTATTGCAAATATATTTATCAGACCATAAAAGAATAAGACTCTTTGTTATAATAGAAATCAATTTTTTTTCATGTTTTTCTAGTTTTCTCGATGGGAACTGGTTATTTTTAATAGTGAGAAAGGTAATTACACAAAAGTTTCATCATCACACAGAAGCAGCAGCTCTTCTCTTCTCTGAGCAGATCCTCACATGATCAACCAGAAATACAACAGTGGCGATTCCCACCAGACCAGACAGAACCAGTCGAATCAGAGCCTCAGTGCCGCAACAATGATCCAGACAATCTGAAACAGAAGAGACTTATTCATAAACATCTTCTGTCTCATCATATGTCTTTGTTTGTGGAAAAACAGACGCTGCACAGAGGTCACTGTGGCAGGAAGAGAGTTTTGTGGTAAGTGAGTTCGTACCTTCATGTCGTGTGCAGATCTCTTTCATGAGAAGACGGACGCTCTTGTTGCTCACTGGATTTGCAGTCATGCAGCTGTAGATCTCTGAATCATTATAATGAAGCTCTAATGGTAAACTGAGGATGATGTTGAGAACAGGATTGCTGGTCTGGCTCATCATTTCACTCCCTTTATACCATGAGATGGACACGTCTCGATCATTTCTCACAGAGCAGAGCACAGAGCAGATTTCCTCTGATGCTCCTGAAAGACATGATAGACTGATTCTCCAGAGCGCTTACATTCCTAGTACTGTCATAATGTACACAAAGAATCCATATACTTTTTTATATAGGCTATATTTTTTTAAATGTATAATTAATCATAAAGACTCACCTGTAGATTGGTGCACAGTAACTGCTGAGCCGCTCCTGATGGCAGGAACAGAGACAGGTGCTTTAGGACGAGAGGAAATATGTACATCACCTTTAAAAGGACAATATTGCTGTGACTTAATCACCATTGAACCATATCTAATCAATTATTATCTTAAAGCTCCAATCCATAACTGGTTAAAAATTATCTAAAATCAATTCACTAGTTCGCCTGCCCATTCAGCCTTAAAGGTTAATAGTAAACTAACTTGGCTTGCTGTCCGTGGAGGAGACTCGAACCCGAGTCTCGGCTTGAGCTCCAAGTGAAAACCCCCCATGATAGAATTGCGCATAAGAGGATAGAGATCATTTACTGGAGGAGGAAGGGAGAAGGAGGGCTGCCGGAAGAACTTGTCAATGAGATGACGTGGTGTCTGCTGCTTATATATGCTTGTAATGATGATTGACAGGACTGAATTATGTCCTCCAGAACCTACGTTTTGAACTTCATGTATTGAGCAAGCACATAACCAATCAGTGTTCAAAACTATCTCCTTACCTTAGCCTGATTCATAACAGGAAGCTTGTAATAATGTTTTCTAATTTGATTGGTCGGGTCAGTTTTTGTGGGAAATACTAGTTTGCCGCCGTTTACCTCACTATTTGAGTCATTACCTCACGTCCGTATACATAGGCACTGCTGGATTGAAATTAAACTTGCCGTTTTGATGGCAGCATCATCGCTGACAACTGGGGAATCACCAGTAGCCTTGTCAAAAGTAAAAAAACGTACTCCAGAGAGCTATACAGGTAAAAAAAAAAAAAAGCGACCGGGCCTGTGCAAAAACAAGAATAAATACCGGCAGGGCTTTTGAAAGGTGGCGTGAACTCTGTGATTTAAAAGGGTTGAAACCGGACGCAGAGATGGCTTTTCTTCTGCTGGACAGGTAAGACATTTCAATGGTTCATTGGGTAATTATTAGGTAGCCTAACAGTAGCACACTTTGCTTAATCCAGAGGTTCTCAAGCTTTTGGAACTAAAGCCCCTCCAAGGCTCCCCTATCATGTGGCACAAATGTTTCTACTACTTTGAACAAGAGAGCTAGGTTGTAATAATGTACTATTTTACATATAAAACATGTTGCATTAGATTAATCTTGCATTGTAAAAACAGTAGCATACGAATTAAGCAAATTGGGACAAAGGGCGCGTCTCGTTATCCATGACATAATCAATCCGTGGGACATCTGCGCTTGCTTCTTTTTACAAAGAAGCACAATTCGTGGTTCAACGTTGGACAGCGCAAGCCTGATGTCATCTTGGTACTTGGTTTAAAAACCCGGACAGATAAGTTGAGGCGAATGGAAGGAGTAATTTTAGGGTGGCGTCAGACAACTGAGGATATTCAGTCATCACACTCAACCAAAACAAAGGCAGAAAGCAAGAGCTATAGAGGTGTCGCTCTTGAATTCGACTAACTGCTCATCCATGTCAACTGAAGGGTTTTTTCCTGGGCAACTGAAAGGATCTCTGACCCAAGCAAAAAATGACCTCACTGAAATAAAGGTCGAATTGTTGTTTCAGTCCTTCAACATGTTGAGTGACTGTGTCCATTATAGGAGAGATATTTATCCCTGTCTCTTGCACAGTCAGCGAAGTTGGGAAACATGTCAACATTTTTATTAATCAGCCGATCACGCCAAAGAGCCAATTTGCCAATGAATGCACTGACTCTGAAAGAAGCAAGATGTTGGTATCTCTCCCTCACATAGATGTGTTCAACAAATTCAACTTGTCGAAAATTTGTAGACGCGATGTAAAACCCGACTTCTGGAGAGCCAGCGAACCTCAGTGTGAAATAGGAGCTGATATTGTCATGTTCGGCTCCTATTTCCTGACTAAACAAGAAAAAGCGTGCATTTAATGGCCATGCTTTAACGAAATTGACCATTTGCACTGCCTGCTTTAAAACTGACTCCAGATACTCACTGTTATTGTGATTCGCTGTGAATCATACAGTGGGTCCACTTGGCTAAAAAGGGCTAAATGCTGGACACGAGTGACCAGACCGCTATCCCAGTCATTGGCCCCGTCCGTGCACATCCCAATACATTTATCCCATGACATGAGTATATACCCGTATATACCCATCCAGAACTTCAAACAATGCCTCGCCAGTTGTGTTTAATGGAAGAGACCAACAGAAATGAATGTCCTCCTCAATATTACCATTTTTATATATATCTGACCGAGGTAAGCAACTGTGCTAGTCCTGCAACATCAGTTGTCTCATCAAACTGCAGGGCATAGTACTGGCTTTGCATGATGTTAGCTAGCAATTGCTCCTTAACGTTGATTGCCATGTCAGATATGCGGTGGCTAACAGTATTATTTGAAAGGGGATGTCACTAATCTGTTGTGCAAAATTCTCTCCAAACATAACTTGAAAGATATCTTTGGCAGCAGGCAGGGCTGGACTGGCCATTGGGCATACCGGGCATTTGCCCGGTGGGCCGACGTGCTTTGTGGGCCGATGTATCTCATACTTAATTTTTTTTTTTTTTTTTGTCTGAACGGCCCATAAAACTCGTACATCGGCGGCCCATTGCGTTTAGTTTTGTTTAATTGGCGGCTCTGGGATCTTTGTGCCGGTGTAATGCATTGGACAAAAAAGTCCACGTAGTTTTTTCTTTTTCTCACAGACCGGCGCATGATGAAACGCGTAAATCAGCAGCCCATTGGTTATTTTCTTGATTGACACTGGGCTGGTCCAATCACATCTTTAAACTCCTCCCCCTTTGAGCTCTGAGTGAGCGAGCAATGTCAGTGTGTATCTGTCAAAATAGTCAGAGCGATGGAGAAGAAACACAAGGAATGTGCAGAGAAATAGCGTGAAAAAGAAACTTCAAAGGCCCTTCAAGTGTCTGATGAGGATAGTGAGGAGGATAAGGAGAGAGATGAGTGAGTGCAGAGAACTGTGGTAAGCAGAACTAGGCTACTGTCACAACAACACTTGGTGTGTTCACACACCGAACGCGAATAGAGCGTCAAATACGCGTCTATCGCGTTTAGTTAGACGCTTGAACATTCGCTCGAGTTCAAATTTCTCAACTTGCGCGGAAGACATTCGCGGCAAACGCGTCGCCCAATTCGCGTCATTCGCAACGCCCGGCGCGAATGATGCGTCTATTCGCGTCTTTGCATTGACTTTGTATGTAATCTACTCGCCCAAATAATTAAATTCGCGTTCGGTGTGAACACACCATTAGGCTATGTAGGAACCCACTACCCAGTTACGCATTATTTACACATCTGCATATTTGACGATTACGCATTTTATTAGAATTGTAATGAGACAATAATGAGTAATGAGTTTGTAAACCATATTTTTCTTCAAAATAAAAGCTCGATGCCGTTTCCGTCAAAATAATAGATCATGTGCTTCTCTGTATAGAAATTAGTACGAAACTAATTATGAAAGTTGCTTTTATTTTTCAGTGCATTTGTTTTACAACATATGGCTATTACTGCCATGGGATTAATATTATAACTATTATTATGCAGTAGTTTAATTTAGACAGACACTAGGCCTATATCACAACTAAAAGAGTTTTGAGTTTTTCTTTGTTCAATTTGCACACTGAATATGAGTTGGAGCTCTTTATTTTTAACTCTCAAAGTGCACCAGATTGATGAATTTAACATTAAAAAGCACAACATTTTCTTACGGGGGAGCATGCCCCCGAACCCATAGAGGAACAGAGGTGCACTCACCACAGATTTCACAAAAACCTGTGGGAAAAAAACGGTATTGCTATCCCAGCTTATAGCTTTCTTTAGGATTCATCACTGTGGAGTATAGTTCAACTTAGTAGTTATTTCATCGGTTAACTCTTACTCACTCCTATTCACTTATGGCATTAGTGGTTTTAATAGGAGTTGGTATACATATTCAAGGGCGTGCAAAGTTTGGTTGTGTTATATGGTGGGCCAGTCTGGGCCAAAAATGCCCGGGCCGATTTTTTGTCCCAGTCCAGCCCTGGCAGCAGGTAAGATTAGCGTCTCAGCAATTGTGTGAGGTTTTCCTTATTTGGCAACTAATTTGGCGAGATGTGATAGGACACTTATAGGCACCTGTTAGACACTGATGCATGTTTGCTGTTGTGGCAAGATAACTTTAATTTGAAAAAATTAAAAGGTTTGTCTTTGAGGGATGGGTATTTGGTTTCTGAATGGCGCTTCGGCTTGCATGGCTTCATGCTATCATTTGCCAGCAAATCTGCTCATATAACACTCTGGGTTACCAGTTCAGCATCTGTCCCAGCCATCGTAAAATCAGACCTAATTTTATACTTCTTAGGGGTTGGTGCTGATGATACATCGTCGCCACAACTCATTTTGGAAAGTGTGATGAATTCATCCTTGTTTTACCAATATATCCGTTCGGCTGGTAGTCACTGACGTTCTAAAACGTGTCTGCAGTGTGAGAGTAATATAAGCGCATGACAAGAATAAATGGTCAAATTAAATTGTTTCATTAAAAACCGCTTCGCTTCAGAAGGCATTTATTAACCCCATGGAGCCAAATCGATTACTTTTATGATGGATAGATGCGCTTTTTAGGGCTTCAAAATCTCATCCTCCATTCACTGCCATTACAAAGCTGAGCCAGGATATTTTTTAATATAACTCTGATTGTATTCGTCTGAAGGAAGAAAGTCCTATACTCTTAGGAAGGCTTGAGGGTGAGTAAATCATGGGGTAATTTTAATTTTTGGGTGAACTATTCCTTTAACGAAGATAACTCCACAAAATAACTGCAATTTCAGGTTTCTAACAGAAATGGCGACAAAGATAGATCCTATATTATTAAAGTTATTTTTCAACAGTGGCTGCAGTTGTAACTTACCATAAACATCAACTTTGTATTTCCATCCTGAGATGTGTGTATTTATGACGATTAATGCTTTATACAGTCCAGATTCATTAGTCTTGATGTCTGAGATGGTTAAAATGCCTGTTTCTCGGTCTAACTGTACTCTGCCATTGAGTCTCTTGTCATAATGTGTGTAAATTTTCCCTTGATGCATCTGTGCGACACGAGTACTTTGTCTGCCGCTTTCAAACGTCCACAGTATCTGAACGTCTCCTTTTAGATCATGAAGTCCTGGATGCAGATTGAGGAAATCTCCCTCCTTCACTTGAACTGTTTCAATGGCTTCAACCTCTCCTCCCACTGAAACAATATGAAAACAGGTTAAATATACAGGTAAACAAATTATTAATATGATATTGACAATTTTGGTTCCTGTGTATTTTCAATGGTTACATGTTCTGGGCAGCCAATAGTTCACCACATTAAACACACTGTGGTCGACACAGACCAAACAAACCTGATGTAATCTGGGTCATTTCTATTTTTGCATACACTGTAAATAAAGCAATAACAAATAACCAATCTTAGGACCTTTTGAATCTGCATAAAGCATGTTAAGACCAACAATGCACTGTTGTCAGAACAATTTCATATTGTGAAATATTGTGGATTTCATTTGTTGCAATCTCCAAAAATACATTGCAGCATGCATAAATTATGTCATTGCTATAATAGGATTATTGTTTTGCAACTGACTTTGTTTATACTGTTGTATATTTTGTCATCACTGTGATGTGGTGATGATAGGAACTTGTTTTATTTGTTTACTCATTTGCAGATGATTTTATCTTTTATATGTTGATTGTCACTGTAATCTTGTTAAGTGTTGTAGTTTATGTGCAACCAAAGATGCACAGATTCAAGCTGAACTATCCTTGAAAAAAAAGAGATTGTAGAATTAATTTCTTATTAATTCAGGTTTAAGCTTTTGTGCACCAGTTGGCTTGAAGTGTCGCATATTGGCTTAAAATCAGAAGGGGTGCTTGAACAACAAACAACTGATGAACTATGTTATGTAATAAATGAAAAGATCTTTGATGACTTTTTCATGCATGTTTGTAGCATTGCAACACTAGCGGGTCTGCGGTCTGACAGGACATGATCTAAGGAGGGATAAAGTAAGTCGTTCTTCTTGTGGTTTCAGACAGTGTTGCATATAAATGACTTGACCAGAAGTTGTTTCTGTTCTATGAAAAGTGAAACCAACAAATAAAAAATATGGCACATTTTAGTTTAAGCAATGCTACAGTTTTGCCAGGAATTACAAAAATCTTATTTGAAAAAAAAAGAAGAGATTTGTGTGAACATCAAAGACACAGTAAGCCCAGAAGTTGACAGGAAATGGTTATATCACTCTCTCCGTTTAGGTGACTTGTGTATAATGTTAAGTAAATGTTTCATTTTTCTTTCCTGATCTATGAACATCAGGAGAATGATTTCAATGACAAATTTGACTAAACATTTACTAAAACAGTCAGAACAATTATTTGCTGTGCATATTGATTAATGGCTATAATAAATTGTGTATATTTACTGAAGATGAAGAAGTATGCTGCTTATTGTCATGTTCACCTGCATTTTAACACAAAAGTTCATGGTTATGCAAGTCAAGCAGGATGTTTGCTTCTTCATGATTTTTCTTTGAGTTTCCAGATAAAATTTGATAGCTTTTATATTGAGGACAATTAAAGACAATTCACTTACTTAACTTTAGGATACAATTAAAAATGTGTGTATCTTACCCTCTGCACAGATGAAATATAAGATGAAAGCCCACATACTGATGGATGTTTGTGATGTGTTGTTCTTCTTGTTCTCTCGATACTGCGCCTGCAGCTACACTGAGCAGGATGAACTCCTGCAATGAATTCACTTACAGGTCCCACCAAAAGATGGCAGTGCGCGAGGGCTGAAAACTGACTCTAAAAAACTCCTACCTTAATTGTTTTCACCTGAGATTAAAACTTATAAACATGGCGGTTTAAGAAACTAACCGAACAGACAGACAGATGTATGATTAGCTGTTTCTGTTTTTAGCAGCAATTAATGGTAATGTGTTAGTTTTGTATTCCTTTTGCCTTCTAACAATAATGTCTGAGGGAAAAGACAGACTGTTCAGGAAAAGATTTATGTTTAAATGAATAGCGAAAACTAGTCTACTAAGCCTTTATTATATTAACTTTAGTAGCATTTTTATTATATTAACTTTAGAAGAATTTGTTAGCCTAGTTTTTATTTTTGGACTGTTTTTTTTTTTTTGGGGGATTTTTTTAATATCATTTCTTCATTTTTAAAACGAATAGGCTAATAAATACAAATAATTAAATAAATCTGAATGTAAATGTATAGGCGCTTCAAATCGAACTAAATTCATGTGGATTTTAAAGAAAATAATTCAGAATGCTGCATATGTTGAGCTATTTAAAAAAAAAAAAAACTTTTTCTCTGTTTTTTAACTGTTTTTATTTGGATGATCACCTGGACAGCTGGTTTACAGTAGAAGGGGCGCGAAGAAAAAAAAGTGCGCGAAGAAGTGACATGACAATAAAAAAAAAAGAAGAAAAAAAAGAAAGTGACGTGACACGAGAGCCGTTTTTCAGAAGTAGCCTACTACCTCATTGAAGCTTGAAGGATTATTTGCGTCATGGATGTCTAGATCGAGACGGGATTTTATCGTTGGTTTGTGAGTAGCCTGCCTTTGACTAATTAAAACACACGAGACCCGCCAAAGCATAAACGATAGCCTGTTGAAAGACATGGGCGGTGCTAGTGTGGGCCGACTGGTTTTAAAATTATGACCCCTCAAATGTTTTTCACAAAGTTTTCATGTGAGGTCATTTTTGTCACATCGAAAATCATTCAGTGCTGCACTCTGCTCAATGAATAAGACGTAATCTTGCGCATTAAATGCCGCAAATTGTAGCTTATTCCAGCCTTTCGTTCCAACTCTGAAGTTAGCCTAGATGGCTGTGTCCGAAATCTCCACTCAAACCACTACTCCCTAACCCCTATGTAGGGGTAGGGAGTAGAGCACTATAGTGAGCTCACCAGCATAATAGAAACTCCACTTTCGGACACTAGCCTACTCGATCGTCTCACGGCGCCGTTGATTACTGTCGCACTATTTAAACGCGCCATCATCTGTCAGCTGGTGCCGAGCCAGCTCTGGGCTAAATAGATTTTTTTATTTTTATAAATAGGCTACATTAGCTACATTATATTGAGCTTATTTCTCCAAAATTGTAAAATTTAAAGTCATTTCTGGGCGTTTCCAGGCCCGCCCACAGAAATGACTGGGCCCCTGAAAAGGTCCAGTGAATGGGCCCTCCCCAAATCTGCAATAGGCTACTCATATCATGCGTGTGCTCTCTTCTACATTAACACATAGCCTACGTTTAGACTTACTCAGTGATGGGGTCTATTTACACACACACACACACACACACACACACACACACACACACACACATGCACAGGGCTCTCAAGTGTCACGCATTGAGCATGACAGTCACTCATTTCGGTCTTTTGTCACACACTCCCGCCACACATTGTATTTCTCACGCGGAAAAACGATTTATAATATATTTAATATGCCGCAGCGCCCAAAATGTCTCTGGCCGCGCCGCTCTCACTTTGGACCCGGTGTGGTGAATAATCAGGTTACTCGGTGTGAATAGTCCGGGCGTAGGACCCCATTAGTATGCCAGTAGTATGCCTGATCTGAATCTGTTCTCGCGATAACTTGTAGCTAACGTGAGCTGTTTTAGTGTTATTATGTGGTAGCTTTATGTATAATGCTAACTCCCGTTGCTATATGCAAGGTAAGATTAAATTAAATTGCATATTGTATATGTAAATTGTGTATATTCTATATCTAATATTTAAAATCTCAAGTTGCGTCAATAGCAGAGGAGAAAGACCGCGAAATTTAAAAATACTACTGTTATTGTGTATGAAATGTAGTTTTAAGAGTTTTTCAGTCGACAATGAAGTTGTTTCAATCTCAAATATGTTGTTTGTTTATACAGATAGCGCCTATTTAAAATTATGATCTGACGTTTTCGGAGATGTGAGATCTAAGGGATCCAATATTATCTGTCTGCAGTCCCGGAGGCTGCATTTTCAGGACCCCACTTCTAGGACCGCATTTCTAGGACCCTAGTTTTTTGTGACAGCGCCACCTACCGAGTCGGAGAACCGCAGTCCCAGGAACGCATTTCCAGGATCCTAGTTTTGGAGGACCGAAAAAAGTGCCACCAAGGCAGTATTTCCACCCAGTTTGAACTACATTAGAGTTTTTTTTAAAGTTGTATTACACCCACATACTACTTTCTTTATTGCAATTAAACCAGGTTCCTAGGAATGTTGAGAAATGAATGATTGGGTCTAAGTAGCATACTATAATAACTCAAGTAAAATAAACAAGGAATCATGTTATAGCCTTTTCAGTCACTAGATGGACCACATTTTCAAGTACAGAGGGAAGACAAGGATGACTCTGGGGGTAGATTTAAGATTGTGTATTTTACAAAATAATATATAACACCTGAACTTGAACACACTAAATATTTTACAAAATAATATATAACAACTGAACTTGAACACACAAAAACAAAATTGATCATGATGTGAACCACATAGACAGAACTGCAATGGATGGACAAACACATGGACAACATCATCACTGACTCCTAAGAGAGAGAAAGAGAAGTGAATTAAATAAGGAACATTTAGTTGAACATGTTCTACTCTCTAATTTTAAATTTCATATTTAAAAGATCTTAGTTACCACAGAGTAATGATAAAAATAATGATATCAATCTTCATACCAATTAATGTTCATAATACAATTATTGCATACTGTTCAAAGATTTGGGGGGAAAAACAATATTTTGATGTTGTGGGAACAAAGGTTCTAGAAACACTCATGTCAATAAAGCCCATCTGAACTGAGAAAAAATAATAATAAGAGAGAGATGCAAGAAATCTGAATAGAAATAACATTATTGACACGACTTTTCCTGACCATATATAATATTTAAAGCACACATTGTGATGTATGCAGCAGCACTACCAACTTTATAAAACCATGTCAAAATGAAGAGACACATAACATGTATTGTGGGTAACGTTAAACAGGCTGACTGTGAGCATGTGACAGTGAAAACATTAAGATTATTTTAACTGAATTAAAATGGAAAAACAATGAGTAATTAACAAGCTTTCAGAACGAACATGCTACAGTTTATTGTGCTGTAAATAAGTCAACACATGCTTATCATGCAACAGTTCAATAATTCATTTTCCAGCATTAGAGGCTAATATATGATGGCTATGCATTCAAGACTGTTTAGCAAATCACCAGCACGTTGGCAACGTTAACTTTCCAATGAAATGCATCACAATTGTTTTTAAAGTTAAACAAATAAAAATTGATTCGCATTTGATACTCACACTCTGAATGTCATCCATCTTCGCTGGTCCTCTAATTCGGTAGGTGGCGCTGTCACTAAAAAACTAGGGTCCTAGAAATGCGGTCCTAGAAGTGGGGTCCTGAAAATGCAGCCTCCGGGACTGCAGGCAGATGCTACTCAAGGGATCACCAGACGCTCAGCGCTGAAGTACCCCGCCTGGACCAGCCCACCTCGGCTAGTCCAACCATTCCTTCTTTCCTAGGAGACTCTTGTAGATAAAAACATATTGCAGCATCAAGCAATATCTAATTAATCATATCACAGTTAAATTTTCCAAGTTTTGATTTTAGATTGGGAGAAAAATCTGATTAATCAATCATCTGTCCACTGTAGTGGACCTCATGCATCAATCAATGGCTATATTTCAGCTACAGTTCATACTTATACTGTGAATATTGTTTTTGAAAATACTTAATCTGCAGTGACATTTATGTAAGTATTATATTATGTAAATAAATGTATTTGTATTATTAGAATGTAACGTTGGAACAGAGAACATTACTCACTGCTCCTAACTAAAGAACTTTTGTAGCTTTAAAAAGGATTCATTTATATCTAATTTATACATTATGCAGTGCAGAGTGTTGTACGCTTTATTCAATTTCTTTTTATTTCCCATATTTATCAAGACATCAGTAGCCTTATTAGTATCAGTGATACTGGCCTTCAAAAATATGTCATTGAACAAGTAGTTAAAATATATTGTCTCTATATAAAATAAATATATTTAGTTATTTTATGTTTTTCTACATTAATCTGGAGATTAAATGTGAAGTGATTAAATGATAAAATATAGTAAAAATGTATAGAGACTTGGGTAACACTTAATAATAATGTTCAGTTGTAGGCCATTAATAAGTGGTTAGTTAATGATGAACTAATCATTTACAAAACATGCATAAATGATTAACAAGTGATATACCAACATTTTATGTATGTTTTTTTGCAATTTCCATTACACGTGATTAGTAAATGATTACCTAATTATTTATGAAACATGATTATGCGTTCATAAATGATTAATAAGTGATATACTAACTTTTTATGTATGTTTTGTACATTTCGTTACAAGTCATTTACAATTGATTAGTTAATGATTAACTAATAATTTACAAAATATCACTATGCGTCTCATAAATGTTCATTATGTTAAATTTTTGGTATGTTTTGCTCACATTAGGTGCACAGTGGTTAAAGATTCTTGTGTTTCAGAGAAGACAGCTGTCTATACCCTCACCAGTCAGCACTTACATTCCAGTGCACACTACACACAACACTACACACTACAGTGTTCAACACCTGTTATAGATGTGTAAACGGATGAATAAATAATTTACAACACTTTTTGCATCCCCCAATCTAAAGTGTAAACTATTAATTACTTGTTAATGTGTTACATTTACCTTTTACAAATGATACTTACCTGTTAAAAATTATCTGAATGTGCATTCAAGGCATTTACAACGCTTTCTGCACCCTCTAATTGCTACACACATTTTTATTTTATTTATTAACCCCGTATGAAACGCATATTCATATTTTATAAAAGATTAGTTCCTCATTGGTAACACGTTACTTGAAAGGGTGTAACATGACACCGTCATAATCATGGCATGACACATGTTATGAATATGAAGGAAGTTTTATGCATGTTTATGACAACTGTCATTAAGTGTCATTCGCTCAATTATGACATTTTTAATGCAAATATGACATTGTGTGAGATGTCTTTGTTCAGACAAAAAGCTGCAAAAGGGCCAAATTTCATCCCAAAATTTCACGAGTATGCGAGTCTCTATTTGCCCCAATGGAATGCTTTGTGGGATCTCCATATCTCAGCTCTGGAAGGCATAGACATGCATTCATGTCTCGGCACCTTCTAACAGAATACAAGATTTCGAGAATATCCAAGAAACTTTTTTTTTAGACCCAAAATATCTATAACGTACGTACACCTTATAGTTTTTTTGGGTCGAAAAATAAAGTTTCTTGGATATTCTCGAAACCGTGGATTCAAACCTCCTATTTGTACTTCTTATATTATTCAACAAAAATTTTATTGATATCTACTATTTCTTTTAGATTCTTGACACAAGGATTGCACAGCTCTGTAAAGCACATGGTGGAACTGCTTTACAGGTGCACACGTTCGTTCTCTGGTAGCGATCCTTCACTATCAAGAAACATGTGGATGACAGTCACAATCAAATACATTTCAGGGGCAGGGGACACATTTACTTACTTATTTACTTAAAAATATTTTAAAGGACCTTGGTGAGATTGACACAGTCCTTATTCCAAGAATTGTTGGTGGACAGAGCCCCAAAAAGGGAAACCACTTCATTTTGTGGGTATGTATGGATAAAAAAAACAATTACATTTTTGCTCAACAGTTGTTACTCTGGTTACAGCGGTTTCTGTTTATCTTGTAAAGGTCTTGGATGGTTTGCTGAATCGTATTCGCGTTTACAACCCCACTGGCAACTACAAGTCAATTTCTGCGATGGACCTGGCTATACTATGGTATTATGTGCTTTGTAAATGTCAAAATGGTTATCTTTATTTACTAATGTACATTTATTAATTTCTTTTTTCTTTTGTACAAAAGCAATGCCTTCCGAAATACTTGGGAAAATGGACTATTGAGTACCCAGAACAGTGGAGGCTGGCTGACTCTAACAACTGTGGGGTTTTGGTTTGTACAGTAAGTTAAACAAATGCTTTTATTTATTTATTTTATTTTTATCTACATTACTTTAACAACTGTGTTTATTGCATTAGATGGCAGAAATGGAGGTGAGGGACAAATGGACCTCTATGAAAAACGAGGTGATACAGGGAGACGATCTGTGGCATCTGAGAAGATATCACGCATCATCAATGGCAGCATATGCTGTTCAGCATATGACGTATAAAAGGTATGTGTAAAATGTGTGTCCTCATTCAAATAAATTTTAAAATATAGGACAGTCGAGGAGGTGGAAAAAAAGGGAATTTGTTCTCTTGTCGGTGATACTGAAGTTCAGGTACATATAAGACTTTACAAAATTTAAAATGGCTAGATATTGTTTGCTATTGTAAGTCCTTCTAATTTGATCCAATGGCGGCATTCAAATTAGAGGTGAAGGTCTCACACGTGTTCCGTCTTTTCTCAAGGCAAAGTATTTTTAATTAAATACAATACATTTTATCTTATGTATTAACTCGTTTCATCTGACTCCATAAAATGAAAACGAGCGATTGCAATCTGATATGCTGTGCTATCCATATATAGAGTGATGTTTATTATGTTCGATGATTGCTTATGGTCTATAATGTACAATGTGATTCCTTATTTTCCTTTATTGGATGGTATATTCCACTGAGAAATGTTACTGATGAGGATTTAGTATGTTTTGGCTGCCTTTATGTACCAATGGATGTATATTATTGTATATATGCCCAGCTATTCTTGTTATTCACTATCCTTTATGGTTTTTTCTTGTTTCCAGATGAATGCCTCTAATGCCTGTAATTGATACCTACCTGTGAAATACCTGTACCACTGTGGATTGTCCTTTTATCAATACATCATCGAAACTGCTTAACTGTCTCCTCATCCTTATATCAAACTGTGCTCTGACAGGCACCCAGAGGGGTTCACTTATCTAATTACTAATCAGATCAGATACAAAAGTATTTAGGAAAGTAAAGACATACAAAAGTATTTCTGTTTAAAGCTGCTTTGTATTGTTGTGTATTTTTAAAAGCTCTATAAATGTCCTAAAACGATGTGCATTTTGCTTGTAGTTTTGTGTTAATAAAAATGTAATATATTACATCTCATAATTCAGTTGAATTCATTATGTATTGTGAAATTTAATTACATTTTTTTATACAAGTTTTGGTTCACTAATTTTATTACATTAAATGGTATTGTATTGTATGATGTTCTGTATTAAGATTAAATTATGCCATAAATCATAATGCATTAGTACACAAATGGCATGCTTGAAATAAAAAAAAGCATATTATGCCCTATTGCTTAATAAAAAATAACTTTGTCACAAAACACACTTAAAAATGGTATTTCTTTAAAATAAAAGATTATTATATGAATTAAGGGGTTTGATTACATTAAGATTTGTGATTCCATAATGTTATTATTATACTGTTCTTTAGTCAAGGCTTGACAACCAATTAAATATTTATACCCACAAAACATAGCTTGCATTCTGTAATTTATTTAAATGTCTAAACTGTTATTAAGAAAATAGTAATATACACAAATAAACATTATGTTATGGCTCTTTTAATAAATAAAAGTGTACCTGTAACATATTGTGCCGATTATTGCGATAAAAAATGATGACATAATTATAATTGCACTACTAACTGCTGTGAATACGGTAAGGCAGTATCAGTGCAGTATAAGCTCAGGTAAAGCTCATAGCACGATCATCGGATAACGTTAGCTGTATGCTATGCTACTATCTTAGCTAACTAAAAAACACACTAACAACGAGAAATGTTTAATTTCACAATCTATAGCTTCGGTTAAATACTAGTATATGAAACGTATAATTTAAAATACATTAAATACATTAATGACTCGTTATACCGTAGTACAAACGTCTTCTATAATAAAGTGATTTTGTATGATTTGTAACCAGGCACCAAAGCGATTACCTAGAAAACGTGCTTTGAACCAATCGGATTGCTTGGGTCCTACGCCCGGACTATTCACACCGAGTGACCGGATTATTCACCACACCGGCAGGAAACAAGCGCGTCTCTCCTGTGTTGTTCGTCGAGCTACACAAAAGCCAATCAGAAAATAGCACTATTGTATCTGGGTATGATTAAACGCAACAACCAATGAAAAAAAAAAGAAAATTGTCATGAAACAACCCCATTCCCGCGACCTGTCTGTCCAATATCTAATGGTGTCACACCGAACGCATATTTAATTATTTCCGAGAGTAGATTAGGCTACATACAAAGTCAATGCAAAGACTCGAATAGACGCATCATTCGCGCCGGGCGTTGCGAATGACGCGAATTGGGCGACGCGTTTGCCGCGAACGTCTTCCCCGCAAGTTGAAAAATTTGAACTCGAGCGAATGTTCAAACGTCTAACTAGACGCGATAAACGCGTATTTGACGCTCTATTCGCGTTCGGTGTGTGAACACACCATAAGGTTGCCACTCAGCAGAAGCAAATTCCATCCTATCTTCGATATGTTGTAGTAGTTTTCAGGGCCGTTTGAAGGAATTTGGGGGCCCCAAGCAAATTGGACATGGAGGCTGTTGCATACTGTGCATAAAAAAAATAAAAAAATACAGTGACATAAGCTATGAAAAAATCATGTTCCTCTGCCTTTTTCAGGTTAAATAATGTTTATAGATGGGTAAGGTTACAAATTATTTAAAGACTGTTTGCTAACAGTTAAATTACAATTAACTAAATATTAAATAACTAACAATTTACCATCTATTAATGATTGTTATTATAAAGTGTTACAGAAAACTTAAAGATATGTTACCATTTCCATATTTTGATATTAGAAGGGAAGGGATGCTGCTTTCACTACCAATGCTTAAAAACATCCCAAGCTAATGTTTGATGCACGGAATTTATTGTGTGGTTTTCCTAACCCCCATTGGTAAATAGATTATCACGGTGGAATAGTTATGCTATGCCACTTTCATCAAAACCTATTAGCTATAGCAATGTCATGTCATTAAATACGATAAACAGTGATTCTGGAACTCCTTAAACCGTTAAAAAACATATTACAGTATGTAACGTTAACCATATTCCGTCCGTTCGAAAAAAAAATTGCACTAACTGTTCGTTACAAGCAGCATTTGCCGTCAGGCAGGTAGCTAACATAAACACATTTTTGCTAGCTTAATGTTTCCTGCTGCAAAATTACAACATTTGTACAAGTAGAGCTATTTTTATGCAGTGTAATTTATTACTTTACCGCTATCTGGTATTTTTCTTAACCTTCTCTTCCTTTTTCTTCTTTCTTTTCTGGCTTCCTGAAGCATAATTCCGCTTCATGATAACTCCCGAGGAGGTTTGTATTTTGCCGGCAGCAGAGATCACGTTGGCTGGCTGCTGTCAGCGACTACTGAGGGGGCCCCTTTGAGGGGGATTCCGATAACAGTGTCATTGCACTTTACTGCATTCACTATCAAAGGGGCGCTCACAGTTTGTCGTTGCATTTTATTCTTAAACAGTCGTTGTCTTGGGGCCCCAGTCCAGCTCGGGGCCCCAAGCAATTGCTTGGTTTGCCTGTCCTGTTCCGACGGGCCTGGTAGTTTTAGCCGGACAGTGCACATGACAACTGCTGTAAATGACATGAAATATTCTCTCAGTCCTCGCGCATCTGATAAGGCCTCATTAGATAATTTACAGGACGATTTTAGGCAATCGATTGCTTCAATCACACTGGGGAGGTGGTGAGCAATAGGTCTTACTTTTTCTTTTACTGTCTATGGTCTTACCGTGTCAATTCGCGCACTCCATCGTGTGTCACTCACTTGGTTATTATTGCTCACTTGCGCTGCTGACCGCGAACTGGCGCGAAGCACTGGCGTTTTGACTTACATACAACAAAAAATAGCCTACTCAGACCATTTTCAGGAGAGGGGTGTTTTATTATGACACAGGCTACATTTTACTCAAGCAACATTAAATAAAATGCATTTTTTTTCCCTCACTTTCAACAATAAATGGTGCTATTTTGGTTAAAAATAAAATATGGTAACCTTTGCTTATATTTAGGATGAACATAATTATTGCTGGACTGCATGGGCCCCCCCCCCCTAGCGGCTGGGCCCCAGAAAACGTTCCCCTTTATCCCCCCTTATGGACGGCCCTGGGCGTTTCTGTTATAATGCGTTACTCCACACATGATTATAACTTATAAACATAAATAAAATAATATAAAAAATAAAACACATATTTCATTTATTTTCATTTTCGCGCCACACCGTTTTCTCTTGCCTCTCGACATTAGGAAAAAAAAAAACCCAGATCTACGTTATCAAATACCTTGCTCATAATACTCTTAAAACAGCTTTTAGACTCTGTGGAGATACCACTCAATATTCATCTTTTTTGTTTGTTTGTTCTCGTGCACAATCCAATCACGTTTGAGAGGGAAACAACAAATTAAGGGTTCCCGAGATTTTTCTTTTTTCCATTATTATTTTTTTTTTTTTTTTTGAAGTAGTAACGGGTACTCACGGACCACGGTTATGGATAGAAATGTAGTGGAGTAAAGAGTACAATAGAGGGTATGCGCATGACGTCACCGTCGGCCGGAGTGAATGCGGTCACGCCCACAAGTGGCAAAAAGACTGAGCGGCAGCATTTGTTTTCAGCGTGAATGCCGTGAAAATCACACAAAACACATCTAAAACGGGAAAGAGCTTTGCGATTGACTGTACAACTAGATTTGACCAGAAATCTGAGGTACTGTATATTTTTACAGACTGCAAAAAGCTACAGAACAGACTATATTCTGCATAATTGGATGTTTTTAAATAAACACTGACAAAAAACTATACAAGTTTTAGGGCTGGACGATATGATGATATACAGTATAACATTAATGTAAGTGATCACTCGGATTTAGACCTATCTATATTGTATAAAACGTTTACAGGCAAATTATCTTCATTTATTTCCCCGGCGTCGAAATCAGGCACATATAAATGTCAGGAAGCACGATTCCTGGCTGCATGTCAATATCCATGGATCACTGGATCTCTGATAAGTTGTAAGGAACACTATATCGAGTCCAACTTTTAGTTTAAACTGATAATAGTTTGTTTTACTCGCGTTAACAAAGTTTCCCCTATTAACCTGTTAACCTGCAACCCCATTTTTGAAAAATCCCCAGATATGGCATTCCCAAACTGAAACAGATACAGTTCATGAACCCTTTGTACTAAAAGCACAAGTAAGATCTCATTTGAAAGCTGACACCTGGAAGTTTATTGTAAATGTAGAATTAATTATTGTCATAATGAAAAAAATAGTTATAAATAGCTTCAAAGTTTTGTAAAGTTATTATACATTTATTTTTATGAAACATATTCATGAAAATAAAATTGAAGTTGGCATTGTAGCAATCTAGAAATGCACTGCAGCTAAAGCCACATGTCTGGCCATGTTATATTTAAAATCTGAAGATGATAAGTCTAAAACTCTGTATTTAGTTCAATGTTTTTCAAGATCATGTCATATGACTTTATTTTGATTAGACTGGGGTTTATTGTCATCTTATAAGCATCTATTCAGTCTATTGCCTCTATTGTTTTGTGATGCAAAAACAAGCCCCATTCAGTCTCAGTCTCCCCTGCACATATTCACACCTCTCCACCCTGATTATTGCTCTAAATATGCTTTTCTTTTGTCTGCATTATAATCACTAACGACTAGCAATTCACAATGTTTCAATCCCTCATTTCTTTTATAAAAGTTCTCACTTCACAGTGAAACTGTATCAAATGCCCTTTTTGAAAAACGAAACATTTCAGTAAGCATTCTTATTTAGAAAAAAAAATCATAAAAATTACACCGAAGTTAGGTAGCAGGTGCTCAGTACTAGCTAGCATGTTAGCTTAGCACACCATCAATACACGACAATTTATGAGAATAAAACTATGTTTGTGCTCTAAACTTACTTTATAGCGCAAGTCGAGTGTTTTAAATAACTTTCTGTAATCTGATTTGGCTTCAGATAAAAAAATCAGATAGAAAATATATTATTTTATTGTATTCTGCACAATTTGAAAGTCTATCTCGATTAGCATTACATTATACATATAATCTATTATTATGAAAATACCTGACATGACTCGAAGAACACAGGTAAATCAAATATCATTGCAATCATGTTTATTGTCTTCAAAACATCTTTATCTGCACTTTACAGCGATCTCGGATAGCTTTGTTTATGTATCAGGACTTCCTGAATGTCACATGATTATGGCTCTTCTTCATGTGATCCATATATGGACTTTACTGTGCAAACAGCGCCCTCAGACTTCAGTATGAATGGATAACTCAGTACATCAGAGAATACAGCGCTCAAAATGATTACATCGACGCATTTGGGTATAAATTCAATAAATATTATTCCTGTCTATAGAAATCTGATGTAAACCTATGATAATCTATCAATATTTCTCCAAATCTGCACATGTTTGAGCTAAAAGCCCTGAGGGACGTTGTTTTGTGAATCGCTGTCATGACGATCGCACGGGAGTTTTATTCTGAATGAGACCGGCTGACGCTCATAATTCATATTAAAGGTAACGACTCATTTTTTAATTTCATAACTCCTGACACAAATTAAGACATAACTGTCACTATAAGTTTCTCAGAATACAATAGTGGTCAAATACTGAAACTTGAGTCTTATATCGTTTTAATGATGTATAGTTTGTCAAGTTAATAACATTAAATATGATAGTAACTTTGAACTATTTAAAAAAAAAACGCTTCAGAGCGCCCACGCACTGGTGACGGTTAACAGGTTTTAACTCCAGTCACGCAGCAGCTCTTCTGCCACTCAGTCCCGCTGAGGGGGGCGTGTTCCGGCGGGGAAGTGACGTTAATGCATTCCCTCTATATTTCCCTCTCAAATGTACTTGAGTAAAGTCATGAGTACTCCCCAAAAATGATACTCGATTAAAGTACAAATGCCTCAAAATTGTACTTAAGTACTATACTCAAGTAAATGTACTCTGTTACTGTCCGGCTCTGGTCTTTATATTTATATATTTACAACAGACACACAATTGATGTAGTATTCTGTGAACAGGAAACCCTCAGTCAGACTGCGCCCTCTCCTCGGGAAACTTACACATTTCACATTCTACTGTCAAATTCGTATTGTCGCGCTGCTCTCCTTGACGTCCATCCGACAATTTTGGGGCTTGGGTTAGTGACCATCGGTTGTACACTACTTTTCAAAATGCATTCTGGGATACATTGAGTGGACTATATAGGGTATAATAATCATCACTATACATTCGGACAGCACTACAAAATGGCTAGCTCACTATATAGTCCACTATAGTGAGTAGTGGGAGATTTCGGACACCGCCGATGAGTTTTTTGTTTACGTTTGTTGAAGCTGAGCTACTTTCAGATAGTACAAGTACAAGTAGGCTACTTTCTACAGACTCTAATAACAGTGTGTGCAGTATAGGTCTACATTAGCGAAATACTGACCGCACGTCCACATGCTTTTTTTGTTGTTGTTGTTGTTGTTGTTGTTGTTGTTGTTGTTGGACAATTTGTTTTACTATACACCATGCCATTACGTTTGTAAATCAATCAATTATTTCCCAAGATAATTACAAGAAAAGCAGATATGTCTTCTATTTCCTTCGTTTCATTCTCTGTAATCGACCTGTGCATGACATGTGTCAAGCTATTGCAAAAACATAATAATAGCCAAGATCCCATAACATATTTGACTTCAATGATTTCAAACGCATTGGTTCTTGTGATTGATCATAATGGCAAGGTGAGATTTGAGATCTGCTGCAGATAGCAGGTGTGCTTGACTGCACGTATCATGTGATTCTTAAATGCCGTTTCAATGCAGATTGCTGTTTTATAAATTAGATGGTAAATGTTCAAAGTTGAGAGGCATGTGTTGTGATGTTAGAATATTATATTGCATGATGGTTTTCTAGGATAAACACACTTATTATTGACACAGCTGTCATGGTATAGACCACAATCTATAAACCATACAAGTGCACCAGACTAAATGACAGGAAACTATGTAAATTGTGCAGAAACCTGAACCCTCGCATCTTCATTTGGTTTGGTTGTTGGTCATGTTGGTTGTTTAAAGAGGTCTGACTTCATGTGGTGCATTTATATCATAAACTCAAGTCAATCAATGTCAGAACAAAAATGCAGTGTTTTTTTTTTTTGTGGCATTTGGTTGATGTGAAAGCAAAGGAAATTATTTGCTTATAAATTTCTGATATACTTTAGTACATTAAAACTATATATATATGTATTAGTGCTGTCAACTGATTAAAGTAACTTTTTGCAAGTCTCGCACATTTTTCCTGTAAAAGCTTTTAATATTTTTATTTTTATTTCACAGTTACTCTCCAAATTAATGTAGAAACAACTTAAAGACAATATATTTTATATATTTGTTGTAATATCATCTTTTTATGAATGAAGGCCAGTTCACTGATTTTTTTTTTTTTACATCACTGATAGCTTTCAATTATTCTGTAATGCTGAATGTCTATCAATTTCAACCATAGGCTTTAAAAAATATCTCTTAATTTAAGTTAAATTAAAACGATCTTCTTATGAACCCATTAGCCATTACCTGTGGCTTTTCCTACCGGTCTAACAGGTAGGAAATATACAGAAATTGAATGAATTATAAATACTTTACAGTCTTAACTACATAAGTTTGAAATTAAATATAGATTAATCCTTATTTAAGCTACAATGTTCTCTGTTACCTTTGTTCTTTGATTAACATTAATGACAGACATCACAGCAACTGGTTTATTAGGCTGCTGTTACTTTAAAGGGCCCCTATCATGGATTTTTTGAAAATGATCTTTCATGTAGTGTGTAATATAAGTGAATGAAAACATCCTGCAAAGTTTTAAACCTGAAAGTGCACCGTATATAAAGTTATTGTCTCTTAAAAGTTAGAGTCGACTCTGAGTCAATGAAATGATTTTTTTCAAACGAGTCATTGGCCGTTTCGTAGTGACGTCAATGCGAAACATTAGCCCGCCCACCTATTGTGCGCGCAGACACAAGTCAAGTGAAAACTTAAAGCTGAATAGCATCATGTCGAGATGACGCTGTGTTCTACAATGCAAAACTAGAGCCAGTTTGCTTTCACTGCCCAGGGATGAGCATGTGAAGAATCAGTGGTTAAAGTTAATATTTACAACGATACCAGAGCAGTATAGGCCGAACCTTGTTCTGTGTTCCCATCATTTTACTTACGATTGTGGAGGTGTCAGTACCCAGTTTATATGGATCAGCTTCTTCCTCCTCTGAATCAGAACCTGTAGTATTATTAATCATTTTTGCTGTAATGTTTTCTGTAGTATACTCAATACGTATTTTGTTGTGTACGCTCCGCGCAGCTTCTAGGTCTCCATCTAACGGCAATGTGTTCGCTCTCAATTGTTTAGAAATATGTCAAATGTTTGTCGTTGTTATTATTTGGAGTTGTGATAAAGAATAGAGCAATACTTTGGTGTAACGTTACTACTGCAGTGCTTTATCAATATGTTTCTGCGTTGGGCTAACGCAAACAATGACTTGAATGGGTGTTTACCACCGAGCTGTGGGCTATAGGCGCTAACATAATTAAACATAAATCAACTTATTCCCTCTCTGAGTTTTTATTTTTGACAACAAAGCGGGACACCATCATTATTATAACACAATGTAAGTGATGCAAGCACTGTATACTGTACTCCGTGTTAACCAGTAGAAGTATTTTGTCTGTAAACACCGCTGACCAATCACCGCAGATTAGCGTCACGCAAAGGAGGTGTTTGGGAAAATGAATCGTTGAACGAATCAGGTAAAAATAAATGCATATTATAAGATAATGAAAGTGTTTTTTGTCCTTGCATGCATGTAAAACTGTTTTTGGGAACTCCCAAAACAAAAATAGGAACATTTCAAATGCCATGATAGGGGCCCTTTAAGATCTGCTGCTGCCGCACTTAAGCAATGAAGCAGATCTGATGCATTAAGGTCATTCAATACTCTATTTAACTCATATAAGACTGCTATTATGAGGATACTCGACATACAGGACATTTTGGCATAATTGTGTGAGTTATTGTTTAAGCGTGAAAGAGAACTTGATTCTGGTGCGCGTCTTTCTGTGCACACTGTGTGTGTCAGGACATTCACAAACAGCGTGTTCTCTTTTTTCTTGTCTCGCATGAATAGTTTAAAAAGATGTGCATAAAAAAGAGCGAGATCAAATAATGTAATACTAGCCAAAGGATGACGGGGAAAAGCGAATGCTGCGTTAATTGTTTTAAATATTTTTAACGCATTAAACTGAAAATGAATCGTATGCGTTAACACTCTAATATATTATATATATATATAAATACTGTAAATGTGTGTGTGTGTGTTTGTGTGTGTGTGTGTATGTATGTGTATATATATATATGTATGTCTGTGTATATATACACTCACCTAAAGGATTATTAGGAACACCATACTAATACTGTGTTTGATCCCCTTTCGCCTTCAGAACTGCCTTAATTCTACATGGTATTGATTCAACAAGGTGCTGAAAGCATTCTTTAGAAATGTTGGCCCATGTTGATAGGATAGCATCTTGCAGTTGATGGAGATTTGTGGGATGCACATCCAGGGCACGAAGCTCCCGTTCCACCACATCCCAAAGATGCTCTATTGGGTTGAGATCTGGTGACTGTGGGGGCCATTTTAGTAGAGATGCACCGATTACAATTTTCTAGGCCGATTCCGATTTCCGATTTTTCTTGAGTTTGACCTGCCGATACCGATTTTAGCCGACTCCGATTTCCTTTTTTTAAACCACTTTACAGCACACACAAATATTTATTTTCTATCTTCTCTTTAATAGAACATTTTGCATAGAACATTTTTTTTAACAGATAATCACTATAAAATAGGACTATATAAATTACTCCTGGTGTGGGAAATCCACCCATCTAAGTGCAGTGTTATGGAAGAACCATTTCCTTTTCACATCCAATATCCAACTAAAAAAAATTGATATATTTAGCAAACTAAACTTTTGTATGAAAACAGGTAATGGCAATAAAATAATATATAAATAACAAATAAAAATAAAATAAATATAGCCTACCCTTGCAGTATATATATCTCAACACACACACACACACATTGCCTATTGCAATCACTTGTACATCAATGGCAAGTTATATTTCTCAAACAGTTTTTCTCTCTGACACATGTCCAGCCAGGCTAAACAGGACAAGTGGAGCATGTGCAGGGAAACGATTGGGAAAAACAAGTTATTTTCTATAAATATTTTTGAGTCTTAATTTTCTTTTCTGACAAAGCCTGGCTACTTCAGTTCTTGTTAAAACACACCAGACGTGCAAATTCTGTGCATTTTGGGCACTTTTGGGGTGAAATCATATTTATTTTGTCCATCAAAAGTATGCTTTCACTTTAATTGAGCGCGAGCAGAATAGACTCGGCGCCGAAACCCGCGCTTCACTGTTGCTCACGCGCCACTCCTGCTCGACGCTCACGCGCTGCTCCGGCTCCCGGTGTGAATGCACTCATTGATTAACATGCACGCCGAAGAAAAAAAAAAACCCCGCTGCTCACGCTTGCGGTGTGAAACGGTCGTAATTCACGAGGTTTCCTACATGTGTGTTCCGTGTGCACGTGTGATGCTGATGTTGCGCGATGTTAATCATGCGGCGCCCGAGTGCATTTGACCGGCATAAAATCGGCATGTCAGACGATATATATATATATCGATCGGTCGCCGATCATGGCCGATCACATGAAAATCGGCCGATTCCGGTCACCAGCCGATCAATCGGTGCATCTCTACATTTTAGTACAGTGAACTCATTGTCATGTTCAAGAAACCAATTTGAAGTGATTCGAGCTTTGTGACATGGTGCATTATCCTGCTGGAAGTAGCCATCAGAGGATGGGTACATGGTGGCCATAAAGGGATGGACATGGTCAGAAACAATGCTCAGGTAGGCCGTGGCATTTAAACAATGCCTAATTGGCACTAAGGGGCCTAAAGTGTTAACCTGACTCCGCCAGATGGATTTGCTCCGCATATCCATCTGGAAACCTTCCGTTGAAGTAGTTTTGGTAAGGGGCGAAAATACTGGTTAGCTGATTGGCCTATGTTGGTGATAGACGGGCCAAATCAACCAATCAGATCAACGAAGCATATGACGTACTAACAGAGCGTATCTTTTCCTCTGAGAAAAGCCTCCAGAGCAGTGTTTTGCTCTTCTTTCAGTGAAGAAATACTCTGTAATTCCGATTAAACTTGCTCGATAGCCACGCTGATGCTAGTTTCATCCGCTGAAGCCGACATGTTCTTTAGACTGAACTGTCGCGCTTCTCATTGCGTCACACCTCAACCCGCCTCAAAGCCAACGCTGATTGGACGTTCGTTTGGTGAACTGCTCCCAAATTTTCTTTAACGGAAAGTATCCAGACTGATCTGCGAGTGAAACCTTGAAAGCTCGCGAGATCAGGATGGTCTCACGAGGCTACTAAAGTGTGCCAAGAAAACATCCCCCACACCATTACACCACCACCACCAGCCTGCACAGTGGTAACAAGGCATGATGGATCCATGTTCTCATTCTGTTTACGCCAAATTCTGACTCTACCATCTGAATGTCTCATCAGATAGGCAACATTTTTCCAGTCTTCAACTGTCCAATTTTGGTGAGCTATTGCAAATTGTAGCCTCTTTTTCCTATTTGTAGTGGAGATGAGTGGTACCCGGTGGGGTCTTCTGCTGTTGTAGCCCATCCGCCTCAAGGTTGTGCGTGTTGTGGCTTCACAAATGCTTTGCTGCATACCTCGGTTGTAACGAGTGGTTATTTCAGTCAAAGTTGCTCTTCTATCAGCTTGAATCAGTCGGCCCATTCTCCTCTGACCTCTAGCATCAACAAGGCATTTTCGCCCACAGGACTGCCGCATACTGGATGTTTTTCCCTTTTCACACCATTCTTTGTAAACCCTAGAAATGGTTGTGTGTGAAAATCCCAGTAACTGAGCAGATTGAGAAATACTCAGACCGGCCCGTCTGGCACCAACAACCATGCCACGCTCAAAATTGCTTAAATCACCTTTCTTTCCCATTCTGACATTCAGTTTGGAGTTCAGGAGATTGTCTTGACCAGGACCACACCCCTAAATGCATTGAAGCAACTGCAACCATGTGATTGGTTGATTAGATAATTGCATTAATGAGAAATTGAACAGGTGTTCCTAATAATCCTTTAGGTGAGTGTATATAGACACACACATTTTATAAAAATCACCTGTCAAGTTTATAATTGCCTATGTATTACATCATCATGCGAGTCAAATTATTCAAATAGGGAATGTCAGAATCAGAATGCATGGTGATTGATACCCATGAGTGTGTTATGTTGATGTTTTCAGTTTTAATATTCCAACCGACAGCCAGCCTAAGTTAATGAGGGATGTATAACTGTTTGATTTTTTTCAAAATGCTTTTTGTGTAGTTCATTATTTTATGGAATGAGGTTTACTTCATGGCTTAAATAAATTGCATGCTACTCAGAAACTGACATTTTTGGCTTGTCAAAAAATGTTACATTCAGCTGTCACAATTAGTTTACGTGAAAATCAAGTTTTACTGGAGTAGTTTAAATGCACAAAGTTGTTTTTATTGTCTCATAACAAAAATCCCATGAAAATGCAGATCCAGTTTTAAATAACCAAAACCATTAATTACCCCTTAACAGATTTCGACTCGTATATATTGTGTATATACTGAGGGTGTGTAAGTTTTACTGTTCTAAGATACTGCAAATACATAAAGCAAAAGCAAATGTAATGTCAACATTTTGAAGTTGGGGGAAATATTCATTTAATTTCGTTAAACATAATTTTCACAAGAAACACATTTTTTAAAATGCTTATTGAGACAACAAAATATACCCTATATGGAAATTTCCTCTAGAAAATCCTCCACAAAATAACTATATCGTGATAAATATCGTTATTGTGAAATAAGAATTTGGTCATATCACCCACTCCTACACTATATGGGAATTGCCTCTAGCAAAATGGCAGTTTTCCAACTCTTTTGAGATAGAGGAAAGGCTGCACAAAACCTGACATGATCCCAATGCATGTGGCCCCAGACCAGGATAAAACAAACGCCTTTGAATCTATAATGTAATAAAGCACAAGAGAGATAATCATAGGACCATACATCAGCACTGCAGACGCCAGCACGATCCGAATGATGCGAAAAGCCTTGAGTTTGTCTTGATTCACTTCATCTTTCCTCTTGAAATCGTCACTAGGTCCAGGATGCTTCAGAGCCTTCAGGACCATCAAGCAGCTGAACGCTTTGATACTGAAAAAAACAAGGAGCTCTGGCAAGAGTAAGCTAGGAAGTTCAATGATTTGCACTAAAACTATTAAGCTTGAGCTAATGATCAGAATCCATCCAATGACAGATATGGCAATCCTGTATTTCATGGGTTTGAGCTTCAGGAAGGTCACAGGATGGAGAACCCCTATGTAACGCTCCACACAGGTACAGCTCTGAAACAGAGGACGACCGACCAACAGCACCAGTGCAGGAAAGTATATGCCAAACATGCAATCAGCACAATTAAAGAAATAATACTCGAGGACAAAAACATAGGAAGAGCAGAAGAAGACCTCAACAAGTGCTGCATTGAAGATGAAGATTTCAGTGGATTTTCCTTGAATCATCTCCTTTACGCTCAGCCATAGTATGTAACAGTTTGCTGGAAGACCAAGAACCAGGTTGATTCCGAGAGAAACGGTGATAAAATAGGAGGGTATAGCGTAGCACGAGCTGAAGTTTGCTGAGAAAATCGATTGTATGCATGTTGAAGTGTTAGTTGCATCCAACATCTCCATTTTTCCTTTTTTCCTTTTAATCTATAAGCAAAGGAAAAAGAGAGATAAATAATTGTAGAAAACAATGTGTAACTTATTTAAAATGAAGTATAAAGAATGTTTCCTCACAAGAAGTTCTTGATATGGTTAATGTTAGTTGTACTTCAGACGATTGAAGGTGGGACTGAATGTGGTTTGTTTTAAATGCTGAAGAACTGCATTACAGTGACTTATTGGAGAGTTTGAGACTTTTTGAGCAGCTTTGCATTGATGCAATATTCAAATTCTGTTTTTCTAACATGACAAAATGCACACCAGGCATGCAAACGAAAGGCATTTTTTTGTAAAGTGTAATAATTTTGCCTGTGTTCACAGTAATTATAATATATCAACAGTATAGTTGTGACAGTACAAAATATTCAGAAGCAATTTTTGCATCAAAACTGGCATTTGGTAAGTTCAAGTCATGTTTCTGAAAATTTGAAAGCCCCAAACATGGCCTCTGCACACACGCCTAAGTAAAAAAAAACTCAATACTATTAGCAGAATAAGATATCACAAGCGACTATTTTCTCGTAGTTCTACCAGAAAGACTCGGAAGGGAAGATGATATTACGATGACATTTATTAATTAATAGACCAGAAAATGAAAACAACAATATTGGATGGTAAAGTTCTTTGGTGCAGGACCCGTCCATAGTTCACATTCGGAGGTTCACGAGTTCACACTTACATACAATTAGAGGGGTTTAATGCGTATTTGGCGTGCTGTCTGGGGGGAGGGCTCCGAGCTCGGGATTCGGCCCGGACCCAGAGTACTCCCCCGCATGTGAGTAGTTAGGACTAGAAGAGTGGAGAAGGGCGGTGGAGGGGTGCTGCTAAACTGTCAATGGATTGAGATGAGACTGCTGAGTCTATATATACACCTCTTATCATTGATTGTTGAGTGCTCTCCACCCGTGTTAATTATCTGAACGTGCTCCTCCCTAACTTTGTTAATAAAACATCATGTAGCGGACTCTGCATATCCTGCCCGAAGATGAAGGCAGGGGCGCAGCCGACCCCCGGGAAGGTATGGACGGGGACCATCCTGGTGCTGGTGGGGAGGATGGAGGTGAATGTTTGCGTCCTCATCTGTGAACTCAAACCTGTAAGTAACGATCTTCCAAGTATTAGATATTAATTGTATAGACCAGAAACTAATGAGTGGCGTAACATTTGAGTCTTCCTGGCAGAACTTTACGCTAGAGCTTTCATGTCTCAATGTTGTGAAGTTTATCGCTGGTAAAATTTATCAGTATTTTTTTTTTCTTTGTCCTGGCAGCTTTGGTGTGAATTTTAGCACCAACTGTTCCAATACTGCGGGGAAAAAACAACAACTGTTACAACCATGTGTTTTTATAATATATTTTGTATTAAAAACAGCTAGAAAACATTTATTGACATCATGTGAAAAACTGCTGTAGTCAGAAAACAGTGATTGTTTAAGATATATATTGGGACTAGATGCAAAAATGGTAACTGGGATACATTTTTCAGTTGCAGATAATGACATGTTAATGCATGCACAATTTTACAGTCATTAAATAATGTAAAATTCCTAAAACTTGCTTGAAAACTAAAGGGGATTGGGCTTTTTCTGTTGCCAGCCCAAGACTGTGGAATACCCTTCCACCTGACATCAGATCTGCACCTTCAATTGATATTTTTAAATCTCGATTGAAAACACATTTGTTTTCTATGGCTTTTAATTCTTAAAATCTTGGCAGTTGTATTTTGTTTTAATATGTGTATGTTAGATCTTTTCCTCATTGCTTTTTGTTATTTTTGTTTGTTTGTTTTTTGTTACTATTGACTGTTGTCTTGTATTCTGTTTAACTTTTATTATGATTTGCTATTATCTGTAGACTGGTTTTAACTGTACAGTCCTTTGATCTACGTTGAAATGGAAAGGGCTCAATAAAAAAAAAACTAGATTTGAGACATGAACTGTACACACAAGCATTATTCAGCATTTATCATCAGTGTGTGAAGGGGTTTGGACTATGGGTGTTATGGATGGGTTGTACAATACACTAATTTTGCACATGAAAGTGGCTGAACCGTATTTATTTGCTTTTGTGTAATCTCGCTAATATTGTGAGTTGTTACAGTATATATATATATAAAAAAAGCTTCGCTACTAAACAGTTTATTATAGGCTATTATATTTCTCTGTATATTTCATTGTTTTTTTTAAGTAATTTAACTCGCTGTTTCAATATTAACCTAGTAGAGAGATGCTGCACATTGGTAATACACACCCACGATCTCTGCCTGTGAGATGAATGAGAGAGTATTGCTTATTTGCGTATGTATTTACTCATTCATTTCATTATTTATATAAAGTCCGTGGTGCTCGCATGCTGTTTGCCTTAAGCATGTCATGTGTATACAAGAATATTTATTTACACACTGATTGATGTTGCTCAAAGATGGCATGCACAACAATAATTGAACAATGTTAAAAGCATACATGAAGAGTATACCTTAAATTATTGAATTAAAAAAACAGGAAGTCATTACAGGGTAGCACAGACTAATAGGGGGCATAAATGACACCACTAAAAAATACCACCAGATTTCGAGAAATATGTAGGTAGAATTGCTGGAAATTGTTCCAAACGGATAATTTGAATGGATCAATAATGACTCATTAAGATTATTGGTGGCTATTTAGTTTCATATTTCAGAATCAATTCATTTCTCACGGTCACAATACCTATAGTGGGTAGCCTATCGAGTTTCCTCCTGTGTGTGGCTTCAGAACATGGGCAGATAATGTTCTTGGTATAATAAATGGGAACAGATCTTTGGAAGGAATTTTGGAAGGAGTTGTGAAAATGACTGAAGTTAAAGGAGAACTCCGGCGCAAAATGAACCTTTGGTCTAATTACACATTGTTACGTAGTCAACCGTTTTCTGAGATTTGTTTTCATGATTATCGAATGTAAATAGTTTTATCTCTAAAAACAGTTTAGCCTATAAAGCTAGTATAACGCTAGTATATTGGGCATAGTGTAATGACAAATAAAAATCGCTTGTTAATACCACTAACAAGGCTCAAAATAGCCCCACACTAACACGGTAGCATAATGAGGGTCCCTACCTTCAAACCGAAGCATTGAGAACTTTGTCAGTGTCCAGACAGTTTAATAAGAAGATATTTTAAACATACAGTCAACTTCGCGTATACAGGCAGAAGCCATCTTTGAAATACAGTCTTTACCAGTTGATCTACGAACGCCGATCCAAGTGCGCTGGTGAGATGTGAACGAGCTATAAGTTGTGATAAGGTGAGCGCGAACAGCAGGCTTGGATCGGCGTTCGTAGATCGACTGGTAAAGGCTGTATTTCAAAGATGGCTCCTGTCTGTATACGCGAAGTTGACTGTATGTTTAAAATATCTTCTTATTAAACTGGCTGGACACTGACAAAGTTCTCAATGCTTCGGTTTGAAGGTAGGGACCCTCATTATGCTACCGTGTTAGTGTGGGGCTATTTTGAGCCTTGTTAGTGGTATTAACAAGCGATTTTTATTTGTCATTACACTATGCCCAATATACTAGCGTTATACTAGCTTTATAGGCTAAACTGTTTTTAGAGATAAAACTATTTACATTCGATAAACATGAAAACAAATCTCAGAAAACGGTTGACTAGGTAACAATGTGTAATTAGACCAAAGGTTCATTTTGCGCCGGAGTTCTCCTTTAAGACATTAACCCTTAAAAAAAATGCACGAACCAAATGAATTGAATACTTTTCTAATGTCTCTGAAAAATGTTATAAAAGAAATAGACAAGATAAGTTTATGTAATTTTTGGGAGAAGTACCTAAATAAATGTATAATGAAGAATAGAGGACGCTTATAATGTCATGGATTGCTTATGTGACAGACAGGTTAAGTATTTTTAATTATTTTTCTTGCCTTCTCAGAAGTAGTTTTCCAGTTTTAATGGTTCTGTGTATTTTAATTGAGAAGACCCGCCCACTGGTGTTGAACCACGGCTTGATATTGAGCACACCTGTGGCTCAATCATGGAGGTGCGTCATGTTTTTAGTAGTGTGATAAAAAGCCTGTAAGTGTAGGATAGTCCGTCTTCTCCGTTCTGTGTTGTAACGGGTTACCCGTTCTCCAGTGGCTTTCCCTGGTGAGTCCGTCGATTTTTATTTCTTTTTTTTATCCTAGCCGTAGTAGATCACGAGGTAAATATGTGTTTGTCATCAGGAACGTGTGCGTGAAATGGCGAGCGCAGGTAGCATAAAGCTCACTGTAGTCTAAATTTCACCTATGAGGTAAGAAACTTTATTGTGGGTTTTCTCATTCTTTGAGGGGGGAAATATTTTGTAATTGATGCACTTTGTGCTTTTATTGTATTCCTATTGCAGATGCGGCCCAGAGCGCTAGCTGCTGTTTTGTTTTGTGTGTTTTTTTATTATTATATTTATTTTGTCACTGTTTCATGGTCTTAGTGCATCTGACGGCTGCGGATATTGCGGTTTTGAACCGCTAACGATCGAGCTCTTCAACGAGCTGCTCGTAAGAAATGTGTTGAAAGACGGACTGAGCCTAATTTATGTTCGGGCTATTAAGTTATAGTACACTGATAGGCTGGTAGCCTGGTCCATGTTAAGCAGCGCAAACAATATTAACATTAGTCTTAATTGTGAAGTGAAATATGATGTTACTGTTGTAATTATTTTCTTTTCATTAAATCTATTTGCCAGTTCTATTCGCTGGTGGCTAGAAGCTTAACATGGCTGTGATTGAGGCTTAACAGAAGGGGGAGTGTATTTGTTTTCTTTTGGTATTCTCTTTATTTGGTGTGACACGTGTTTTACGTTGTTTTACTCACTGATTTGCTGTGTTTTTCCCTTCTGTTAAAGTGGTCAAATTGTGGTCTCTTGTTCCTGTCGGTATTAATTGGTAAGCTGTATTTGAGATCCATCTTGATGTTTTTAAGTGAATTATTTTATTTCCTGTGATAAATAAATTTGGTATATTTTTGGAAAGTCACGTCTCTGTCTTCAGTGCAAACCGAACCAGCAGGGTCCTTCCTTTTGTTGTAATTCTTTTTGGTTTAACTTTCTTTTTGGGTTATTTTTATTACTTTATACTTTCCTGGGTAGAGACGGAACCTAGGTGGCGTAGTCGGGTATTTTTATACTTAAAACTAAGGGTTACACTTAGATAAAAAACAGTGCATTGAAGAGGGAAAAACCATAGTGGACTCTAAATAGATATATTTAAAGGTTCTTTACATGTCGTAACGGTTCTATTTAAAACCATGTCAGCCTGAAGAACCCTTTTCTGCTGAAATGACTCTTGTGTTTGAGTTTAGGGTTCTTTATTCCCAGCTTTTTTTATTTTATTTTATGTTACTGCCAGCCTCTATTCATTTTTTGGCTCTCAACCATCAACTGCACAGACTATCTACACAGACTATCAACACACTCTCAACAGGTAAATGATTTATTTCTTAAAATATCTATAAATGGTTTCTAACTGGTTTCCTAAAGATGTAATTTGTTCTTTTTAGTTTAACAGAACCAGCTCTTTCAGTTGAGGATACATCTATACACTTCTCCACTAAGTAACAAAGATATTGAATTTATAATCCATATTCTTAGATATATTTTTTTAAACATACAAACAAAATAACTATAGCATGATATATATCGTTATTGTGAAATAAAATTTCTAATATCGTGAATTTGGTCATATCACCCACGCCTACACTATATGGGAATTGCCTCTAGCAACATGGCAGTTTTCCAACTCTTTTGAGATAGAGGAAAGGCTGCACAAACCCTGACATGATCCCAATGCATGTGGCCCAAGACGAGGAAAAAATAAACATCTTTAAATCTATAATGTAATAAAGCACAAGACAGATAATCATAGGACCATACATCAGCACTGCAGACGCCAGCACGATCCGAATGATGCGAAAAGCCTTGAGTTTGTCTTGATTCACTCCATCTTTCCTCTTGAAATCGTCACTAAGTCCAGGATGCTTCAGAGCCTTCAGGACCATCAAGCAGCTGAACGCTTTGATACTGAAAAAAACAAGGAGCTCTGGCAAGAGTAAGCTAGGAAGTTCAATGATTTGCACTAAAACTATTAAACTTGAGCTAATGATCAGAATCCATCCAATGACAGATATGGCAATCCTGTATTTCATGGGTTTGAGCTTCAGGAAGGTCACAGGATGGAGAACCCCTATGTAACGCTCCACACAGGTACAGCTCTGAAACAGAGGACGACCGACCAACAGCACCAGTGCAGGAAAGTATATGCCAAACATGCAATCAGCACAATTAAAGAAATAATACTCGATGACAAAAACGGAAGAGCAGAAGAAGACCTCAACAAGTGCTGCATTGAAGACAAAGATTTCGGTGGACTGTCCTTTAATTCACGCTCAGCCATAGTATGTAACAGTTTGCTGGAAGACCAAGAACCAGGTTGATTCCGAAAGAGACGGCGATAAAATAGGAGGGTATAGCGTAGCACGAGCTGAAGTTTGCTGAGAACAACGATTGTTTGCATGTTGAAGTGTTGGTTGCATCCAACGTCACCATTCTTGTATTTTCTTTTTAATCTATAAGAAAGCAAAGGAAAAAGTGGAGAGATCAATAGAAAACAATACGTTTTTTTTTTTTTTTTTTATTTAGTATGAAGAATGTTTCCTCACTAGAAGCTCTTGATACAGTAGATGTTAGTTTGACTTCAGACGATTGAAGGTGAGACTGAATGTGATTTGTTTTAAATGGAGAAGAACTGCATTACAGTGACTTATTGGAGATTTTGAGAGTTTTGCAGTTTTGCATTGATGCAATATTCAAATTCTGTTTTTCTAACATGAGAAATGCACATCAGACAGGCAATTTATTCCAACCTCATTTCTATTTGTGAAGTGGAATAATTTAGTCTGTGTTCACAGTAAATATAATAAATCAACAGTATAGTTGTGACAGTACAAAATATTCAGAAGCAATTTTTGCATCAAAACTGACATTTGGTAAGTTCGAGTCATGTTTCTGAAAATTCAAACATGCCACATCAAAATTATGTCTGGCCCTGAACATGGCCTCTGCATGTTTAGGGCCTATACGCCTATATGTAAATGTAAACTATACGCCTAAGTTAAAACAACAACAACTCAATACCAGTAACAGAATAAGATTTCACAAGCATAAGTAAAAACAGCTAATTTATTCTTAGATGACTAGATTCTCGTAGGTCTCAATGTTTATTGTTGGAAAAATCGATCAATATTTTTTTCTTTGTCCTGGCAGCTTTGGTGTGAACTCCACTTTGACGGTTGCAAACTCTTTAGCACCAACTGTTCCAACCCTGCAGGAAAAAACAACTATTGTTACAACCATGCGTTTATTTATTTATTTATATATTTTGTATTTAAAAAAAAAAACAGCTATAAATGTTTTGATCGTGTGAAAAACTGCTGTAGTCAGAAAACATACATGTTCTTACCTACCTGTACTTTCCTCACGCTAATGGGGCTGTGGAGCGCATGAACCGTGTCCTGAAGCATTGTGTTCAAATGGCAAGCTTGAAAGGAAAGCCCTTGGAAACTTCGGTGTGGGACTTTGTGCTGCATTACTGTGCCACACCTCATGCCACCACAGGTGTTGCACACAGTGAACTCTTGCTTGGACGCAAAACTGAGAATGACCTTACACATTTTACCCAGCCGGCCCTTGTACTGATGCTACAGTGCGGGCTCGCGTTTATGCTCGCCAGTCTCAAGTCAAAACCTACACGGACATCAAACGTGCAGTAAAACCATCTGCTTTACGACCAAGTGAGAGAGAGCATGTGAGAATACCCACTCATGTGATAAAGAGCAGCTCGAAATTCAGTCCCCCTTGTACAGTGCTGGGACAAAAAGGTCAGGACACGTGTATCCTTGATGACAGGGAAGTGTGTAATACAATACACCCGATACCATGTCCAGGTCAAAGCCATAATGAACCTACAGAGGTTCCAAAACCGGTTGTCGCACCGGTAGCTCAAAAACAGCCCAGAATCAGACGCATGCTAGTCTGGCACACAGATTTTGTCACATGAACTGTACACACAAGGACACTCATCACGATAGTACACCACTACCATAAAGTTGTTAATTTTAAGAGGTTAGGCTACATGTTGATGTTGAATAGTGTATCTGCACTGTTTTGCTGCTTCTGTGATTTGTATTTGTTTGCGTTAAAATATGCTAAAGTCCGTAATTGTTGTGCTCGGTTAATATGCTCTGCTCACTGGGGGTTGGTATTAATAACCTGGGGTGTTGAGGAAAAAAGAGGAAGAATAAAAAGTGGAGTGTTGAGCTCCAACACGCTTGTTACTGCTGCGTTTTCTTGTATTAGTACTAATGTAAGAAACAATACTGCTGGTCAGGTTGGCACCATGAATGGTGAACACAGTTCTCAAGAAGCTCCGGCAGTGGATTCTGCAGCGCCAAATCTGCCGCCAGGATCTGGCCCACTTTCGGCACGCCCAGAATCTGCGGAGGATTGAATCACACCTCATTAAAGCTGTGAGTCATGCATACGTTCATTTATGACTGATGATTGTATTCACTATGCCAGATTCAGTTTTGAGGGGTAGGAACTATAGTTTGTACCACTCGCTTACCAGGTGTATCTCCAAGGCTGAATCTGAAATCGGTCCCCTATACCCTCAAATAGGCCGTTATTTGAGGGCACAGTCATTTGTGGCACAGCCATTTGTAGTGGTGTCCGAAACCACAGTGGATGTTATTGAGTGCACTTTTTCAATCCTATATTGCACTGCAATAATGAGTGTACAGACGATGTACGTTCAACGGCTGTCCGAATTCGCTCACTCCTTTTCCTTCAAGTTAACTGTATTAGTGGACTGACATAGGGGATAGTGCTAGCACTGATAGATGTCAGGCACTGTAATTTGCTCTGGCCCCCTTCCTGTTTGCCGGAGTGATGAGATACTTAGTAGACTGTCCTCACTCAATGCCTGGCTGTCTAAATGGTGTCCGCAAAATAATATTGAATTCGTAGACAATTGGAAAAGTTTTTGGGGCAGACCTGACCTGTTGAAAAGAGATGGTATTCATCCCTCCTGGGATGGTGCTGCTCTTTTCTCTAGTAATATGGCACATAGTCAGGCTCAGGTCAGGAAGCAGACAGACTGGCTAAACCGCAGTCTGCTAGCTGTCTTACGTCACTGAGGTCAGATAAATCCCATCACATAGAGACTTTCAACCAGATATCATCATATAGAGACTGTGTCTGTTCCCCCAATTAGGAAATACAACAAACTTCCAAATCCATCCAAGAGTAAAAATTCAACAAATAAAAAACAGATATAATACAAATGAACAAATGATAAAGCTTGGGTTGCTGAATTTTTGATCCCTTACTTCAAAAGCACTTATTGTTAATGGTATGATTACATACTATAACCTAGATGTGCTGTTTGAAAGAAACCTTGCTAAAACCAAACGATTACATTACTTTAAAGGTGCCCTAGAATGTTTTTTTTTTTTTTTTATAATGTTTCCTGGGTTACCCTTATAATGTTAGTATGTTTTTTAGATAAAAAATAATCATAATTTAGAAATAAATGGCATTTTTCCTAGCCTGCTTTTAGCCTCTGATTTGAACACTCTGTTTGAAGGGGCGTGTCTGCTGTGGGATTCAGTGTAACCGCGGCCACTGCTGTGATTGGCTGTGGGATTCAGTGTAACCGCGGCCACTGCTGTGATTGGCTGACATGCTTGCATATGAAATAGCAACGCATTACATGTGAAACTCTCTCCCGAATACTTTTACTACTGCTATTATACGTTTTTACTATAACAGCTATCGAGATTAACGAATCGTGAGATGTTTTTAAAGTATTTAGATCTATTCCCATCACATAAAATGTTGCCGTGATGAGCATTGAGCAGATGACAGTCTGTTGATCGCGAGAATGACGATCTTATCATTGCAAAGCAGTTTCTGCACTCTCTCTAAGGCTTTCACCAATGCAAACACGATGATGTAAATACAGTAAGAGCTTCGTTGTGCAGTAACGTGCGTCATTGATTTCATAACTGTCACGGTTCATCGATCCATGTGTTCGTTTTGTATATCTGTAGGTGTGTTTTTGGGTGTGGGGTTGTGTGTGTGTGTAGTGCTTGTTTGTTGCTTAGCACCGGCTGATTACGCTAACTGCCGTCAGCTGCAACTAATCTACTACTTGTTAGCTGCCTTTATCTAGCTGGAGGTTTTCATGCAGGGTGTCGGTTCGTTGTTCATGTTTTTGTATTCTGTCACCCAGTACCTGTGTCCTAGTTCCTTGCGGGCTCTTGCTGTTTTCCACGGAACATCCAGTTTGCTGAGGGATCATCCAGGAGATTGTTCCTGTCGCTGCCTTGTGTCCTTGCTGATCTCCAGTCCAGTTCCTCTCCTCTTGTGTTGTGTCTTCCAGGTCGCCCGCCTGTAAACGTGGCGTTTTGAGTTTCCCTGTCTGTTCCGTCGTCAATAAACTGTTTCACTTGCACTTGGATTTTGAGACTCATCATTGTGACAGAACGAACCGACCAAGATGGATCCAGCAAGTGTGGCCGAATTGACGGAGATTCTATCGAAGAGTGAGGTGCGCATGCAACAACAGGAGGAACAGGTGACGGCCACGGGTCGTGCTGTCCAGGCATTGGTGACCCAGGTCTCCGAATTAACTACCCAGTTGCAACAGCTAAGAACCGAGACGGCTTCAGTGCAACGTCAAGTGACTACAAGCGCTTCCGTTTCGGTCGCGCAGACCATTCGTGCTACTGAGCCTCGTCTTCCGCCTCCAGCGTTCTATTCCGGTGAGCCTAAATTATGTCGTTCATTTTTGGCTAAGTGTTCCCTGCATATCTCTCTTCAACCTTCATCATTTCCTACTGAGGAGGCTAAAGTGGCTTTTGTCATCACACTTTTATCGGGGAGAGCCGTGACTTGGGGAACTACTGTGTGGGAACAGCGACTTCCTTGTTGTGACTCTTTTGATGAATTCTCACACGAGCTCAGAAAGGTCTTTGATCGCGCAGCTTCCGGTAGGGACGCAGCGCGAATTCTTGCGGAGTTGCGTCAAGGAGATCGTCCAGTGACGGACTATTCTATTGAGTTCCGCACAGTGTGGCTGGAATTCGGAGGCTCAATGGGACATGTTTTTACATGGACTTTCCGATAATATCAAGGATGAAATCTATGCCATGGATTTACCCACGGGGGTGGATAGACTCATCGACCTAGCCATTTTGGTGGATTCGAGACTACGACGACGGGGACCGCGAACACAGCGAGGATGGCTGGCCACTGCACAGTCTAATGTATCCTTTCCTGCTGTGGAAACTGCAGAGTCTTTTCCAGGTCCGGAGCCTATGCAGATGGGCAGATCTCGTCTATCGCAACAGGAGAAGCAGCGAAGGAGAGAGAAGGGATTGTGCTTGTACTGTGGAGCCGTTGGCCACATTGCCCTCCAATGTCCGGTAAAAGCCAGCGCCCGCCAGTAGGTAAGAGGTTACTGACGGGTGGATCTACACTGACTAAATCCTCTTTTTCTGCTACTCATCTCACTGTCAGTTTAAAACTTCCTGCTCAGAGCTTTGACTGTGAGGCTCTGATTGACTCGGGAGCAGAGGGAAATTTTTTAGACTTTGACCTCGCTCAGAGACTCATGATACCGATGGTGACACTGACTCAACCCATCTCTGTAGTAGCGCTTAACGGCCAACGGTTACCCTCTGTCACTCATTCCACGGCCCTAATTAGACTCGTTACCTCTGGTAACCATTCTGAAGAGATTGAGTTTCTTTTAATTCACTCCCCTTCTGCTCCTGTGGTACTTGGCCATCCCTGGCTGGTACTCCACAACCCACATATTAATTGGTGCAGGAATTCAGTTTTGTCTTGGAGTGAATATTGTCATGCTTCTTGTTTAATGTCTGCGTGTTCTCCAGTGTCTTGTGTTGTGTTTCAGGATGAACACGCGGATCTATCTAACGTGCCACGTGAGTATCTTGACCTGAGGGAAGTGTTCAGTAAGTCTCGGGCTGCTTCTCTCCCTCCGCATCGTCCCTATGACTGTGCCATAGATTTACTGGCAGGTATGTCTCCGCCGAAAGGCAAGTTATACTCACTTTCCGTTCCTGAAAGGGAGGCCATGGAGAAATATATTTCTGATTCTCTAGCCTCTGGGTTCATCCGTCCTTCCTCTTCTCCAGCGGGGGCAGGGTTCTTTTTTGTGGGGAAGAAGGATGGTTCCCTGCGACCTTGTATTGACTACCGAGGGTTGAACAACATCACGGTAAAGAATACTTATCCTTTGCCGTTGATGTCTTCGGCTTTCGAGAGGTTGCAGGGAGCATCCATCTTCACAAGATTGGATTTACGCAATGCTTATCATTTGGTCCGCATAAGGAAGGGGGATGAATGGAAAACTGCTTTTAATACCCCCAGGGGACACTTTGAATACTTGGTCATGCCTTTTGGTCTGTCTAACTCCCCTGCGGTTTTCCAGGCACTCGTTAATGACGTGCTGAGAGATATGGTAGATCAGTTCATATATGTCTACCTGGATGACATACTGATATTTTCTTCTTCTCTCCAGGAACACGTTCAGCACGTCAGACGAGTGCTCCAGAGACTGTTAGAGAATGGGCTTTTTGTCAAGGCGGAGAAATGTTCGTTCCATGCACAGTCGGTTCCATTTCTGGGTTATATCATCTCCTCCGAGGGGACGCGCATGGATCCCGACAAGGTTAAGGCTGTGGTGGATTGGCCAACTCCAGATTCCCGTAAGGCCCTACAGAGGTTTCTGGGGTTTGCCAATTTTTACCGGCGTTTCATTCGCAATTTCAGCCAACTAGCCGCTCCTCTGACTGCCTTGACCTCCTCCAAGACGACGTTCAGGTGGTGTGGTGTAGCTGAAGCTGCATTTACCAACCTCAAGAGCCGCTTTGTTTCAGCTCCCATTCTTATAGCCCCTGATCCTTCACGTCAGTTTGTGGTGGAGGTCGACGCGTCAGAGGTGGGGGTAGGAGCGGTTCTTTCCCAGCGCTCTCCCGCGGATGACAAGGTACACCCTTGCGCGTTTTTTTCTCATCGTTTGTCTCCTGCGGAATGTAATTATGACATTGGTAACAGAGAGTTGCTGGCAGTCAAGCTAGCGTTGGAGCAATGGCGTCATTGGTTAGAGGGTTCAGGGGTACCCTTTATTGTCTGGACTGATCATAAGAACCTTGAATATATCAGATCAGCAAAACGACTCAACTCCAGGCAGGCTCGGTGGGCACTTTTTTTCGGTCGTTTTGATTTTACTCTCTCGTACCGCCCGGGTTCTAAAAACATCAAACCCGATTCTTTATCGCGCATTTTTGATCGTTCCGAACGCCCGTCTACTCCCGAGTGCATTTTACCGGAGACTCTATTCATCTCCACACTCGTTTGGGAGATCGAGTCGAAGGTCCTTGCGGCCTTAGAAGGGGTAACGCCTCCGCCCGGTTGTCCACCGAGTCGGTTATTTGTACCGGAGGGGTCAAGGTCCGACGTAATTCGGTGGGGTCATTGTTCCAACGTAGCATGTCACCCAGGAGTTAATCGCACCAGTTTTTTGGTCAGGCAACGATTCTGGTGGTCCTCTATGGCTCGCGACATTCGGAGTTTTGTATTGGCATGTTCGGTCTGTGCTCGTGGTAAGACTTCCAATCGCCCACCGGATGGGTTACTCCAACCGCTGTCTGTCCCTTTGAGACCTTGGTCCCACATCGCGCTAGATTTTGTCACTGCCCTCCCGCCCTCCCAGGGCAAGACGGTCGTTTTGACCGTAGTGGACCGGTTCTCGAAGGCGGCTCATTTCATTCCCTTGCCCAAATTACCATCTGCCAAGGAGACAGCGGTTGCTGTTATAGATCACGTCTTTCGGTTACATGGCCTCCCGATGGACGTGGTATCTGACAGGGGTCCCCAATTTATTTCCAAATTTTGGAGAGAGTTTTGTCGTTTATTGGGGGCGAGTGTCAGTCTATCTTCTGGGTTTCATCCTCAGAGCAACGGGCAGACCGAGCGTGCCAACCAAGACTTAGAGAGAGTGTTGCGATGTTTGGTTTCTCAGAATCCTTCCTCCTGGAGCCAAAAACTCTCATGGGTTGAGTACGCACATAACTCGTTACCAGTGTCATCCACGGGCCTATCTCCTTTTGAGTGTAGCGTAGGGTACCAGCCACCTATTTTTCCCAGTCTGGAATCTGAAGTCGCGGTCCCCTCTGCTCACGCCTTCGTCCAGAGGTGCCACCGCACATGGACCAGGGCCCGAGAGACTCTGCTCCAGGTGGGGGCGCGCACTAAGGCTAAGGCCGATCGCCACCGGTCAAAGCCTCCCGTGTACGTTGTGGGTCAAAAAGTGTGGCTTTCTACTAAGAATATTCCGCTCCGTTCCGTGTCTAATAAGCTAGCTCCTAAATTTATCGGCCCGTTCACGGTCACTAAAGTCATTATCATCCAGGAGATTGTTCCTGTCGCTGCCTTGTGTCCTTGCTGATCTCCAGTCCAGTTCCTCTCCTCTTGTGTTGTGTCTTCCAGGTCGCCCGCCTGTAAACGTGGCGTTTTGAGTTTCCCTGTCTGTTCCGTCGTCAATAAACTGTTTCACTTGCACTTGGATTTTGAGACTCATCATTGTGACAATAACGAGTTTGGCAAGTGTCCAGATAAACTCGCGCTGTGTGGAAAGATTGTTCTTTGATCGCTTTCTGTATATAATTTGTTCACAATTTAAATACGATTATTTTCATCCTACTAAAAGAAACGATGTGAAGCTGATATTTTAGTCACTGGCTTGACTTACTGATGCATAAACAGTATTGAACGATTTTGAGAGAAAGATTACCTGTCTGAACTTGAACAATTACACATCAGAAAGTGTTGCTTGGTAGCTTGATCCGAGGCCAGCTCTGTATTGGCCCAAGTTGAGGAAACAGTCGGTGAAATGTTTGGAAATTTCCAGAGAAAATAAAATTAACCCATTGTTTCTTCAGAGGCTCAGATGAAGGAACTAAAAAATACTTTTGTGTTCATGTGTACATCCACACTGAGCAACTGCCATGCTTCGGCTGCGCAGTTCCGCCTGGCATTGAGGGCTGGCATTATGCAAATATTTGGAGGCGTACATATTAATGATCCCGACTATTGCGTCACAGTCAATATTGTGTGGAGAACCAACCGTTTTTCAGGGGTGTTTTTCATAAACGTGAATTAAATGAGAACGCGAAAACAGTCCAGTTTGAGATTCACTCTATGTCATGTCCATGCACTGAACTCTTGTTATTTGACTATACCAAGGTAAATTCAATTTTGAATTATAGGTCACCTTTAAATGAATCCACCCCCCCAGGATTATAAACATGAACCTCGTCTGAAAGGCAAAGGGGGAGGTGTTGCTGTAATGTATAGTAATATTTTCAGAATTACGAAGAAGTGTAGTTTCAAATATAATTCTTCTGAAGTGTTGGTGCTTAATGTAACAATATCTAGTGTAAATGATAAATCACGTTTGAGATTTGTGCTGGCTACTGTGTTCAGGCCACCAGGGCACCATACAGACTTTATCAAAGAATTTGCTGACTTTCTATCAGAGTTAGTACTGGCTGCAGATACTGCCCTAATTGTTGGTGTAATTTTAATATACTAATTTTATTTTTAATATACATGTAGATAACGAAAAAGATGCATTAGGATTGGCATTTAAAGACATTCTTAAAGGTTCATGTAGTAGCGGTTTTATTTAAAAACTGAAATGGTTCTTTGTGTTTGGGTTTAGGGTTTTTTATTCCCACCTTTTTGTTTTTTAATTCTGTAACTGCCAAAGCCTCATTATTCATTTTCTGAAACTCAACCATCATCTGCACAGACTATCAACACACTCTCAGTCTCAACAGGTAAATGATTTCTTTCTTAAAATGTCTATAAATTTCACTTTCAAATTGAAACTCATTTCCTAATGATGTCATTTTCTCATTTTAGTTGATTAGAACCAGCTCTGTTCAGTTGAGGATACCTCTCTACGCTTCTCCACTAAGTAACAAAGATATTGAATTGAATCAATATTCTTTTTTTTTTTTTTTTTACATTTAAAAAAAAATAATTATTATAATTATAATATTTTAACATGGGCTAATTACTTTTACATGAACAAATGGAAGACACATTGTAACTTTAAACTCAAGTGTCTACGGTATTTCAGATGCGGTTATCTGACAGAATCTCATCTTCTGCAGAGAGAAACTGACACACAAAATATAGACATACAATGATGGACTTAAAACCACAGTTTTTTTTTTTTTTTACATTTATCAAAATTGATTTGCAAGATGATAGACATATATACAAATAATGTCAAAAGGGATTGATAGACACATCATAATTATAAAGCTATATCAGCTTGAGCTATGGCGAAAAAGGCATTTGTCAGCAGATTTTTTTTTATGGAAATAAGCCTATTAATGTATAGGCTTGACTAACAGAAATGAGATTAAATACCACAAAATAACTATATCGTTATTGTGAAATAAGAATTTGGTCATATTACCCACTCCTACACTATATGGGAATTGCCTCTAGCAAAATGGCAGTTTTCCAACTCTTTTGAGATAGAGGAAAGGCTGCACAAACCCTGACATGATCCCAATGCACGAGGCCCCAGACCAGGACAAAAGAAACGTCTTTAAATCCATAATGTAATAAAGCACAAGAGAGATAATCATAGGACCATACATCAGCACTGCAGACGCCAGCACGATCTGAATGATGCGAAAAGCCTTGAGTTTGTCTTGATTCACTTCATCTTTCCTCTTGAAATCGTCACTAGGTCCAGGATGCTTCAGAGCCTTCAGGACCATCAAGCAGCTGAACGCTTTGATACTGAAAAAAACAAGGAGCTCTGGCAAGAGTAAGCTATGAAGTTCAATGATGCTCACTGAAACTATTAAGCTTGAGCTAATGATCAGAATCCATCCAATGACAGATATGGCAATCCTGTATTTCATGGGTTTGAGCTTCAGGAAGGTCACAGGATGGAGAACCCCTATGTAACGCTCCACACAGGTACAGCTCTGAAACAGAGGACGACCGACCAAAAGCACCAGTGCAGGAAAGTATATGCCAAACTTACAAGAAGTACAATTAAAGAAATACTGCTTTATGACAAAAACATAGGAAGAGCAGAAGAAAACCTCAACAAGTGCTGCATTGAAGATGAAGATTTCGGTGGACTGTCCTTGAATCATCTCCTTCACGCTCAGCCATAGTATGTAACAGTTTGCTGGAAGACCAAGAACCAGGTTGATTCCGAGAGAAGCGGTGATAAAATAGGAGGGTATAACGTAGCACGAGCTAGAATTCGCTGAGAAAATCGATTGTTTGCATGTTGAAGTGTTGGTTGCATCCCAAGTCACCATTTTTGTATTTTCTTTTTAATCTATAAGAAAGCAAAGTAAAAAGTGGAGAGATAATTTGAAAACAATATGTAAGCATAAAAAAAAAGTATAAAGAATGTTTCCTCACAAGAAGCTCTTGATACGGTAGATGTTAGTTTGACTCCAGACGATTGAAGTTGGGACTGAATGTGATTTGTTTTAAATGCAGAAGAACTGCATTACAGTGACTTATTGGAGAGTTTGAGACTTTTTTGAGCAGTTTTGCATTGATGCAATATTCAAATAATTTTTTTCTAACATGAGAAATGCACACCAGACATGCAAATGAAAGGCAATTTATTCCAACCACACTTCTATTTGTAAAGTGGAATAATTTTTTCTGTGTTGTTCACAGTAAATATAATAAATCAACAGTATAGTTGCGACAATGCAAAATATTCAGAAACAATTTGTGCACTAAAAGTGGCATTTGGGAAGTTCAAGTCATGTTTCAGAAAATTCAAAAGTGCCGGCATCAAAAATGTCTGGCCCTAAACATGGCCTCTGCACACCGGTCCAAGTTAGATACCATTAACAGAATAAGATATCACAAGCGTAAGTAAAAACAGCTCCTTTATTCATAGATGACTAGATTCTCGTAGGTCTCAATGTTGTGAAGTTTATCACTGCTAAAATCTATCATTATTTTTCTTTGTCCTGGCAGCTTTGGTGTGAACTCCACTTTGGCGGTTGCAAACTCTTTAGCGTCAACTGTTCCAACCCTGCAGGAAAAAAAAAAGTTACAATAATGCGTTTATTTAATTTTATATTTTGAATTAAAAACAGCGCAGTAATACAGTACATGCTACAAAATTAGGATGGGTCTATGTGATTGCTATGATTTTCTGAATGGTTGCAACATCGACGGATAGATAGATATACAGATAGATATAGATGTAGGACAATTTAATTGCAACATTCCTGGTTGGTCATGCATACCGGTAGTTGTAGTTTTAACTAACTATTTAGTAGCTTCTACAATTTCAAAGTAACTTTCCCAACAGTGTATTCCTTGTGTATATATATATATATATATATATATATATATATATATATATATATATATATATATATATATATATATATATATATATATATATATATATATATATATATATATATATATATGTGTTGCACTAATGCATTACCACTGAATAAATGACGCATTTGTCTCCCAAACTGGTCAAGTGATGATGAAGTATGTCTGCTGGCAGAGCGAGGGAATGTAGTTTCACACCCCAGTCCTAAGTGATCAGATGACTTACTCATGAGTGATGGGTTTCCCGTCGGTCAGGTTGGCACCATGTATAGTGAACACACAGTTCTCCAGAGGCTCCGGCAGTGGATTCTGCAGCGCTAAATCTGCCACCAGGATCTGGCCCACTTTCGGCACGCCCAGAATCTGCGGGGGAACGATTCGCCTTATTAAATCTGTGAGTCATGCATACATATTCAGATTTAATATGTCCTGGCTGTCTCAATTCAGCGAGTAACTTGAGACTCTCCTGATTCAGTCCAGCCCTTATTAGCAAATTCATCTAAATGAGCATAATCTAAGTTGCCCCTGAATGTTTGTGAAGTCCAAATGTGAACCAAAAGTTATTTCACACTGTGCTTTTTCATAAAAGATTAAGGGTTTTGGCTTTAACCACTGAGACATTAACATTAGTTTGTAGTTGTTTAATTTACTTAATAGAAAAAGTTGTTAGATGGACATTTCTATTTAGATTTGGAGATGTTTGATCCACTATGCAAGTCCATAAATGTAATAAAAATGAAAGTGGGAGTAAAACAGGAAGTAGGTCTGTGCCATGTTTGGTGGATCTTGCTTGTAAACTCCACGAGTTGAATACTGTACACCATTTTGGTGTGTATTTGGGATTTAATTGACAAAAAATAATTCTGACCAACAATATGCTAAATTTGTAAAGCCCATATACTGTAAATGTAAATTGTTAAGATCAGTATAATGAAACCATAACATTAGATTTACGTTGATGATTATTTCAGGGCTGTCCAGCAGGATGGTCTTCTTTGCTCTGTAGAAATCCCGTGTCTCTGCATCGATGAGTAAAGCCATCAGTTTGATCATCCTGTCTTGAGTAATGGCTTTACTGTAATCCGCGTACTCCAGTCGAAGAGTTACCTTTCCCCCTGAAACATAAAACGTTTTTTTTTTTAATACATATGAATACACAAAGTACAAGTTACAACTTAATGAACCAGTCTTACCCTCAGCAGAAGCTAAATTCATCTCCGTAAACTCGCCCAGTCCACAGGTTTCTCCAAGTTTACCGTTGTAGGACACCGCCTGAGCGTAAAACATGACCCGGCAGCATTTTGTGACCATAGTGTTGTTTTTGAGCTCTGCGTAAACGTCAAAGTCAGAGCCGATCTGCATATCCGGGGTCACTCTGATCTTGATGTGTAAACCTGGACCCTCTCCGGCCTGTGCCAGTCTGTTGTGATGATTCGCTTTCTCATAAACCTTTCTCTCCTCTTCAGAACCTGAACAGAATGCAGTATTTATCATGACGAGGGCGAGGGAAATTTGTTAACGTCACAATTTATTGGTACCCGACAATGCTCAGTCTTACTGCACTACTGAGACCAAGAAAAAAAAGGGAATTTTTTTCCCCCATGTTTTGTATGCTGGTTTCTCTACCACGCTTTTAACCTAGCCTCACCAAAGCCGCGTTTCCACTGAAATTACACTGAACAATTTTTTCCTGGAACCAATCCCCCCCAGACCTGTTGCTGTCTGTGTTTCGATTGCGGTCTAAAGTACCGTGAAAATTAGGCAAATTAGTCCGGTAACGTAGGACTGTGTGCGACTTCCCAGTTCCAGCTGGATTTCGTTCTCTGTATATAAGCTTAATAAAGCCTAAATCTCGACTTCGGTCCATCTGTGCTATTTTTTAAACTCAATTGTTGATTCGAATAGCAAACAACTCTTACTGCAAGCACCGCAACAGACTTTTAAAAATGGTGGTTGAAATAAAATGTTGCATCACCTCAACCAATCAGAATGTTCAATGCCCAAGTCCCACCACCGAAAGATCCTGAACATTGAAAAAGTACTATATGGTGAGCAGGGACTTTCTGAGGGGAAATATTTTACCCGGAACTTCATTTAGACCCTAGTCCCTGCAGTCGAAACTCACCGAGTACCACCCCAAAATCCCTAGTTCCTGGGGAAAGTTCCTGCGGTGGAAACGCGGCTCAAGTCTACCATTGCTAATACACCAACTAGACCAGTGCCAAACTACAACCAACTAACATACAGTAGCTTAAACCAGTATTGAAACAATTGAAGCTGTTATTTACTTTATTAGAATTCAATTCAGTAGCTTTTTGATTTGATTCAATTCAGTTGTGTTTCAACTAGACTCTGATTAATAGTTACAATTACAGTTACAGTTAAATGTTGTGTTTGCATACTTCTGAGCTACTGCTGTAAAGTTTTAAAAACAATTTTTAAATTAGAAAAGGATTTCAAATGCAATCAAAAGATGTTAAGAGTCCTTTTTTTGTTGTTGCATTCAGCCCTGTTTTTCCCCCCACCAGAACAGATGCACCCATTCTAACCAAGTTTATGGATTCCCTTTTGGGGATTGAACCTGTTGCTTACCAATCTAAATCCTTAACAATGAATGAATGAAAAACCCAGAATGTTGCCCTACCCTCTGGATACTTGTAGTTGTGTGTAATGTCCTCTCTCTCATCTCTGCCCACTGCTTTAGTGCTGATGGATTTCCCAACCTCCACAGTAGATCCTCCTATCTTAAAGACTCTTCCATCTCTCAGTTTGATGTACTCCACCACGTCTGCATTTACCTCAGCGTACAAGAACGGGACGTCGTATTGGAAAGTGAGCTCGCCCTCTTTGATTGCTCTGACAGAGGCCGGACCACAACAGAGGACACCTGACAGAAAGAGGACAACAGAATTGTAGTCCTTCTTCATCGACTGTGCTTTTTCTCTTCTATCAGTCATTGATTATTGGCTCACCATCACTCATATGCTGGGGTGTTGGGTCGCTCGCTTGCCAACCTTCATACCCGAGTGCCAGATCTGAACGTGTCATCCAGTTCTCCACCCAACTGTGGAAGTTCCTGAGCAAGGACAAGGTACCTTTTTCAAATTTGCTTTACACTCTTTAAAATAAAGGTCCCAAAATGGGGTTTTAACAGCGAAACCATAAAATAAATTTTTGGTTCCCCAAAGTACATTTCAGTGAACAGTTCTTAAAAGAACATTTGAATATTCTGAAGAACCATTTTCCACTACCTTTTGTGCAATGGAAAGTTTCCATGAATGTTAAAGGTTCTACATGGAACCACACTAATAAAGAACCTTTATTTTTTTAAGAGTGATACTTAAGTTTAATATCTAAAGAACCTTTTGTGGAATGGAAAGGTTCTATGGATGTTAAATGGAACAATATATGGCAATAAAGAACCTTAATTTTTTAAGAATGTACGACTTAACTTTATCTGGATTCATTTTGACTTCACTATACATACCATATGGAGTCGTCAGCAATGTTCTCATCAAATTCATTGTAGAAACGCTCCATTATTAAGTCGCCATTGCTGTCATGTGCTGATCCAAAGTTAGTGACGACTCTACATGGGATTCCCAGTGCTCTGGACACTGGGACACAAATAAAGCATATGACGGGGATCAGAATCTATCATAACTGAGATTGTAAATAATTGTTGGTACCTAACAGGTAGGATAATAATTGGGACAGGCATGGGCCTTTAAAAAGTAGACATGATTACTGAAAAGTGGAGGTTCTGAACCAGGGTTATTAAAAACATTTAAATGGGGCAAACATAACATTTATGTATCTAGAAATGCCCCCAACCATAATTATAATTATTCCTTTTGTTACATATTCAGAACCACGCATACAAATAAAATTAACACAAACAAACCTTTTCCATACTGTTGAAAAATACAGTACAATGATGCATCTGCTTGCTAATTGGTTAAATGGTTGTTAATAGACTTGTGATAATTTTTGCAGAAGTTAATGAATCACCTGTGCAGGCAACAGCTGCGAACACCCAGCACTGTCCGTAACGCACCGCTTCACAGCCGTTGTTACTCCACTGCCGGAGGATGGAGCAGCTGTCCTTCCAGACGGTGGGCTTTACCCCGTCCTCATAGTCACCTGACCACCTACCCTCCAGAACTCCTTTATCTCCTCGACTGTTGATCTGAACAATACAAGACAACACATGGCAGGGAGTTTTGCGCTTTAAGATAGGAGGAAAACTTGACGTTTAGCTTCTAATCTAAATTTCCATTAAGCAAAACAATCAAATTCTGCTTATTTTAAGACTTAAACAACATAATGTAGTCTAGTAGTATATAATAATTGTATTCTTGTAAGCATTGGATTATTATATACTACTAGACTACATTAGCTAAACGCAGAGGTGGAAGTAACGAATTACAACTACTCACGTTACTGTAATTAAGTAGTTTTTTCGTGTACTTGTACTTTTATGAGTATATTTTTAAGTCTGTAATTTTCCTTGTACTTAAGTACAAATTAAGTTAAGTAATGTACTTCGCTACTTTAAAAATCACATTCGTTACTAAGTACTTGTACAATTTGAATTAAATAAATTTTCAAATCTTTGACCAGCATTTCGGTATCCAATAGAAATAACTGATCGTGGGCGGGCCAATAAAAACCCTTGTATTTGGACCGGGAAAAAAGCCCGGTTTCTGGAGAGCTATTCGTCCTCGCACGTCCTTGACTGTGAAGGTGTATTTTAGTGTTATCAAAGAACTTTGGCGTTATGGACATGGAGATTCGAGACGCTGAATTCATTGAAAATTCCGAAGAAATACCGGATGACGAGTGCCCTTGGGCGCACAAATGCAATGCAAACTTTGTTTGCCATCTGCAGTGATTTCGGGTTACAAGACTTCAGCCTCTAATCTCAAAAAACACATTATGGTACGAAGACTTATAACTATATTTATGTGATAGTTGTTTTCGTTTTTAATGTTGGGTAGATCTCACGATAATTTGACTAAAAACATCACTTGAAACATGAGCTTCAGCGTTACCAGGTGACGAGCACATAGAGCGTAAAAAAATATTTAGCATTGTAAAGTGGCTTTATGTCATTGTCAACAAATTGTTTTATTCATATTGAATCTGTGTTTTAAACTTATAATAAACGGTAGGCTATAATAATGACTCTTTCATAAAAACAGTCTCTTGCCGCGACCCACTGGCGTAACAGTGTAACTGCACTGTTTGACAGCCTGTCTAGATTGCGCATGTGTCAGTGCTAAATGCTGATAACTTTTGAAATATTAGTAGGGTACTTTTGGAAAGCTTTCTTGTCCAGTCAGATTTTTTTAAATGTAAAAAAACAAAAAAGAAAATTTTATAAATAAAATAACCCAACAAGCTCATTTATGTTGCATTATAATTCATTAATAATAATATTAGACCATTTTTATAACTTGATTCCCATAAAAATTATATGAAGAAATAATATGAAATAATATATAATTTCCTTTATATACTTCCTCTGTTATATTTTCAGTTGTTGGTTTGCAGTGAAAAGTTTATACTGTTTATACATGTTTAAAATTAATTTAACATTCTTTAAACAGACAAAATTCCTGTACTACATGTTTATTCGTATAAAACACAAATTGCCTGTGTTTAAACCATTCATATTTCTGATTTGATTTAATGGATTTGATGTTTATTCAATAAATATCACAGGCTAAAAAGTAATTAGTACTTGAGTAGTTTTTGAGAGGGGTACTTTGTACTTTTACTTAAGTACATTTTTAACACCAGTACTTTTACTTGTAATTGAGTATTTTTTTAGCAACTACTTGTACTTGTACTCGAGTACAAATTTTCAGTACTCTTTCCACCTCTGGCTAAACGTCACGTTTTCGATTGTAACTGAATAGCAGTTGAGCTGGTGATAATCAAGCAGAACACTTTAAACTATAGTTCAGTTAGTACAGTAACTTCAGTAATGTTTGAGGGCCGTTACTAACCATGGCACTGAGGACTCGAGTCACGTACACAGGGTTCTTTCTCTCAGAACAATCCAGAACTGCATCACTTATGTAATTTGGACTTTCATTCAAAATCTTCAGACAGATATCCAGTATGCCAGACTCGAACTGTGGAAACAGAAGCCAAACATGTCATTGAATTGTAAATTATTTGTGCACTAATACCATCTCAATGCTTTATTGGCTGCTTCTGCCACTAAAAATGATTGTATTAAAGGAAGTTGAATTAAGGGTAGCTGCCACAGTAAAGCAGTCATAGAGATATTGCGAAAAGCAGAACCTGTCCAAAAGACCACGGTAGGGCCGTGATACGCTTGGGTATCCCACGGTAGATCAGCCCGTCCTGAGAGAGGACGTATTCCTCCCTCTCTGCTTCACTCGCCAGATATACTGAGTCCTCTGAAACGGCCAACACAGATTGGCAATATTAATTTGAACTTGTTTATTGTCAGATTTTATCCAAAGTGACTTACAACTAATGTGAAATGTGAACGCAAGCAATATTAGCAGTGTCTTGACATTACGATTTGACTTAAAAAAATTATAATTTGGATTTGCCTAATGTAACCTAATTTAAGGAAGATGAGTTAAAAAAATATCAAGTAATACTTTCCATCACGTATGTTTTTTTTTGTTTTTGTTTTTTTACAAAATAAGAATGAAGATTTATATATATATGTATTCTCTTTAATGCATGTATAAAAATGAAAGCAGTCAAATGTCATAAGTAATTTACCTTATAATCTGTAAAACAGTAGAAAAAAAGTGTTAATCAGTAAAATCAGAAAAATCAGTTTTAGCCATGTCTTCAGGATCATTCATAAATGTCAAAATGGGCTGAGGATTGAACAAATAGCTGTAATCTGGCTCACAGGAAGAAAGGAATCATGTCTTTATGGCAGTTTTAACCCTTGCTTTGTACTAATACCATTGAAGGTATATGCGCTGTTTAGACGACAAAAAAAAAAAAAAAAAAAGATTTTTGAAAGCCAAAGATTAGTCATTTTCATTGTGTGCCCCTGCTTAATTACTGTATGTGCTCATCATCAGTATTGATCACTCATGATAAAACAGCTTACTTCTGCACCAGGGGTTAAAGAGCAGGACAAAATCTCCCAGGCCAACTCCTTCTCCCTGATCCAGGATCAGCTTATAGACTCCAATAGGGGCGTTTGGGTGTGAGCACACGGTCAGAGAGACTGTGCTGTCGGACGCTGTCTCTGCAGTGGCACTCCAGCATGATCTGGAGAAGAATTTACTAAGGCTGAATTTGGCTTTGGTCTGTGCTTCTACTGAGGGTATCGGACCTGAAATCAAACAGAAAGACATGAATGGATAAACTCAATTACTTTTAAATGTGACATGAAGCCTTTACATCATGTTTCTAATTATATACTAGCGATCTGATGACTGTGTGTGCAGCATAACTGTCATGCCTTTCAGCACTGTAAATCCTCTAAATACAGGAGTAAACTTCACTGGCATGGGACGCCCCGTAATAAAACCAGCCCTGATTTATTGTAAGTGTTTTAATAAAATCATTAGCACTGAAAGTGAAACAAGCCTCAATGCTCTTCATGACGTTCCTGGTTTAATTGTGAATGATTTATTAGTGCATAGGGAAAAAAATGATCAAATAATTACTTTTTCAGCCAATGTCTCCAAGCTAGACCTCAGTGGTGGATGCTTATTGTGATGATCTATCTAGAAGTGTTTTTTTATACTAATATCTGCTTTTTTACATATTACTGTGCATTCACACTGACAGCATTTTAATTGTGTTTGGTCACCAAGTTATTTTTGCTAGTAGGTGTTAGACTACCAAAGAAATACAGTTTGCTCGTAGATGTCATTTTTTTCTATTGATAGCCATTCAAAAATATGTGCATTTTGAAAAAAAAACGTCATTTAAAATCACAAATATTTAATATATTTTAATTAGTAGATGTAAATGTCACGTTTATATATATATATATATATACCGGTATATATATTGTCTCTCTGTGTGTTTATATATTTAATTACAGCATCTGCCAGTTAAACTCTGACCCTTGTCAGCTACAGTTTCCAGGCTTCACTTTCATTTGAGCTTCACTTTCTGCTCTGCCATTGGTTGCTGCTGCTTGCCTAAAATTTAAAGTCTGCTCAACTTTGTTGCATTGGCAGTGGTTGCTGATGCTAGGCTTTGGTGCCTAATGGTTCAGATATGCATGTTTGTTGTAAAGTCTGAATAGGATGGAAGTGATCGAGGAACCTGTTTGGGCGATGAAATTGATATCGGCCCCATTTTGAAAGTGAGATCCCGGTTTTAGGTGTAGAGTGATGTTGAACGGCTGTCCTCTCCTCGCGATCAGTCTGTCCACACCGTTCAGAAGTGTGTGGTGATCCGTGTTGTTCTCCTCACACGCCAGATCAATGCGTTCAATCTCCACGACTGTGAAGGGAGGAAATAGAAAACTTGCAGTCATTGAATCTTTAAAAAAATGCCTTTGTGCAAATATTAATAATATTAATTTGGGTTTGTCATTTTCAGTGACGAAGCACATGCACAACATGCTGCCATTTAAGCATTTCTATTTTTAGCACATGACCCATAGATTCTTGACTAGCATTTGAGGAATCAGAATAAATGGGTCTGCATGCTTTGCAATGGACAGGAACATTAGCACAGCTAGAAACTGATGCAAAAGCATCGTCACGCTTTAGCACTCTGAGCCATGAAGATATGTCGACATTTTAAACAGATAAACACCTCAGTCACGAGTGATCGCACAAGGTCACCAATACTGATTGTTGTAGAAGAAAAGTATAGAGGATTAAGTATATTTTCAACCTGAGACAAACATGTTTAAGGTATTGCAATGCAATTATCTGTTCGATTGACACGTGAATACATCTTCAGATAACCGCTGTGGATGATCTTTACATTGCAACCAAATGTACATTGACCATGCTTTCGCAGTTCCCGTTAAGACACATTTTGCAAACGATTTCTCATGCATTTTCCCAATAAGTATCCAAATGTGACCCTGGACTACAAAACCAGTCATATGGGTACATTTTTTTAAATTGAGGTTTATACATCATCTGAAAGCTGAAAAAAATAAGCTTTCCATTTATTTATGGTTTGTTATGATAGGACAACATTTGGCCGAGATACAACTATTTGAAAATCTGGAATCTGAGGATGCAAAAATAAACTAAACATTGAGAAAATCGCCTTTAAAGTCGTCCATTTATGTTCGCGATTGTGCTGCGTTCACTCACAAAAATAAATGTTTTATAAATTTACTGTAGGAAATTTACAAAATATCTTCATGGAACATGATCTTTACTTAATATCCCAATGATTTTTGTCATAAAAGAAAAATCAATAATTTTGACCCATACAATGTATTATTGGCTATCGCCACAAATATACCCGTGTGACTGGTTTTGTGGTCCAGGGTCACAAATGTACCACAAAAACGTGCTGTATTTGCTTCAAATGCTACCATGAAGTTGATCCTACCTTTGTCCATGGTCCCAGCGGTAATGCTTGGCCTGCGCGCGGCGTGTGACTCCGTGTTGGGTGACTTCAGCTGGTGTTGGGGTCACTGGAGAGATATTTCGGGCGGTGTGTCCTAATGTTACGGTGGTGTCAGAGGACGTAGACATTGAACCCCTGCTGTTATTTATGACAGTTCCTATCTTCTACAAAAGACTGATGGCATTAAATCACATTACAGCATGTCATGTTATATGAGTCTATTTCTGACGAACAGTCTCTGTGGGGGTCATAGAGGCACATTAATTATGATCTATCTATGTTCACCCGTGTACATGTCTGCTTACAACTGTAAAGCTGTAAATCAGAGAGTCTCTTTCATTCATTTGAAGATGTGGTCTGTTTTAGATCTGACAGAAGTTTCCCTCAAGGTGTTTCTTGCTGTGTTGTGTCTGTGTTACAGTAGGTGTACTAAAGATCACGTATTATGCCCTTTACAAAGTCTTGATGTTGTTTTTTGGCTCTACTAGAACAGGTTTTCATACTTGAATGTTGTTTTTTTTCCCCATATTCTCCATTGTTGCGTCTCCTCTCTTCCCAGTCTGTCAGTAACGCTCTGTTTACTTCCTGTCTCTATGAAGCCCCTCCTTCTGAAAAGCACACTGTGCTCTGATTGGTCGGCTGGACCGGTGTGTTGTGATTGGTCAACCGCTTCAAGTGTGTTTGGGAAATGTCCCGCCCCTTTCCATAACCGCCAGTTTCAACACACTACTAACTACTCAACCAGGCCCCGCCCCTTTATTCTGCGTATGAATTATTTAAATGAGGAATATTGTGACGTGTTCGTTCCCGAAAGAAACTCAAGACTACAATGGAGGCGTTTCAGGGAGTTCAGAAACACTGACACTGATATAGAGAATAACTTTGCCACTTTGCAGAGCTTTTTCAAGCTCAAACAGCAAAATTACACACTAAAGAAAGTTGGAAAAATAATGTATAATGCTAATAGGACCTCTTAAGTCACAAAGAATAAACGTTTTAAACTAAAGACTACTTGCACTACTTCCTCTTGCTAGTGCTGTAGAAGGCACATTTGCATCAGATCTGCATTAGGTTGATTAGTTCATATTTTTTGTAATTTAGAATGTAGAACGTCTTACAATTCTTTTCATTATGTAAGAGGCCGCTTGGATAAGAGGATGTTTACTAGAACTTTATTTACATATATTAATTTATTCATTCACTAGACTGTGTTCAAAGCAATCCGTTTAGTGCTGGAAGTCACTGGAAATAACACTGGATTGTATGGCTACTGTCTGTCTGTTTATCTGACTGTCTATCGAAAGCAAGACACAATACAGAAAATTATAATTACCTTCTTTTATTTATCATAAATCTTTTAAATAATAAAATACAGTTTTCTCTCTCCAGTGAGGTACTGACATCCTGCATATTACAGTACACAACATGAACATAAAACCCTTAGACAGTCCAAATTAATTTTCAAAACAAATTTTCAAGCAATTGTTTTCATTATGTATGTATTTTCAAAATTCCCTGAACCCCACAAACTTTACAGGGGTTTTGAGCTGGTTAAATGTACAAAGCACAGCATTTCAGTGGTATAGCAGGAAGTTTGATGATCATGACACATAGAATATTTGGCTATAAATTCATATTCTGGTTAATGTAATATTAAACATTGCATTTTCTTGTGCAATATGATTTTTAAATACATTTTTATTTACAGTTCATCAAGAAATTGTCTCATGCTAAATTATGGCCAAGCCTAAACAGAATGTTTCTGTTCTTTTTCCAGAACTGCAACAGGAAAATGTCCATGTAGTTCCTCATATGTGCCTTTTCTGATGATGATGATGATGATGAAGTAAACAAATGGTCCTCCAAAAAGGTCTGGTCACTCATCTTGCTTTTTGCTTCTTTCTTACTGCAATTCTTTCAAAATATGAACTGATATCTTTTCTGGTCTGTTCTGCATCAGGTGTTTCCAAACTGTAACATCTGACCTCTTGACTTCACTGGTTAGAGCGTCACATGACCTGATCTGACATCAGTAAACTACAAGATACAAGCAGAAATTTTGCATCATTAGTATAATTCAGAAATTGCATGATGTTGATAATATCTTAATTTCTATATTTAAATATAGTCACATTAAACCCATTAGAGCTGTGCGATAATATAGTTTACATTTTGCGATGATAGAAGATTTGAGATTTGAAATATATCGCTTTATCTAAGTACTTTATGTTATTTGTATCTGTATTAAAACTTACCTCTATCACAGCTAAACTTCTGTTGATGCTTTGGATCGAATCGGCTCTTGAAACTGACACTGAGGTAATCACAGAATAACATCATTAACATAAAATATGAACTTATTTTCCTCTTGAAATATCAGTTAAACTCTCCAAATCCTTTTTTGTTGTTGTTGTTGTTGTTGTTGTTTTTTATGCGATCTAATCACCACCCAAATCAAATAAAACCATGTGACTGTCTACAAAGGCAGCAAATGAGCGCTCACAATTGATTTTAACATTTACATTTATGCATTTGGCAGACACTTTTATCCAAAGGTACTTACATTGCATTAAAGGTACGCATTTTATTGCTTCATGCATTATCTGGGAATCGAACCCTTGACTTTGGTGTTGCAAGCAATATGGTGTACTGTTTCAGCCATAGGAAAGTCATATGTTAAAATATGCAAATGAGGCATTATATAATTAAATATACACTAATTTGCATACAATTCCAGAACAGAAATCTGAACACATTTTTGAATTAGTCATATAAGAGTAATTCATATTAGAGTCAGAGGGGTGTAATTTACTGAGGGGATTTTGGAGTATTGCAGTACACGAGATCCAGGGGGCGGAGTTGGATCCAGATCTAAGGGATGGAGATGGGTAGGATTAGGTATATGTAAGGTGGGAGGATTTGGATCTGGATCCAACTCCTCCCCCTGGATTTTGTGTTCTGCAGTTAGGACCATCTCCTTTTTTCACTCCATAAATCAGAAAATACTGTCAACAGCCAGGAAAAAAAACGATGTTTTTAGAAATAACGTTGTATAAAATCAGGCGAATGATATATGAACAAACCCCTCAGTAATAACATTCAACATATAGATGGGAATAAAACTGTAAAGTTTGGTGTATATAAGTGCTGCTGAAGTGGAGTTGAAAAAACTTTTAAGTTTGTACACATAAGTGTTAACACTGTTAAAGGGATACTCCACTTTTTTTGGAAATAGGCTCATTTTACAACTCCCCCAGAGTTAAACTGTTGAGTTTTACCGTTTTTGAATCCATTCAGCCGATCTCCGGTTCTGGCGGTACCACTTTTAGCATAGCTTAGCATACATCATTGAAGTGGACAAGACCATTAGCATTTCTCAAAAAAAAATGACCAAAGAGTTTTGATATTTTTCCTATTTAAAACTTGACTCTTCTGTAGTTACATCGTGCACTAAGACCAACGGAAAATGTACAGTTGCGATTTTCTAGGCTGATATGGCTAGGAACTATACTCTCATTCCTGCGTAATAATCAAGAAACTTCAATGCCGTACCATGAGAGCAGCAGGCGTAATGATATGACGCAGCGCCTGAAAATAGTTCCGTTGTGTTGACGGAAGGTGGCCTATTTTCAGGCGCTGCGTCATATCATTACGCCTGCTGCTCTCATGGTACGGCATTGAAGTTTCTTGATTATTACGCAGGAATGAGAGTATAGTTCCTAGCCATATCAGCCTAGAAAATCACAACTGTACATTTTCCGTCGGTCTTAGTGCACGATGTAACTACAGAAGAGTCAAGTTTTAAATAGGAAAAATATCAAAACTCTTTGGTCATTTTTTTTTGAGAAATGCTAATGGTCTTGTCCACTTCAATGATGTATGCTAAGCTATGCTAAAAGTGGTACCGCCAGAACCGGAGATCGGCTGAATGGATTCAAAAACGGTAAAACTCAACAGTTTCACTCTGGGGGCGTTGTAAAATGAGCCTATTTCCAAAAAAAGTGGAGTATCCCTTTAACTGTAATTGAAATCTACAGACGCAAAAAGATGTAGTTCAAGAAAAAAACATTTACAACTTTATTTTGGATATTTTCTGTCCATTTGTCTGAAATAATTAGCTCACAATTGACCAATGCATAAAAAAAAAAAAAATCTTTATATGTTTTCTACAATCTTCTAGGACAGGTCAGCATCATTTTGCCTAATAATGTCGTCTAGGTAGGCAGCTCACTGAGTTTTGGAAAAGAGGTGATTTGCATTGATGTCTCAACCTTGAGAGGGCCGTGAGCATCTGTTTGTGGACTGATCTTCTTTCTGGACAGGGTAGGTGAGCTGTAGTGAAGAGCACGAGCAGGAGACGACGGAGGAGCTGAAGGTCTGGAGTGAACCAGTGACGACACAGACGCTCTTCTTCCTGTGGGGCAATTATGATCCGCGCAGCTAAATAAACCTGCGTTCTCCGCATTGGAGTCTATGAAGAATGGATGGAGAGAGAGATTTTCATATTATTAAGCCCTTACCCTTAATATACAGACACTTGCATTTTTTTTCCTGTAATAGTAAGTAGATGTTTTTGCTCTGATACCGTATTTTCCTCTGAAAACGCTTGGGGACATGGAGCCCCGCCCAGACGAGGATGATGAGTGGCTGCCGGCGGTTGACGTGCTGCTGCCAGAGCCAATCGAATCAGGCCGTGGCAGAGACACGCCCCTTTGAAGGCTGGACACCAAGGGATTGGGAGTTTTCAGAATTCCTACAACTTCTGTCAAGTCACAGAAAGTTCAGGTAATCAGCGAATAGGTGTTTTACTTTATTAAGTCAAATAAGTACAGTATTTTTTTTCAGCGGCGTAGCAACTATTATTGAGAGCTGCAGTGATGTATGTTTGAATTCAGCATCACCCTTGTTCCCTCAACAAAAACTCAAGAGGATTTTTCCATTGGCTTGAGAAGCAAAATGAATAAAGATATTAAGTCTTATTTTCTGAAAATAATTATCAAAATTAAGTGAGTTTATGCTTAAAACTATTTTAAAAAATCTGCCAGTGGGATCAGAAAAATAAACTTAATTTAAAGGAAAAACAAGTTTATTTTTCTTTCCACACTGGCAGACATTTGTTCTTTTTTTAAGCGTGGAGTCACTATGTTTACTATGATATATTTCTCAAAAAACAAGACTTAATATCTTAAGTCATTTTGCTTCTCAAGTAAATTTGTCTTGATTTAAGAAGGTTTAGATATTTGTACGGGAATTAGTTACATTGTAATTATCAGGTGCAGCGTGGGTCATGAATATTAGAGTTTGTGCGCTCAGACTCTGACTAAACTAAATAAAACTGAGGAAAGATATTTTGATAAAACTGCATTTTGTTCATAGCTGTTGCAATAGTGTTTTAATCCTAATTGTGGGATTTTAAAAGGATAAATATACTAGAATAACTAATTTCAGGATAGTTTTGTCCACCCTCTTTTTCAAACCATGCCCTTGAGTTTATTACTATGAGAGTTATGCATCAAAGAGATTCAACCGTCAGCTTGTGATTGGCTGATAAATACCTCTTCCTGTAACATCACCGTTCACGGCGTGATTGTTAACGGCTGCATTTCTGGGCTGAAAGTTTATAAAAGGTTTCCAACTCATTCCCATGAACAACCTCTCTTGTCGTCTCTGCTCTGAAACACAAATATCAACAAAGTTCTGTGGATCTTACAAGGACATGCAAGCACAGACAACTTGTACAGTAACCTCTAAGTAAACATTTAAAGTTGCTAGACTTTGTCTCTAAATGACTCATTTACATTATTTACCATATATTGTATTGTGTTGTGCTCTGACCTCTGCTCTTCAGCGCTTGTTCCCACAGTATGTGTTCCAGGTCTCTGGTCCAGGCCTCCTTGACGTCCTGTGTCTCTGCCTGTAGGATGTAGGTGTCCTGGGATCGTCTCCTCCTGAACCAGATCTCGAAACTCCGGCCACTCACACCGCAGGAGTGGGTCATTCCAATCTCACAGGTCTACAGAGAAACATTAAACAAGCTTAAATTTTAATCATAGGAGACATGGATCAAATCGTGCAAATGAAACAAACGCTGATTGTATTTACTAATACCTTTATTTGAAAATAGAAAATGAGTGTTAACTCATGTTTTCTGAGTGGGTTTGATTTCCAGGAAATACGCATTCCTTCCTGCATTTATTTAATATAGTAAATACAGTAAAACAATAATATTGTCAAATAATACAATTTAAAATAACTGAATTCTGTTTTAATGATTTCTGCTGCTCAAGAATTTTTCTTTATGAACATCAATGTTGAAAACCGTTTTAATTGCTTAATTTTAAACTGCTTTATATTCACATTTTTATTGAGGATTCATTCATGACTAGAAAGTTCAAAAGAACAGCATTTATTTGAAATAAAAATGTTTTGTGACATTATAAATGTCTTTACGTTCACTTTTGATTAATTGAATGTGTCTTTGCTACATAAAAGTATTACCGTAGTGTAGCTGTTAGTTGCTTTGAATATAATCAAATGTAAAGTTTTGTAAGTTTCATGCTAGAAAAACAACAACCTGAATATGACCACAGCAAATCATTGCGTATTGATGCTAAGAGTTCAGTTTGTTTCACAAAGGTAAAAACGGACCACATAAAATATGAATATTACCATACACATACCTTGATAGACAGTTTGTAAACATAAACATCATCTCCACGGTCATTTTTTTTGGTCTTGGTGAAGAGAATGACGTCTTGGAAGAGAAACACTCGCCGGAGGGAACGTTTCTTGCGGAAAATTACCCAGAACTCATCCTGGCGAATCAGTTGGCCCTGCTCGTTCAGGTTCAGCTGAAAAAATAGAATGACAAAATCATGATTGCAACTTACATATTATGGAAAAACTGTTTCAGGTGTGGGAAAAAAAGACCAATATTTTTTGTTCAATATTTTTTTTAATATATTTAGTCATAATTACGGTGGCAGAGAGAGCTCAATTAAGAAAAAATCGTAATCAGTTTGACAACACGTGCTGTAAATATTGTTTCTGTATTTGGTTGAGTTGTGAGTATTTGCTGCACGTTTCTGTATTTGGTTGCGTTGTGAGTATTTGCAGCACGTTTCTGTATTTGGTTGCGTTGTGAGTATTTGTAGCATGTTTCTGTATTTGGTTGCGTTGTGAGTATTTGTAGCATGTTACTATATTTGGTTGCGTCGTAAGTATTTGCTGCATGTTTCTGTATTTGTTTACATTGTGAGTATTTGTAGCATGTTACTGTATTTGGTTGCGTTGTGAGTATTTGTAGCATGTTACTGTATTTGGTTGCGTTGTGAGTATTTGCAGCACGTTTCTGTATTTGGTTGAGTTGTGAGTATTTGCAGCATGTTTCTGTATTTGGTTGCATTGTGAGTATTTGCAGCATGTTTCTGTATTTGGTTGAGTTGTGAGTATTTGCAGCATGTATCTGTATTTGGTTGAGTTGTGAGTATTTGTAGCATGTTACTGTATTTGGTTGCGTTGTGAGTATTTGTAGCATGTTTCTGTATTTGGTTGCGTCGTAAGTATTTGCAGCACGTTTCTGTATTTGGTTACAATGTGAGTATTTGTAGCATGTTACTGTATTTGGTTGCGTTGTGAGTATTTGCAGCATGTTTCTGTATTTGGTTGCGTCGTAAGTATTTGCTGCACGTTTCTGTATTTGGTTACATTGTGAGTATTTGTAGCATGTTACTGTATTTGGTTGCGTTGTGAGTATTTGTAGCATGTTACTGTATTTGGTTGCGTTGTGAGTATTTGTAGCATGTTACTGTATTTGGTTGCGTCGTAAGTATTTGCTGCACGTTTCTGTATTTGGTTACATTGTGAGTATTTGTAGCATGTTACTGTATTTGGTTGCGTTGTGAGTATTTGTAGCATGTTACTGTATTTGGTTGAGTTGTGAGTATTTGCAGCATGTATCTGTATTTGGTTGAGTTGTGAGTATTTGTAGCATGTTACTGTATTTGGTTGCGTTGTGAGTATTTGTAGCATGTTTCTGTATTTGGTTGAGTTGTGAGTATTTGCAGCATGTTTCTGTATTTGGTTGAGTTGTGAGTATTTGCAGCATGTATCTGTATTTGGTTGAGTTGTGAGTATTTGTAGCATGTTACTGTATTTGGTTGCGTTGTGAGTATTTGTAGCATGTTTCTGTATTTGGTTGCGTCGTAAGTATTTGCAGCACGTTTCTGTATTTGGTTACAATGTGAGTATTTGTAGCATGTTACTGTATTTGGTTGCGTTGTGAGTATTTGCAGCATGTTTCTGTATTTGGTTGCGTCGTAAGTATTTGCTGCACGTTTCTGTATTTGGTTACATTGTGAGTATTTGTAGCATGTTACTGTATTTGGTTGCGTTGTGAGTATTTGTAGCATGTTACTGTATTTGGTTGCGTTGTGAGTATTTGTAGCATGTTACTGTATTTGGTTGCGTCGTAAGTATTTGCTGCACGTTTCTGTATTTGGTTACATTGTGAGTATTTGTAGCATGTTACTGTATTTGGTTGCGTTGTGAGTATTTGTAGCATGTTACTGTATTTGGTTGCGTTGTGAGTATTTGCAGCATGTATCTGTATTTGGTTGAGTTGTGAGTATTTGTAGCATGTTACTGTATTTGGTTGCGTTGTGAGTATTTGTAGCATGTTTCTGTATTTGGTTGCGTCGTAAGTATTTGCAGCACGTTTCTGTATTTGGTTACAATGTGAGTATTTGTAGCATGTTACTGTATTTGGTTGCGTTGTGAGTATTTGCAGCATGTTTCTGTATTTGGTTGCGTCGTAAGTATTTGCAGCACGTTTCTGTATTTGGTTACAATGTGAGTATTTGTAGCATGTTACTGTATTTGGTTGCGTTGTGAGTATTTGCAGCATGTTTCTGTATTTGGTTGCGTCGTAAGTATTTGCAGCACGTTTCTGTATTTGGTTACAATGTGAGTATTTGTAGCATGTTACTGTATTTGGTTGCGTTGTGAGTATTTGCAGCATGTTTCTGTATTTGGTTGCGTCGTAAGTATTTGCTGCATGTTTCTGTATTTGGTTACATTGTGAGTATTTGTAGCATGTTACTGTATTTGGTTGCGTTGTGAGTATTTGTAGCATGTTACTGTATTTGGTTGCGTTGTGAGTATTTGTAGCATGTTACTGTATTTGGTTGCGTCGTAAGTATTTGCTGCACGTTTCTGTATTTGGTTACATTGTGAGTATTTGTAGCATGTTACTGTATTTGGTTGCGTTGTGAGTATTTGTAGCATGTTTCTGTATTTGGTTGAGTTGTGAGTATTTGCAGCATGTATCTGTATTTGGTTGCGTTGTGAGTATTTGTAGCATGTTTCTGTATTTGGTTGCGTCGTAAGTATTTGCAGCACGTTTCTGTATTTGGTTACAATGTGAGTATTTGTAGCATGTTACTGTATTTGGTTGCGTTGTGAGTATTTGCAGCATGTTTCTGTATTTGGTTGCGTCGTAAGTATTTGCTGCACGTTTCTGTATTTGGTTACATTGTGAGTATTTGTAGCATGTTACTGTATTTGGTTGCGTTGTGAGTATTTGTAGCATGTTACTGTATTTGGTTGCGTTGTGAGTATTTGTAGCATGTTACTGTATTTGGTTGCGTCGTAAGTATTTGCTGCACGTTTCTGTATTTGGTTACATTGTGAGTATTTGTAGCATGTTACTGTATTTGGTTGCGTTGTGAGTATTTGTAGCATGTTACTGTATTTGGTTGAGTTGTGAGTATTTGCAGCATGTATCTGTATTTGGTTGAGTTGTGAGTATTTGTAGCATGTTACTGTATTTGGTTGCGTTGTGAGTATTTGTAGCATGTTTCTGTATTTGGTTGAGTTGTGAGTATTTGCAGCATGTTTCTGTATTTGGTTGAGTTGTGAGTATTTGCAGCATGTATCTGTATTTGGTTGAGTTGTGAGTATTTGTAGCATGTTACTGTATTTGGTTGCGTTGTGAGTATTTGTAGCATGTTTCTGTATTTGGTTGCGTCGTAAGTATTTGCAGCACGTTTCTGTATTTGGTTACAATGTGAGTATTTGTAGCATGTTACTGTATTTGGTTGCGTTGTGAGTATTTGCAGCATGTTTCTGTATTTGGTTGCGTCGTAAGTATTTGCTGCACGTTTCTGTATTTGGTTACATTGTGAGTATTTGTAGCATGTTACTGTATTTGGTTGCGTTGTGAGTATTTGTAGCATGTTACTGTATTTGGTTGCGTTGTGAGTATTTGTAGCATGTTACTGTATTTGGTTGCGTCGTAAGTATTTGCTGCACGTTTCTGTATTTGGTTACATTGTGAGTATTTGTAGCATGTTACTGTATTTGGTTGCGTTGTGAGTATTTGTAGCATGTTACTGTATTTGGTTGCGTTGTGAGTATTTGCAGCACGTTTCTTTATTTGGTTGCGTTGTGAGTATTTGTAGCATGTTACTGTATTTGGTCGCGTTGTGAGTATTTGCAGCACGTTTCTGTATTTGGTTGCGTTGTGAGTATTTGCAGCATGTATTTGTATTTGGTTGAGTTGTGAGTATTTGCAGCATGTTTCTGTATTTGGTTGCATTGTGAGTATTTGCAGCATGTTACTGTATTTGGTTGAGTTGTGAGTATTTGCAGCATGTTTCTGTATTTGGTTGAGTTGTGAGTATTTGCAGCATGTTTCTGTAATTGGTTGCATTGTGAGTATTTGCAGCATGTTTCTGTATTTGGTTGCGTTGTGAGTATTTGCTGCACGTTTCTGTATATGGTTACAATGTGAGTTTTTGTACGTTTCTGTATTTTGTTGCGTTGTGAGTATTTGTAGCATGTTACTGTATTTGGTTGAGTTGTGAGTATTTTTAGCATGTTTCTGTATTTGGTTGCGTTGTGAGTATTTGCAGCACGTTTCTGTATTTGGTTGCGTTGTGAGTATTTTTAGCATGTTACTGTATTCGGTTGCGTTGTGAGTATTTGCAGCATGATTCTGTATTTGGTTGCGTTGTGAGTATTTGTAGCATGTTACTGTATTTGGTTGAGTTGTGAGTATTTTTAGCATGTTACTGTATTTGGTTGCGTTGTGAGTATTTGCAGCACGTTTCTGTATTTGGTTGCGTTGTGAGTATTTTTAGCATGTTACTGTATTTGGTTGCGTTGTGAGTATTTGCAGCATGATTCTGTATTTGGTTGCGTTGTGAGTATTTGCTGCACGTTTCTGTATTTGGTTACAATGTGAGTTTTTGTACGTTTCTGTATTTGGTTGCGTTGTGAGTATTTGCAGCATGTTACTGTATTTGGTTGAGTTGTGAGTATTTGCAGCATGTTTCTGTATTTGGTTGTGTTGTGAGTATTTGCTGCACGTTTCTGTATTTGGTTGCGTTGTGAGTATTTGCAGCACGTTTCTGTATTTGGTTACAATGTGAGTTTTTGTACGTTTCTGTATTTGGTTGAGTTGTGAATATTTGCAGCATGTTTCTGTATTTGGTTGCGTTGTGAGTATTTGCTGCACGTTTCTGTATTTGGTTGCGTTGTGAGTATTTGCTGGACGTTTCTGTATTTGGTTACAATGTGAGTTTTTGTACGTTTCTGTATTTGGTTAAGTTGTGAATATTTGCAGCATGTGTTGTCAAACTGTTGAAGATGTTTTCCTTATTTGCTGGTGTTTTTTTACATTTGCATGTGTTCAGTTGCAGAACGTTGAGCTCTCTTGACCACCGTACATAAATGTGAGTGTATATATGGTGACCAAAGTGCAACTTTTGGTGAACTATACCTTAAAAATATTTTTTTTTAACAGGTTATTAAAATTCAACTTGAAACTTCACCACTAACATCGCAGTCCCGGATGGCGTCCATGGTGAGCAGGTCGTTCCCGTGCCGCAGCTGGAATCGCACCACTTCTAGAGCCGCCCGGATCTCCTCTTGTTCTCCGCTCTGAGCCGGCACACATTCGTCCAGGATCTCCTGCAGCAGAAGGCTGTATTTACTGATCCTCTGGACGGGCTTCAGCAGGTATGAGGACAGATCCATGCTGTCACCCAACTCCATCTGCTTACGCTGGACAGGAAGGGAAGAAGTTTGATTTCATATATATCAGTATCAGGATATTTTTTGTAAAGAAATTGATACTTTTATTCAGCAAGGATGCATTCAATTTATCAATAGTGACAGTAAAGACGTTTATAATGTTACAAAAGATTTGTGTTTCACATAAATGCTGTTCTTTTGAACTTTCCATTCATCAAAGAATCCTGAAAAAAATAAAATGTATCACTGTTTTTAACATTGATAATAATAATAAATGTTTCTTGAGCAGCAAATCAGCATGTTAGAATGATTTCTGAAGGATCATGTGACACTGAAGACTGGAGTAATGATGCTGAAAATTCAGCTTTGATCACAGGAATAAATTAGTTTACAATATATTCACATAGAAAACTTATATTAAATTGTAATAATATTTCACAATACTACTGTTTTAACAATTTTTATCTAATAAATGTAACCTTGGTTAGCAAAAAAAGAGGCTTCTTTCAAATATATTTAAAAAATCTTACCTTATAATATATATTGTTGAATTTATGTATAACCAATTGTAGGTTCCTCACCTTGAAGTATCTATGATGTTGAATGAGCGCATCAGACTGGGGTTTATTCTTGCTGTAAAGTGCGTAAAGTCCAAAACTCTCTCTCTGTTTAAATAGATTTTTGTACAAGGTCAAAATGATATTCTGTAAGTTGTAAGAAGTGAAAGTGCCTATGATGAAACTGTTGTCTTACGTGATTTAGGAAGCAGCGTCCGACTCGCAGTGGTTCTGCCTGACAGGACTCCAGTTCCTGCTGGAAGTGCTGGCAGTGGAAGTCGTACAGTTTCTCCAGGTTTCCGAAGATTCGTCCGCGCTGACCGCGCAGATCCTGCGGGACGTCTGGTCTGGCCAACAGGGGGAAGTAATGAGTCAAGATGTATCCCAGAGAGCGGACGTACTCCACCTCCGTCAGCAGGAGCTCCTCCATGACACGGTGAAGCTTCCTGACGGGGAAATAAAGATAATCATATATTTCTGAAATAATCCAAATCCAAATTATCTTTATATTACCATGTTTTTTTTGCACATGGCACCATGGTAATACTATAGCTATTTTGGATGGTCAAAATATCTGGTCATGATCACAATGACACTATTGAAATCTACACTATTTACACATGGTATGTAAATAATGGTAAAATCTTGTTTACCATTAGAATAACAATTATGGTTTCCAGTAGTGCAATCTGAAACAACTCTGTGTTGTCACTTTTATGGTCCTATATTTTGTTCTTAATTACCGTAACTTTACCTTTCTGACATCAGTGAAAGCTTTTGGACAGAGAAAGAAATGGCAAATGAAAAATATTGAGAATTTTCCCCCCTGTTATACACTACTGTTTAAAAGTTTGGAGAAAAAGAAAAGTTGTTTTAAAGGCAGAGAAAATTATTACATTTTAATTAAAGAATATAAAAAACATCTACGTTTTAGAACAACTTACTCTGATGATTTTTTTTTTTACAATTAAACCGGAAACATTTATTAAACTAACATGAACTAGCCATGAGCAATACATTATTTACTGTGTTTGTTAATCTTTGTTAATGTTAATACAAATACATCTGTTTATTGTTTGTTCATGTTAGTTCACCTAATGTTAAAAAGATTTGGTAACACTTTATTTTACAGTGTCCTTGTTACATATGTTACATGTACTTACCATAGTAATAACAGTAAATTATGCATAATTACATGCAACTAACCCTCAACCAAATCCTAATCCCTAACCTAAGTACATGTAGTTGCTTAACATTAGTCAGTACTTAAATATATAATTACACTGTAACAATGACACCTTAAAATAAAGTGTAACCCAGGATTTAAATGAAATATTAGCAAATGTTGAAATTAACATTAACAAAGATTAATGAATGCTGTATAAGTGCAGTTCATTCTTAGTTCATGCTAACTAATGTAGTTAACTAATGTAACCAATGAACCTTATTGTAAAGTGTTACCAAGTAAACAGTATCAATGTTAACTCGATGTTGTCTTTAAGCGTCTGAAATGGGCACAAGAACACATAACTCACATGGTTCTGTTTGGGCTTTCTGGGCTGGATGCAGTGGTTTCTCCATCAGTCCTCCAGCCGGTCTCTCCACGGGCCGTCTGAGAGCAGAAGCTGCCGCGACGAGGGTTCCCGTACTCCTGGACCTGTGAGAAGACGGGCTCAGTGATGTGGAGCTCAGATCTCCTGGTGTTTCTGTTCGCCGCTGGCTGCCAAGGGAACCACTGACAGCCCACTGTACCCGAGCCTGCGACCGGCTTCTGGTCCTGGGAAGCTTTTCTGCCAGCGTTTCTGCCTCTTGGCCCGCAGTCTGCCGGATTTTCCTTGGCGGTCTGTGCGGTTTTAGACTCTCTCCGGGTTTTGTGGTTGGATCTGAAGTTGAAGCAGGTGACGGTGGTGTGCATGCTGTCTCTCGATCGACTCGCCCTGCTCTCTGACGGATCGGGCACAAACTCCTGCTCATCTTGTACTGGGTGGGCGATAGGACCAAAATCTTAGAGAAATTAGATGAATCACAATATAGTTATTTTTGTTATTGAAAATAAGAATATGTACAAATATTAGGATAAATACAATAGAACAAATATACAAATATGGAAGCTTATTTCCGCCATTGAATAAAAAAGAAAAAAGAAAAAGAGAGAAAAAAGTCAGAATTGTGAGATTTTTTTATTACTTTTTTTTCGTGGCAGAAACAACTCAAAAACAGAATTGTGAAATGTAAACTCAGAATTCTGAGAATAAAGTCAGTATTGTAAAGTATAAATGCAAAATTGTGAGAGAAAAAAAAGCCTGAATGATGAGATAAAAAGTTGCGATTCAGTTTTTTTTATGATTTTTTTATTTATTTTGTGGCAAAAAAAAAAAAAAACAGAATTGTGTGATGTGAACTCATAATTCTGAGAAAAAAGTCAGAATTGCAAGAAAAAATCTGAATTTTGCAATTATCTTTTATTTTATTTTATTCTGTGGCAGGAAAAACAACAACCTAAAAACAAAACAAAATCGCAAGATATGAACTCAAGAGAAACTGCAAGAGAAAAAAAAGCCTGAATTGTGAGAGAGTACATTTTTTGTGCAATAAAAAAACAAAACAAAAACAAAGAATATCAAGATTTAAACTCAGAATTATGAGAAAAAAATAGAGAGAATGGTAGATCACCAATTAACTTTTTTCCTATTTTGTGGCAGAAACAACAACAAAAAACAGAATTGTGAGGCGAAAAAAAAATAAAAAATTGCAAGATGTGAACAATTATGAGGGGAAAAAAGCCTAAATTGTGAGATTCTGTGGCGGATAATAACTTTATATTAATTCTGTGTTAATATAACAACAACAACAAAATTATTCTGTTGCGTAAAAAAACAAAACAAAACAAAAACAAAACAATCAATTTTGAGTTTCAAACTTGGAATTGTCAGGGGGGAAAGCCTGAATTGTGAGAAGTCGCAATTATTATTTTTTATTTTTTTTATTCCGGGGCATAATCAATCATCCATATGATCCCGCCCCAGCCTATCTTACAGACGCTCCTGAATCCTCACCTGGAATCTTCTCCGGCCAGTCAGAGCCTCGTCCAGCGGGTGTTGGAGCTCCTTCCAGAAGAGCCAGTCTCTCCTCCAGCTGGCGCCGGACGTCCTGGCAGTGGATCCAGGCGGCGTCCCACACCCGCAGAGCCCTGGAGCTGGAGCACGCCTGCGCTCTCACGTCCTGGAAGTGCTCGGGAGAAAACTCGTCTAACCTCTGCAGGTGAGCGTGAAGACGGGTCCAGCTCTCCTCATCTGGGGAACCGCAATATTGATCCTGATCCAGAAATCTCCTGCAGTCGCTGGCCACGGCTGAAGCCTGAGGGAAAAGATCCATTAGGTCATGTTTTTTGGGTTACTTTAAGGTGTCATTGTTACAGTGTAATTATATATTTAAGTACTGAGTAGTATTAAGCAACTACATGTACTTACTATAGGGTTAGGGTAGGATTAGGATTTGGTTGAGGGTTAGTTGCATGTAATTATGCATAATTTACTGTTATTACTAAGTACATGTAACAAATGTAACATGGACACTGTAAAATAGTGTTAGCGAAATTTCTTTGTTGAACTAACCAGATGTATTTTTTGAAAGAAGGCAAGGTTATATTTGATGACTAGTTATAACATAAAACACAAGATGGCAGCATACGCTCATGATTTGAATTTTCACTAAATTGGCAGGACTGATTCAACCTGGAAGAGAATATGCATTATGGAGACATACATTATACAAAAGTTTGGGGTCAGTGCGATTTTTTTTTTTTTTTGTAAGACATTAATACTTTTTATTCAGAAAGGACACATTAAATTGATCAAAAGTGTCACTAAAAAGACATTTCTAACGTTACAAATGATTTCTATTTCAATAAATGCTGTTCTTTTGAACATTATATCCATCAATAGATCACAGCTTCCACAATAATATGAAGCAGCACATCTGTTTTGAATAATAAATGTTTCTCGAGCAGCAATATTAGAATGATTTCTGAAGGATCATGTGACACTGACGACCGGCGTAATGATGCTGATAATTCACTGCTAACTATTGTTACCACCATGACTTAAATTAGCTTTACTGTTTATACAACATAAATGACAGTCAAACCTCAAACATAAATTTTAAAGCCACTGTGTTTCTAACAAATACTTAAATGTGGCAGCCCACTACTACAAAGATGTGAGTTTAAATGCTTGAATGAGACAAATAGTTAACTTATTATGAGTGACTAAAATTTATTTTTGAGGTCTGTGGTCTTAAAAGTTAGTCATCTCATTTTTTTTTATCAACTGGTGCTAACATTTTACAGTCAGTTACATCAAAAGGTAAATTTGTCTAATTTGAATAGGGAAAGTAAGACTGATTATCTAACGGCTAGTTGGTCAAACTAGTTCTTAAAGGGATAGTTCTCCCAATAATGAAAATTGTCATCATTTATACTCACCCAAGTTGTTCCAAACCGTTTTCTATTATGCTTAACTCAAAAGAAGATATTTTTTAAGAATATGGGTAACCAAACAGTTAATGGGCTTCATTGACTTTGTGGGAAAAAAATATACTATATAAGTTAATGGGGTCCATTAACTGTTTGGTTACCAACATTCTTCAAAATATCTTCTTTTGTGTTCAGGTTTGGAACAACTTGAGGGTGAGTATGACAGAATATTCATTTTTTTGGGTGAACTGTCCCTTTCATATATAGGCCATGAGACGGGACCCCAAATTTGGGCTACCGGTACCATTTTGAGGGATTAAATTTCTTTTTGATTTTCATGAAGGTACACATCTCTAGTGTTGGAAAATGCATCCGATCCATGGTAGCTTTCATTAGAAATCAACACTTATATAATCCTACCTCAAGGTAAGGTGTTCAGTGACTACAAGAGAGAAAAATGTATCCTTTTTATTATAAAAAATTATAACATTTCATAAAATTTTATAAAATTTTTATAAAATTTAAAATTTATTTAAAGATAAATAAATAAATTTATCCTTTTTCTTGACATATGTTTGAAAATCGTCCTCCGTAACCAAAAACTACCTTGAATCTAATGCTGTCACACATTTATCAAATACAGGGTCAAATACCTACACAAAAATCACCATGCGTTTTAATCCCTCAAAATGGTACCAATCAACCCTCTGTCTCACGGCCTAATACAGTCTTAACATTTTTAAAGATATATTTTGTTCTATGATTTAATTTAGAACGTCAGGGGCCAGTTGACACTATGTGTAATACAGATTAATTTGCTCATAAATTGAAAACCTTTTATTCTAAAAAGGGGGAAACTAATAGTGAGTTAGTAGCGAGGGGTGTGGTGTTTCCATCACTGGTTTTGATGTTATCTGTGTGTGTCATGTTCAGAGTGACAATTTGAAATCCGATTTGAGCAGCCAGACAGAGCATCCAGACTGAGACGCATCTGTAAAAATCATATTTTAATCCACCTCCATAATGTTTTTTTTTTTTTTTTTTTTTTTTTTTTTTTGCTGTCCTGACTTTCAAAAACCCATCTGAATAAAATCTGAACATGCAAAAAATGCTGAATATGGCCTTAAAGAATCATGGTGGGAATATTTTGGTTTTAGTTTATATATAAAATATGTGAAGAAATGACTGATCTGCCAGACGTACCCTCTCGCAGAAGTGGCAGATGTACACCATCATCCCCATCTCCTCACAGCAGCGCTCGGCCCGCGACACAAACTCAGCCAGGCTGGATTTAAACGTGGACACCATCCTGTGAAACACCTCGGTCTCGGGATAGTTCGGCCCCTGCACTCTCTCCGCGTCGGACACCAGCATCATCGCCTGATGCTTACGCTCCTGATATTTCAACAGATACACACGGTTAAACAGCTTCCCACACTCGTAGAAGAAAAGGTTCTATATGGAATCTTAAAGGGTTCTTTCTGTCAGACGCTTCATACTTTCCATCATGGGATCATTTTACTGTACAGTATTTAGTTTTAATATATTTTTATGAATAATGCAGCTTGTAAACATACTTTATCACTAGAATAAATTGAAATAACTCGTTAAACGTGAATGACCCATCTTATGCAATCATTTAAGACATTTCTTAAACCTTTTTGGCATAAAGCCTTCTTTAGAACCGAGTTACCGTAGGTGTAGTAATTGCAGGACGCAAGAGAATCCAAACAAACACTTCTTTATTAATCCACAAAGGAACATACAGGAGATCGCAGGGACGAACTAACACACAACCACATGAAACAAAGACGATACCGGACAATGAAACAAAGGAAACAGAGGGCTTAAATACACATAATCAAGGTAAAACAGAACCGGTGCAGGAACTAATTATGGTAACTGTTTACACCACACCGTTTCAACTAAAAGCGTCAAACTTTTGATGCGTTTTGGTCGTTCATTTACACGACAACAGCGTTATGGGTGCCTGAAAACACAAACTTTTGAAAATGGGTTTCAAATTACAAGTTTTTGAAAACGGTCTCTGTGTAAACAACAAAAACAGAAATCTCTGAAGACGATGATGTCATGCACATGAATATTACGTGTTCAGTCTATAGTGTTTCATCAACATCTAATGGCCTGGCAACAGCGTTTTTAGTCGTTTTCGCGGATCCGTGTGAATGGGGATGGTTTTACAACGGTGTCGTCTGTACGCGGAAAACTCACAGGAAAAATGTCTCCGTTTTAAGCATATCATACCCTAATAATGATCAGGAACAGGGAAAACAGAACTTCAGCTAACGTTCTGGCAAGGTTCTTCCAGTAATGTTAACAGAACATTCGTTCAGAGTTATCTGGTCTTTGATAATATTAATCAAAACGTTAGCACAAAAATGTTATATATACGTCGTTCTTGGATTTATTTTTCTTTCTGAAATGTTTTAGTTGGATGATTATGTTTATTTCTTGTGTTCAGAAAACATACAAAAGTAACATTCCCATAAATGATTGTCAAATGATAAAATGGAATGTTCCCTAAAAGTCAATAATTTTATCCCTTAAAACTCCTCTTTGGTCACCAAAATTTCCTTTAAAACTTTTCCTTTAAAATAAAACTTCATGCCTTAAAATATCCTGAATGTAACTCTACACCCTTTAGTACATTCACCACATTTAGTGTACGTGGTTCTATGAATATGCAAATGAGCCCCGCCTCCACTCACCCACTCAGCTCAGAGATCCACTGGTTGACGATCACACGTTGACCTGATTGGTTACAAGCTCGTTTGTGACGTCAGAAACACCAGCGATTTCAAACCGTGTGTTTGAGACTGTCTTTTGTTCACCACAGGTGAACGGTCTTAACATATATTTGTTAGCTGGGTTGATGATTTTAAAGGTCCCGTTCTTCGCGATTCCATTTTTCAAACTTTAGTTAGTGTGTAATGTTGCTGTTAGAGCATAAATAATACCTGTAAAATTATAAAGCTCAAAGTTCAATGCCTAGCGAGATATTTTATTTAACAGAAGTCCCCTTTCAAAGCCTACAGCGAACGGCCGGTTCGGACTACATCCCTCAACTTCCTTTTTTAATGACGTAACTAGAACAGTTTTTTGACTAATCTCCGCCTACAGGAATACATATAATGCATCAGAATATAAAGTCATAATGCATCTCCCATTTATGGTAAGAGGCATGACCTTTCCGGGCAACGTGCAAAAAGCTGCTGTCAAATCAAAACACAGGAACCGCTGGCACAATCAGAACTCGTTACGTATTTCTGAAGGAGGGACTTCATAGAACAAGGAAGTCATCAGCCCGTTTTTTGTACAGTGAAAACAGCGGTATACAGATAAGTAAATTGTGTGAAAAATACTGTTTTTTTTACACGCGAAACATGAACACATGTTATATTGCACACTGTAAACACAATCAAAGCTTCAAAAAAACATGAAGAATGGGACCTTTAAAACATGCATAAGCATAACACGAGAAAAGATTTCGTTCAATCCCTAATGAAGTCACTTCTGCAGCAGCACAGCATTAAGTTTCTTGGCTTTCACTTACGTTTGCTTCGGAGAGAAAAGCTTGGAAACTCTGCAGTGTGTGTTGCATTCGTTCACTGGAGTCGTCCACAGATTCGGCTTGCAGGAGCTGCGTTTCTCCTTCTGTGTCCAACCATTCCTTCATCTACACACAGACACGCTTACTGAACTACAGATTGAACTAGTCCAAATGCAAAAGATGAATGTGCACTATTGTAAGTTTATTTTTATTTTTTATTAACATCTTTATTCAGCAGGAATGCAGTAAAGACATGTATAATGTTACAAAATATTTCTGTTTTAAATAAACTAACTTTCTATTAATCAAAGAAAGCAGAAAATCACGGTTTCCACAAAAATATGAAGCAGCACAACTGTTTTCAACATTGATAACAATCAGAAATGTTTCTTGAGCATCAAATCATCATTTTAGACTGATTTCTGAAGGATCATGTGACACTGAAGACTGGAGTTATGATGCTGAAATGATCACAGGAATAAATTACATTTTACAGTATATTCACATAGAATACAGTTATTTTAAAGATTTACAATATTACTGCATTTTTTTAAATCAAATAATCAATGCTTTAGTGAGCATCAGAGACTTATTTCAAAAACATCAAAAAATCATACCGACTCCAAACTTTTGAACGGTAGTGTACTGTATATTGTGGCCTTACCGTAGTACTAAAACCTTTCCGTTAGTGTTTTGTGAGCAGTTCTATGACTGTACCTTTGCAAACCTGGACTCCATCTCTCGGAGCTGTAACAGGAAGTCCAGGCGCTGCAGGGACACATTGGACTTCCTGGCCAGAACATGCACCTGCTCCTCCATGGCGTTGTACAGATGTGTGACTGTGTCAATCACCTCACTGCAGCAAAACATGATTTACTCCATCAGGGATCTTCAATATTATATGCATGATCAGTAGAATGTGTTTTTCCACCGAATAAAAGTTTCATTACTGGTGATTCCATCACATCACATGTACTTTGAAGTGATATTGAAATACACTATATTGTAGTTTAAAGGCACAATATGTAGTTTTTTTTTTCGCCACAAGAGAGCGCAGTTTCCAACAATAACAAAGGCGTAGGTTGATGACGCAGTGATGGGCTGAATGATGGGACTTGCTGTCAAGTTGATGGATCTAAGGCTACGTTCACACTGCAGGCTGAAACGACCCAATAGCTTGTTTTCATATGACGTCACGCCACTGCGTTGCCATGGCGCGAAATACAAATGGAGGGCAGGAAGTGATTTGCTGTATTTAGAAAGCACTATGACAAACTCAAAATGCCTGTGTTTTGCGTCGTTTATGGTTACTTGAATCGATCAAACCACAAGGAGTTTTTATCGTGTACCGAAAGTTGTTGTTCATGAGGGGGAAAATGCAAGAAATTGACTGAAAAACTCTGGAAAAACGGCTTGCAAACCTACGTCTACAGTCGGGAGGAGCCGAATGGGAAAATGCCCGTGTGTGTAGTGATCACTTCGTCAAAGGTGAGTTAATACAACTTAAGTGACTGTTTGTGTAATGTGTAACATTTCCGAACTTTGTAAAGTCAAAGTATGTCTGTAAGACGAGGTAGTTGCTGATATCTACCGCTTCGATGGCAGGAAAATCTTTCAATTCAGTTGAAAAATCGCTCCTCTTCATAACGTAAGGATCACGTCCAACATATTTTAGATTTTTTGTTTATATCTTTCTCTTGTAATAGCGTGTAAAGTAGTACAGTATGGACTTTCCTCCATCTCGTCCATTGCGGTCTTCACTCCCTGCCCTCCATCTGAATTCCACGCGTCATCATAATCACGTGACTGAAACCCAGCTATTCCGATTTTTGTGCCCCTATGCGGCCTGTATCTGATCTTTTCATGCCAGTCTGAACGACACACATCCGATCTTTTCAAATGCGACCCAGGCCACTTGGGTATGTGATTCAAATCCGATATGTATCCGATCTTTTGAAATGCGACTTCAATCTGAACGGCCAGGTCACATGTATTCGACCCGCAAGTCATTGATATGCGACAAACGTCATAATTCTGCGTTGAAGTAGGCGGGAATGAGAAGATAAACAACAACTATGGCGGACGATGCTGAGACCAGTCAATGGAAGGGAAGCGAGGTTTCTGATTTAATTAATATTAGGGGGGGACAGCTCTATTCAGGCCATGTTTAGCTAATTCCGCAAACAACAAGTGAAGTCGTTGACCGTTGAGTACTCTTCTGCGCATGCGGGTCACTTCTGGGTCATTTCACATTCACGTTCACACAGGAGATCACAAAAGGTCGCATTTAATTCGAAATGTGAACGGCCTTGCAAAAAAATCTGATTTTTTCAAAAAATAGGAATTGAGCATTAAGCCCCTGCAGTGTGAATGAGGCCATACTGACCATATTCTAACATTTCATCATGTTGAGCTAACGTTATATAACATTGATTTGTTTTATGTACATTTGCTCACCTGTCTAATAAAGCTGTCAAGTCGTGACTCGTGAAGCTCTGTCGAGTCCAAGTTAGTCGCGGACGCTAGCTCTCGGCATCTCAAAAACGCCACGCTGATATTGATCCTCATTTTAGTTCTCTTTGTTTGTCCCAAAGTCTGCTTGCCATGGTCTATGTTTGAAAGAAACAAGAACTTTGTGCCGCTAAACGTTACGCACTACGCAGTTGTCCACGTCTGTCGCCATGGTTACGTCATGGCTATGGCAGTATGAACGGAAACCGAGGATAGCGCGGATATTGCGTCATTGACAGGCGACATTTTTTTCTGGGACGGCCACTAATTTAAAATTGGAATTTCTCTGAAATAAAAAATCTTTGGAGACTTTTGGGATATTGTAAGTACACAACTGCAGAAAATATATCACACTGTGCAAGTGATTTTTAGATATTTTATTACAAAATTCTTACATATTGTACCTTTAATTGCTTAGTCATTAATCTAGCTCAAGTTTGTATGGAAGCGTTTTTCCGCCACAGAATATAACATTTTAAAAAGATAATTGTGACTTTTTATCTCAGAATTCTGACATCTTTTCTCAGAATTGTGAGATATAAACTTGCAATTGCTAGTTATAAAGTCCAATTATATCGCAATTTTGACTTTATATTCTGACACGCAATTGCAACTTTATATCATGCAAATCTGAAATTATAACTCACATTTGCGTGTTATAAAGTCAGAATTGCGAGATAATAAACATGCAATTCCCAGAAAAAAAATCTGAATTTCAAGTTTATTATTCAAGTTAATTGCAACTTTATGTCACACAATTCTGACTTTATAACACACAATTGTGACATTATATCACACAATTCTGGGATAAAAGTCAGAATTGTGAGATATAAAGTCGCAATTACCTTTTTTGTTTTTTATTCTGTGGTGGAAACAAGCTTCCATGCGTTTCAGAGTGAAGTGTGTGTTTTTACCAGCTCTGTTCACAGTGTGGTGACCTCACATCAGTTTCCAGCCTCAGCCTGGCCAGCATGGCTCCGCCTCCCCTCTGCAAGCCGACCAATCGCGTGTCTTCCAGCACTTCCTTCATTAGAGCTCCCTGCTCCTCAATGCACTGATGCACATCCTGATTTCCACACAAGACTTTTACATATTCACAGAGGTCTGTGCATCATCTTTAAGTAAGAACAGCATGCTTTTTTTTGTGGATACATTTTGTTTGGATGCAGTCAGTTTATGACAGGACGAGAGCAGATAAAAATGTTTCACTTACCTGCACTGTGTCGATTTTATGAACACCTTCCAGTTTCTTTATTGCTCCTGATAGCAGAGCGGACGCCTCTTGCAGGTCTGACACGAATGGATACAGTTTCTGTAACATAAAAAGTGGCGCATGTTTGTACAGATATGCAAGGTTAGAGAAACTTTAAAGTAAAATAGCTAATTTATAAAAAAATTATAATAATAATAATAATAATAATGTGTTAATATTTACAAAATAATAAATATATAATCATAAATATTATAATAATTTCATAATTTAATATAATACTATTATAAATATAATATTACATACTAATTCATACATGTACTAATAACCATAAATAATACATATTACAATATTATTTTTTACAAATATAATGTAATTTAATATAATAATGTTAATATATTATAATTATAATTGACATTATAATAATAATAATAGTTTTAATATATTATATAATGTTATATATAATAATAATAATTAATATAAATATATAATATTATAGTAGTAGTAGTAATAATAATAAATATTTTTTAATAATTTTTAAATATTTAATAATAATACAATTATTAAAAAATGTATACAATATTTTTAAATAATGTATTAATATATATATATATAATGCATATTGCAATAATTTTTACATATAATTTAATATAATATTATGAATTGTAATATTATTTTAAATATTATAATTGTTAAAAAAAACATATATAAAATACAAATTAAAATATAAAAATAACCAAAATATTATATAATAAATATTAAAATATTATTTAATTTAAAATAATACAATATAATTTAAATTATATTATAATATAATATTAAATATATTATTATATTTAAATATAATTTCATATTAATATTATATTAAATATTTTATATTATCTATTATAATATATGTATAAAATACTAATAAAATAGAATAATAATAATCATAAATATTACTATTAAATTCATATTTTATTAATAAAGCTGGTAGGAATCGGACTGGCTACACAATAATGTACCTGATGTATTTGTATCCAGTCACAGTGATTGTACGGTAAGGACCCGTGTAGAGCCGCAGTTATCTGACTGACATCCACTATTTTATATAGAGCCTTAAATGACGTCAGTGTTTCCACCTGCAGAGCGTCGAGAAGAGCAAAGTCTGTTAGAAATAATCGTACTTGCACAACTCTATTATAAAGAGAAGCACTGAAGCCAGGTGTGTGTAGGGCAAAACAACAACTCTTCTGACCGTAACGCCGGGCCGTTTCTCATGACTGTGGAGAGTGTCCTTATTCACCAGCAGAAGAAGCCAGTGCACAGCACGAGGATCCTGTTCCTGTGGACAACGCTCAAGATTTAGTGCTCAAATATTTATTTCAGAAATGTTCTTAAGCTACAGTTTTAACCCCAAAAAACACACAGCCACCTGGACCATCAGGAGAGCTTTGGCAAACTCTGGATGCGGCGGCTTCTTCCGTGCATCAAACACCAGCGTCATCCCTACATCTTTCATCTCTTTCCTACAAAACACATTCAAATTGCTGGCTGATATAATGCATACATGTAATTTAATGGTAGCAAATTATATTTCCACATTTGCTGAAAACTTTTATTTGACACAATATTCCAAAGTACCACGAAATGTTTGAATGCTTAAAATTGCAAAGCTATTGAATGTAGTTCCATGCATCTGTACTTGTGTGAGTGCTGTTGTACCTGGTGATGGTGTGGAAGTACAGCAGGAGTTTGCAGATCTCCTGGCTTGACATGTGTGCAGAAGTCCAGACCTGATGATCTCCATAAATCTCCAGAACTGCTCGACCGGAGCGGTCCTGTCCACCTGAAGGAGGCAGACGAGGTGAGATGTGACACAGCGCTGGCCTGACACTGGGTAATGCTTTCATGACTGCAGTCTATACTCTCAGATCGTCTGTTTTCATTTGCCTTGCGGAGTATATAAAGCATTCAATTCCAATAGAAATCACAACCTGCGTTCTGAACATTAAACATCTCCATTATATGAACATCTATAAAACATTATACAATTTTATTTATTTAAAAGTTTATATATATATTTTATATAAAAATATTTTTTGACAAAATATTATTTATTATACAATTTTTATAAAAAAAAAAAAAAATCAAATGTTTTCTTTACAAAGATGATTTATAATAATATTTGGAAAATAATGGCATTTAAAGGTGCACTATGCAGGAATTCCGTTTTTGTCAAACAGCGACCCCTAGAGTCGCTGTGGAGTACTTGTACTGTCGTGAATAGCACTCACGCAGAGATGGCTCTGCACTCACGGCCGGATCCCCTCCCCCTGTACACCGGTACCTGTTCAGTAGGATGGACGCTGCAACGAGTGGAAATAAGGTGTGGCCCCTTTAAGAGCTGTGCGCGCCCTGTTTAACTGCTGGCAGTCTGTATTGTATGTGCGCCTCGAACACCACATGTATACGGCGCCGGGTTATTTCTGTTTGGTGCTTATTTTATCAGAATTTTATCAGATCTTTTTTGCCGTAAAGCAATTCGTTACATCGCGAGACCTGATATCACGCGACACTTCCTGATGCTGCGGTAAAAAACCCTGCATAGGTCACCTTAATGCAAAGCATTTCTGATTGGTTATTTTTAACTCATTTTTAATGATGCCACCACCAAGACTGACCAATCATTCGACTTATCTACAGTATATCAGTCAGCCAGATCATTCAACACTTCAAAAAGGTTTCATATCCATTTCACATCCATTTTAATTTGCAAGGCATAAAATGCATTTACGTGATCAAAAGAAATTGTAAGAAAAAGGTCTGACTCAAATGACCAAATTACATTAATTTGGCATGATAAATTGTGTTTTTTTACCTGTTAGACACATGGTTCCTGAGTGAAGAAGGCCATCGGCTTTAAGTGAAGTAGGAGTTGATGATCTGGATGGTGGTCTCTCTGTTTCAGCTTGCGCTGAGGCGTCTGAATGATTTATCCGCGGTCCAGAAAGAGGAGGGCTCAGAGTTTTGGGGTCCTGAGAGAGATCTTCAAAGGAATAAGTCAACATGCATTAAAAACATGTTCAAAGAGATTGTTTTGCTTTTAATATGATGATCATAAGGACTGTAATATCATGTCTTTAAATAAAACATATTGAACATATTTGATCTTTTCCTCCTTTTTTCTTGCCTAGAAGAAACCGATATAATCCAAACCTTGAGTCACAACGAATCGTCTTCTGTTTAACTTCGGAGACACGAGTCCAAAAGTGGTGGTTTTCTTCCCTGGAACCACATGCAGCCTTGGGATCATCTCTAAGTAGCTGCTTCTGTCCCCCTCACTTGTCTGTCCTTGGACAACAATGTGGCATTTCTCAGACGTCCCAACCACAGGTGGAGTAAAACAGTCCTGAGAATTGTTCTGGGTTCGTTCCTCACGCCCTCCGCTGGAGTAATGTCCAAACCAATCTGTTTTTGAAGAGCTGCACTGATCTGGAGTTTCCTGAGCAGGTTCATTTGGACGCTCAGATCTTTCTTTGGGTTTAATGGGTTCTTCCGTGAACCGACATTTTTGCGCTTTGGTCCCTTGTCCGTGTTTCCTCTGCATGCACGGCGTACAGGGTTCCTCTGCAAACCTCACGGTGCGCACACAAGCAGTTCGGTCCCGAGTCGCACTGCTGGACCTCAACAGAGGAGTCTGTGAATATCCTTGGGTTTCTTTGGTAAGGTCCATTAGAGCATTGCAATTGCTTACCAAACTGCTCTTACTTCTGCTGTCCCATGTGTTTGGAGACACCCATCCCACCGGACGCATCCCAGACGGATCCATTTCAGCGTGTCTCAAACTACTGCTGTCTACCAAACGCAAGGACACTGCTATACCATCCCGTGCAGGACAAATCCTCGTCTCTATGGAGAAATTAGAAGCGGTAGGTGTGTGTGGACGGCACGAACTCAAAGACTCCCGTTGGTTTGACGGAGACGAGGAGGCCATACTCCGATTGTCCTTGAATTTAGGGTTGGCCACCTCTTCCCAGGGAATTTTGACTATGCCCTGCTCAGTTTTGAGGACGCAGCGAGCCAAAGGCGTTCCATGTCTCCTGCCGTTGAGCTCCCGAAGCCAGGCTTCAGTGAAGATGCTGGGGTAAGAGGTCTCGGGTATTGGGGTTTCCACCTCTAAAAGGCTCTTGACCACGAGGCGGGCGGCCTGGTTCGCAGATGGCACAACCTGCAGGTAAAAGTCTCCCGGTCTGAGCAGCAAAGGGTTAACGGGAGCAAGCTGGATCACGATGCGATCCTTTAAACACAAAGGCCACCCGGCACAGCTGAACACCCTCTGAGAGTACGGAGCCTGTTCAGGACACACAGAGAATTCCAATTGGAATTTTAACATTTAAATTTGAAATTAGGCGGCAAACATATTCAAATTCAAACTCAAATTGGAATGCTGCATCCTAAGGAAGCAGTTAAAATTTAAAATATGAATAAAATAAATTCATAAAAACTTTTTTTTAAATAAAAACCTTGTCACTGTTAAAAAAAAAGTTGCTGCCTTAAATTAAGTACAATCAATTTAAGGTACATTAAACTGACTTAAAAAATGAGTTGAATTTTGTATATTGTATCTGAATTAATTTTTTAATGAGTTAAAGCAATGTAAAAGAGTTCAAGAAGTGCAGCACGCACATCCAGAGTAATAAAACTGGGTGCTGGACGGACAGATATTTGCAAAAGTAAACAATGAGTCCGCACACCAGAAGATGCTCCTAAGCGAGTTTAATAGTTGCTCACCTCGTGTAACGTTTCGGGCCCAAGCCCTTCATCAGACATCATTTGTCTGATGAAGGGCTTGGGCCCGAAACGTTACACGAGGTGAGCAACTATTAAACTCGCTTAGGAGCATCTTCTGGTGTGTGGACTCATTGTTTACTTAAAGCAATGTAAAAACATGTTATAACTTATTGATCATATACTTTTTTACAACGTTAAAAAGTTTTGAGATGAATGCATGGATGGATGAATGGACAGAACAATAGAACGAATGATAAAATGAATGATAGAATGCAAGATAGATAGATAGATAGATAGATAGATAGATAGATAGATAGATAGATAGATAGATAGATAGATAGATAGATAGATAGATAGATAGATAGATAGATAGATAGATAGATAGATAGATAGATAGATAGATAGATGGGTAGATGGCCAGATAGATAGAAATACTTCACTCCCAAAGTCTACAGTACCTTTAGCGCCAATGCAACGTGTGCATTTTCATGCATTTTGAAAACAACATTTGATTTCTAAATAATGAAGCAATAAGAATAATAATGAAGCAGCTGATATTACTCAACATGTCACATGTTAGTGCTTTAATCATTTTAAATCCTTTTTAAGTGTTCACATTCCAATGTTAAATGCTGACGGCCAAGAATTAAATAATCACAGCCAATTATATCAAGATCATTCCTCTTTTACTAATATAGATAGTGATTATGAATTGAAAAGTATGCAGTGCAGCCCATGGCACTGGCTTCAGATGATATCTGTGGAAGCAGACTGAAGAAGGGCTTTAAAGGACAGTGCATTATGTGAACAGCATGGAGCGATCCTCTTGATATGTCCTACAATCAGTGCTGAAGAACATCTGAGCAGACGGACATCACAGTCACTCATTGATTGACCTCAGATACTGCACTCTAGAGAATGAAACGACGGTCTGAAACACTTATCTCAATAAGATATCGGAGTGATGATATATCTGAGAGCCTCTCGTATTAGCTGAGCTCAGACAGATGCGGATGAATAACATCAGATAATGTGCTTCTAACTATTTTCAGACATTAATGTCAGTTTGAAAATGTTGTGTTTTTAGTAATCAAAGCATTTACAGTATAAGAGAATAAGAGTAGTCGATGTATACTGTTTTCATGGACGTTTTCCATCAACATAATATGAATGTATAAAAGAAAGTGTAAGGGTGTTTCTTAAACTTTGGGCATTTTATGTCTTAGATTGATTTTTATAAAATAATCATTATAATAATAATATATTATTATATTATATGAATATTTATTGATGGTCACATTTAATGCCCTATTATGCCCTTTTACAAAAATCTTGATGTTGTTTCTGGGCTCTACTAGAACAGGTTTTCATACTTGAATGTTGATTATTTTCCCCATATTCTCCATTGTTGCGGCTCCTCTCTTCCCCGTCTGTCAGTAATGCACTGTTTAGTTCCTGTCTCTATGAAGCCCCTCCTTCTGAAAAGCACAATGTGCTCTGATTGGTCGGGTGGATCAGACTGTTGTGATTGGTCAAGCACTTTGAGTGTGTTTGGGAAATGTCCCGCCCCTTTCCATAACCGCCAGTTTAACACACTACTAACTAACTCAACCAGGCCCCGCCGCTTTATTCTGCGTATGAATTTTTTAAATGAGGAATATTGTGACGTGTTCGTTCCCGGAAAAAAACTCAAGACTACAATGGAGGCGTTTCAGGGAGTTCAGAAACACTGACACTGATATAGAGAATAACTCTTTTACATTTTCGTTAGTGTGTAATGTAAAAAAAAAAAAACAAAAAAAACAATAGGACCCCTTCAGAAGAGTTTATTTTATAAGTTTCTACAGTGCCCATACTTGAGGAAACATCTGAAGGTCCTGTAACTAGCCGCTATTTTTTGTATGTTACTAGTTTGACTGTAATTTCTAAGGTTACTTAAATATACAACATTTTCCCCCCACACTCACACAGGCCGACTGCTGCACTCTCTCCAGAAGATGCCTGGCAGGGATGAGGAAGTCGGTCAGACACTGGAGGGCGTCTCCGTGGTAATGAGCATCGATGACCTGGAAGAGCTGGCTGAGGACAGAGGAGGCCGTGACCTCAAACGGTGGGTAGAGGACAGACAGACAGCTCTGGATATACGAGTCCAGGGACTCTGGGTTCTGTGGGACACACAGACATGCAGTCCATGAAAATAATAAACTGCACATTTACATTTTCTGTGATGTGCATGTTGGTTACACACACACACACACAAAAAATATATTGTGTATATGTAAATATAACTATAAACCAAATCAGTTCAAACACGGGCATCTTCTACTAGAATCTGGTCCTCAAGTCAAGTCACCTTTATTTATATACCGCTTTTTACAATACAGATTGTTTCAAAGCAGCTTTACAGAGATAACAGGAAAATAATGCAACAAAGTTTGTTTTTAGAAGGAAATAGCATCATAGTCCAGCTTAAGTACTGTAAGTTCAGTGATGGTTCATTTTTGTTGTAAAAAAGTTATTAATTTAGTTCATTTATATATCCAGCCGCTTTGGAGAAAACGTCTCGATTACGTATGTAACCCTAGCTCCCTGAAGAGTGAACGAGACGCTGCGTCGAAACGCTGTGGGAACGCCTCTCAGGGCTCCAGACTAACTTTTCCACTGGTTGCACTGGTGCTATAACTTTCTCAGTTGGTTGCATCAGCATATGATTTGGTCGCACCTTTTTTTTTTTTTTTTGCTACATGCCATGGGATTAATCAATGCATGTTGATGAATAGTGGTTTTAATGGACCAAGGCTAGCAAAGGCTTTCTGGGTTGCAGCAGAAATACCTGTAATATATTAATTATCATTGCCAAATTTCAGGATTTTCATGGATTTTGGACAGTAATTTTAATCTGTAATTTTAAGTATTTTACATTTGAATTATATACAATCTATCTATTTACATTTGAATCATATTCTATCTATCTATCTGTCTATTATCATCTTTCTATCTTTTAAAAATCATTAAAAATTCAAATGTATGCATTACATTTTAAAAGATTAGAGTATTATAATAAACTGATACAGAATTTTCGTTATCAAAGTTTATAGTTGTAACTAAAAGCAGAAATCTCACACTCCTTACCAGGCACGTGCACACATAGACATCAAAGGGGGCTTGAGCACCTGCCCTTTTTATTCCTGGAGAGAAAGTGCCCTTTTTTCTGAGGTGCTTTTTTAATTTAAAAAAAAATAATATATATTATTGTTGGTCGTCGCTAGGCCCAACTTCTGCCTAGCCCCCCTAAAAATTTGTGATTAATGTAGGCTACACAAATTCGTGTTCGCTTCAGTCTTGTTATTATCAGATTCAGCGCGTTCTTCATCTTCATTCCGCAGCGGCGCCGAGCAGAGAGCACGTCAGAAACAGAGGACAGGGTGTGTGTGTTCATCTGAGCCTCATTGGTCTGTCACTGCTCGTCAATGTCAGAATATTTGAGATGACCAATCAAATCAAAGTAGGCGGGCTTTATGTTCACAGACGCTGCTGCGCGCGAATTTTAACCATTTTAACAGTGCAACTCGACGCGGACGGTCAAGTGCGAGATAAGTAAGTAGCTAAACTTAACATTTCATATTTGACATTTTTTTAGGTCGTAAATGTTAAACGAATGACTAAAAATAATCAGGCAAACTAATATAGTTTTGTCTAATTTCGCCATTTTGAACTGAAAATAGGCCTATGTAACGTGACTCATGTAATGTAATAATTAGTTTACTGTCATTGTGAGGGGACAAGACACATTAACAAAGCCGTTTTCATCATGTTCGGCACAAGATTAATAATGAATGTGTACATATTGAGAATATAATACAAATTGTAGCCTTTGGTAAATAAAAAAAAAGCTCAGCTTTAGGGGGGGAAGAGAAAGTGATGAAGAGACTGAGAAAAAAAGAAAGCGTGATGGAGATGAGAAGAGAGCAGGTATTGACAAATAATCTACTGCCCACTGACATGGTTTTAAAGCTATTTCTTATCCCTTTTTAGGGTCTTCAAACGTCTTGAAATGCACATATCTGACAAATAAAAAATTTGAACCCCCTACCAACCTCAAATTTAGGACCTCTTTGATTATAAAGCCCTGTCTACGGCCCTGTATTAGGCATACGATCAATAATGAATGTGTAGCCTACATATTGTGAATGCATTTAATTAACTTTATTACCTTTAGTAGCTTTCAGTAAATAAACGCGTCTGAGAAAAGGATTCATAGGCAAAATCAGTTGACCCTATGTTTACTTTCTTCAATGACAGACAAAAAATGAAAAGCCTATATCAGTCAAAGCTCAGCTTTAGGAGGGGAAGAGACAGGGCAAGATAAAAAAAAGAGTGTGATGATGATGAGGAGAGAAAAATAATCAGCTGCCCACTGACATGGTTTTAGAGCTGTTATCCAATTTTTTTGGCCTTCAAAACATCTTAAAATGCACATAATTATGTAGATCAGAGAAATCAAAATTTTCTCGGGGAAACACCGAACCCTCTTCCGTACTTCACATTTGTGACCACAGTGATTATAAAACCCTGACTTTGCATGGTAATGAAACTGATTAATAGTTAGCATTAGATCCTTACTAGTGTTACCTTTTTTTTATGAAAAAAAAAATATATATATATATATATATATATATATATATACCCTCATTGGGGGCTTAGCCCCCCTAAAATGAAAATCCTAGTGACACCCCTGCTACAGATGCAAACAGATGGAGGATAGTTTAAAACAAACTCCATCTAATTGTGAATTTTGAAGGTTTTATTTGATGATGATGATACAGTCATGCGTGAAACAATTGTGTGAGTTTGAGGAAGATAAAATTAATTAACTTTTTTAATTAATTTTTTTTAAAAGTCAGAGTTGAGTTAATATATATACTTTTTTGTTTAAAAAAAAGTAAAAAAAACAACAACTTAATTATGAGAAGTGCCCTTTTTTTCACTTGAGCCCCTGCCCCTCAAAATGTCTGTGCACGTCCCTTCTGCATTTTATAATAATTTCCTTTTCCTCTGTCGAGCGATCATGAGAGTAATCGCTCAACAGAGGAAAATATAACCGCTGAAAAGACGTAGGTGGAAGGGGCTCTGTGTTTCGTGAGACCATTTTTATATGCCTTAATGTGTGAATTCGTAATTTGCGCGTTTCACCATCAGTGTGCAATGCGCGTGACGTCTACATTCGTCAATAAATAAACTGCACGTGTCTTGCGGAAGAACATTGCAGACGGAACTTCTCTCCGGTAATGTCTATGGTGAGTCACGCAGGCACTGGGCTACTCCGCAGCCGAGACGACCCCGGGATAAAATAGTCCGAATATAAACACTTATTATAGGCGTACCGTAGTGATTCAGAATAAGTCAAAAACACGGTTTGGAAAATGGATTCATGATGTAGCCTACTCGTTCATTTTGAACATAAGTTACGGACTGCAGCAGCTGATACAACGGCGTTCTGCTGCTCAAGCGCCCACTCGCACAAATCCGACCACATAACATTTTAACTCGCACATTCTCAAAAAATGGTCGCATATGCGACCAATTTGGTCGCAGTCTGGAACCCTGCCTCTGGGGGATTGCGTCATGAAGCACGTATGAAACCAGTCCAATGGCTTGACGAAACGTCACGTGACGTCATCGACCAGGAAACTACAAAGCACACCTGAACCAAACAGCGTCAACTTCTAATAGGCTGAAGCAAGTCCATCACGGGCATGCCGGGAGTATATTCAAGGGAACTCGAGCTGTGTCGATACGCTGTGGTAAAGCTAATACCCACGCCGCCATAAGAGCAAGTGTCCGTCTGTCAGAAATCAATGCGCACATCTAGGCGAAAGCATCTGCGCCCCTGGATTGGTGCAGCATACTCCTAGAGGAGTGGGCCAGTACAGTCAAATTATAAGGCTGACTGGCCGAATCATAAGCAAGTGAGATGGCCTCGACCACCCACTTCCTCATCCTCTGCTTAGATGACGGGCACCCCTTTGTGGGTACCCCAAAGCAAACGAACAGTGTTCAGACTTTCTCCACAGTTCTGTGGACGTAAGCATCTAAGGCCCTAACTGGGCAGAGCAGATAAAGTTACTCTAGGTCTGACGTCCGGAGAAGGACAGAAGGCCTGCAGTACTCAATGTCTTACAGTTTTAGTAGGAACCTTAGGAATGCAACCTGGTCTTAGGGGGAAGAAAAACCCTTTACCATACCAGGACAAATTCCATACATAAGATACCGAAAGTGTTTGAATGTCTCCAATTCTCTTGAGAGAAGAAATAGCGAGGAGAAAGACAGTCTTTAGAGAGATTTTCTCAGAAACTTCGTCAATGGGCTCAATAGGAGCTTGGGAGAGGCCTTCTAGTACAATTGGCAAGTCCCATGTCAGCACCCTCGTGCGGACAGCTGGCCTCAGCCTCAAAGTGCCACAAAGGGAATCAAGTTATTAGTGGGTGTCTCCCCAAAGATACTCCACTCCAAGGGATGTGGTAAGCAGCTAGTGCCACCACTTACACCTTTAGTGTGAAGGGGGATAACCCTGCGGAGAAGCGCTCCTGCAGGAACTTTAGCACTGCACCCACTGGGCAGTTAACCGGGTCTAACTGGTGCTTTCCACACCAGGAAGTGAAAAGTCTCCACTTCAAGGCATACAGTTCCCTTGTGGATGGAACTCTGGAGTGGAGAATGCTCTCAACAACCTCGGTTTAGAGACCAGAACTTATGAGCTGGGCCCCCTCAGAGGCAAGCCCAGAGTTTCCACAGTTATGGGCGGGGGGTGAAGGATCAACCCACTGGCCTGAGAGAGTAGGTCCCTCCTGATCGGAATCTCCAGAGGAGACCCGTCAAGGAAAGACACTAGGTTACTCGGGCCGGCCAGAACAGGGCTACTAGCAGTAGACTGCCCCCTTCCTGGCGAACCCTTTCCAGAACTCTTGGGAGCAGAACAATCGGGGGAAATGCATACAGACGTGACCTCGGCCACATCTGCACCATAGCATCCAACCCCAGAGGACAATGCGTGGTCTCTTGGGATGCGAACAGGTCGGACCCATTCTATAGCCTCCTTTTGCAGAAGAGCTTTTACTTCTAGTTCCATAACCAGAGCCTGCTCGGGGCCAACCACTGAGGGTAGGACCCCGCCTGCAGGACCCAGTGAGATATATTTGGTATATCTGCCAGAAGATCTGCTAAGGATACCAGTCTCTCGAGACTGGCCTCTGGTGTATTACGAACAGCAGGCACAGTGCCCTGAAGCACTGCCAACTCCGCCCCGGCATGAAGGCGGGGTTAGCAGAACGCCCCCCTGAGGGCACCGAGGGGAGACGGGCAATGTATAATGAGGTGGAAACCGTCTTCCCACGGAGGGGTGTACCCTCAGACGCCCGACACCACTGGCGTCAGGGCTTCTTGGCCTACTTAGAGATAATAACGGTCCTCAGATCCATTTTACCATAACCATGGATTTTAGAAAGGGCGTGAAGCATTCGCCATGTGCTCTTACCATAAACATGGATTTAGCTAAAAAGCCAGAAAGATATTTCATTTAATTTCTCAAATTTAAATGCAGCCAGTAACAATCAGAAGTGTTTCATAGTCTGAATTACAGACTGAATATCCATATTTGAATACAAAAAGAATCATAGCTTGCAAACACACATTTTAGTTGTGATAATAGGAAAAAGAGAGAAAGGGGAAATCCTTATTGAGCTCAGTTTCCTCTGCTTTAGAAATAATATTTTATATTGTGGACCCATAATCTTCGGTTGCCTCTGCAACGCGAGATTCGAGCCGTTGATTATTCATGTTGACCCATAATCTACGCACTGCCTCAGTAAGCGCGAGATCCGAGCTAGTTAAGACTCAACAGGGGCGGAGCTAAAACTTCCGATAGTGCATGTGTTTTTCTACACATAGAGAAATTTTTTAGGAATGAAACTGTCAGACCACACTGAAGTGCATGCACCGCCCTCAAACAAACACTTTAACCGCGTGTATACCCGCTTGTAATATAGTGAGGGCAGGGAGGGACACGATCCAAAAGGCTTCACATGAAGTGGCGAGTCTGTTTCGATAACTACAACATTCAGCTCCTCAGAACTGGATAATTGCAGAAGGGAAAAAAAAGATTCGTCCTGAGAAATTGTCTCTCCTGAATATTCAGCTCGACTTACAACCAAAAAACACAAGACTTCAATCAAGTGAGTATCACCGACAGACAGACAGGTGTGTGAGACAGTCTGTAGGGAGTTTTCAGTTTCAGTTTCAGATTGAGTTCTCTGACCCTCAGGCCCAAATCCTCCCCTTTAGTCTCTGGATCTGGATTTAGCCACTCTGCTGGTTCAACGGGGTTAATGGACATTCCTAGTGTCCAGTGGGCTCAAGCATGCGCACGCATATACGCACACCATAGAGGTGTACATTTAAGGGCAAGGGCCCAAAGTTGTTAGAGAAACCAGAGACGGGGACCGCTCAACTGTTATAGATCACACAGGATTTACTGTCCAGATCAATTATTAGATGAATTATTACTGTATATACAATCCAAAAGGAGAAATAAAAAGAAATACAATTTTAAATGTAATATTTTTTACTTGGCCCTATTATACTATTTTAAAAGTTCATAATTTTGTTTTGGAGTCTTAGCATGTATCCATTGTAACACTTTAATTTTCTCATAACATCCATTGCAGCAGCATCTGTCTGAAACGGTTCAATAAAGATTCGGTCTCTCTAAACCCCGCCTTTCTGTGAGCTTACTCTGCTCTGATTGGTCAGATGGCCCTGTCTGTTGTGATTGGTCGACCAGTAGTGATGGCGTCGGTTTTACTGTATCTATCTCATCCTTTGGAAGTGCATCAAAGTGGATTTTCTCTCACAACAGAAAAACTGTGTCTTCTCGACATGAACAACACAAACCAAACTCTTCAAGTCTCAGTTACCACTACAGTGTTTGAGGATCAAAGTAGACGTAGTTCGCCGGCAGCCAATGACGACCATAGGCTGGCATTATGCAAATGTAAAAAAAAAACTTGGGTTCGAGCAGGAAGTGAGACTGGAATTACTGACGACTCGTTTCAGGATGTTCAGAGTCTATTTTTTTCTTTTAGGAGACAATAACTCTATTTATATGCATTTTTATCTTTGAAGCTTTGCAGACCTTTTACGTTCACAAACAGCCATATTACACTGCATGAAGGTAATATTTGAAATGGTATAATAGGGGCTCTTTAATGCCCATTCACACCATCCATAACTATAATTATAAAGTTTTAATAATCATTCTAATTTTATGAGAATAGCAAAGTTCAAACTGCAACTGTACAGAAAACACAGAGCAACAATATTGTTGGAACTGATGAACGATAAAAACATCGACAGCCAATCAGAATACTTCTGACTCTAAACTGCTTAGAATAGAGAGAATGTCCATTAAAAAAAAAACATTCTTCAAAATAATGCACTTTTAACTTTCATTAAAAAATAAATCAACTTTCCATTTCTGCTGAGATCGCAAATTACAGTTGCTTTTGAGTGACTTTACAGTATTTACTGGTATGATAATTTCTAACAAAAATGAGAAATCTTTGAGAATAGATTACCTTCATCATTATTATTATTATATTTTTATTATTATTAATATACTATTGCTCCTTGCTCCTATACGATTGAATCCAGCTCGGATCATTTCTTGAGTTTTATCTTGTGTGGGTTAGTAAGTGTCTGATGTGAGAATGGACACGTATGTGATACTGGATCTGTCCTGCCTGATATATTTCTGACTGATCCGCATTTATGTCGAGCGAGAAACCGACGCCACGTTTGAGGACTTGCTGAAATATTCTCGCAGCGGCCTCGAATCTCCTCTGACCTCAGCGGCCATCCATCAAATCACAAGACTGATGTTCTGTGTGTGTGTTGGCAAGTGTTGAGTGTGTAAGACACTCAAATATAAACAATATCCTGCAGCACTCTAGAAAAAAAAGTTATTAGAGTTTTACAAGAAAATACTATTTCAAACTTCACATTTAGTTTGTGTTACTTGCTGTTTTAGCAATTTCTGAGTGAAAATGGTTTCTACACCAATTGTTTTGTGTCAGTGAGTGCTTATAATAAATCCAGTCACATTTGTTTTTAAACCACAGGAGAATACAATAAAACACATTTGAAACCCTTTAGTGACAGACTAAAACAAGAACAGATTTCGTATTATCTGTTTTTTCATAGATTTTGTCGATAAAATTATTAATTGAGAATTAGATAACAAAAAGTAACTCTGTTATGTTCCTTTATCACGTGTTGGAGCAAATATTTGCATGTTTATCCAGGCCAGTAAGGCAACAAAGAGCATTCAAGCATCTGATGCATGAGGAACGAGACGCTTGACTTTCCTCAGAGGAATGTCATGCGTTATGATTCACTGTCGACTTACAGACACACTGCTCTTTTCTCACGTCTTTCTAAAACTCCCATACATGCCATGAAGGTATTCTATAAAATGCCACAAAATGTCATATTGGTTTGCAGAATGAAATGGCAGTTTATAAATTATCTCTTTGCATTATCATTCATAGTTCATGACATGAAGTCACAGGTGCAGAAGGTTTGAATACAGAACAAAAAAAGTTACCGTACCATTCTGACCAGACGACAGCTCCTCTCCAGTTAAACCTCCATGTCAACTATCTCTGAAGTCCCTCTGAAGCAAGTAAGTGATTTATGTTGTTAAGCGGATCCATCAATTCTGTCTGTGTCTGTCTAAACTGAACACTGCAGGACTCTGATTCCTCTGTCTGTCTGCTATGTCTTTGAAAAGGGGCTGTCCACAGTTCAGAGAGAGAGAGAGAGAGTCCCTTTAATCAGGAATTTCCTTGTACTTTTAAAAGTAATGTGCCACAATAATGAAATGGTGGATGTACCCGATTATACATGATACTTCAAAAGAATACAATGGTAAATGGCTAAAAAATGTGGTATAGAATCATCCAGCCACAATTCTTCTGTCAAATTCTGAGCTTTATTAAATGTGTAAATAACAAATTATAAATTATAATCAATAATGTACAGCTAAAATTAAATTTGTTTAATAATTTATGAATTTTACAATATTAACACAGTTAATTTCCGTTTTGTTACTGTAAAGCTTCTTTGAAACAGTCTGTATTGTTTAAAGCGATGTATAAAAACAAAGTTATTTCATGAAACTCTAGATGGTGGCGGCTGATAGGTCCTAACTCAATCTGATTGCAATCACATCATTCTCTTTAGGGCACAGTAGCCAATAAGTTCACTGCTCAACCTTCAAATACTTGGTCAGCATTTGTTGTAGCAGTTGCAGTGCGCTTTCAGAAACCCTCCACCTTCCCCAGCTCCACCTGTATAGATCTGCTACGGGTAATTCATGTATGCTGTATTGTACAGCAGCAGCAATAACAGCAGCAATAACAACAGCAGCAGCAAAAACAGCAGCAGCAATAACAGCAGCAACAATAACAGCAGCAACAATAACAGCAGCAACAATAACAACAGCAGCAATAACAGCAGCAGCAATAACAGCAGCAGCAGCAGCAGCAAAAACAGCAGCAGCAATAACAGCAGCAAAAACAGCAGCAACAATAACAGCAGCAGCAGCAACAATAACAGCAGCAATAACAGCAGCAATAACAGCAGCAGCAATAACAGCAGCAAAAACAGCAGCAACAATAACAGCAGCAGCAGCAACAATAACAGCAGCAATAACAGCAGCAATAACAGCAGCAGCAATAACAGCAGCAGCAATAACAGCAGCAGCAATAACAGCAGCAACAATAACAGCAGCAACAATAACAGCAGCAACAATAACAGCAGCAGCAATAACAGCAGCAGCAATAACAGCAGCAGCAGCAGCAGCAAAAACAGCAGCAGCAATAACAGCAGCAAAAACAGCAGCAACAATAACAGCAGCAGCAGCAACAATAACAGCAGCAACAATAACAGCAGCAGCAATAACAGCAGCAGCAGCAGCAATAACAACAGCAGCAGCAAAAACAGCAGCAGCAATAACAGCAGCAGCAATAACAACAGCCGCAATAACAGCAGCAGCAATAACAACAGCCGCAATAACAGCAGCAGCAATAACAGCAGCAATAACAACAGCAGCAATAACAGCAGCAGCAGCAATAACAGCAGCAGCAAAAACAGCAGCAGATATAACAGCAGCAACAACAGCAGCAGCAATAACAGCACCAGCAGCAATAAACAACAGCAGCAGCAGCAATAAAAGCAGCAGCAATAACACCAGCAGCAGCAATAACAGCAGCAGCAATAACAGTAGAAGCAGCAATAACAGCAGCAGCAATAACAGCAGCAGCAATAACAGTAGAAGCAGCAATAACAACAGCAGCAATAACAGCAGCAGCAGCAATAACAGTAGAAGCAGTATAGCAGATCTATTCCACCAAGACCAAACATATATTAACATGCTAATGGATATGACAGTTGTCATGACAGAAATAAAGGACTCGACTTCAATGCAAAGTCGTCATGAAATGGCATTTGCAATGCATTTATTTTCATACTGTGACAAATTTCACAGTGAAATATGTTTATTTAATGAATATTTAGTGCATATAAAAATGCAGATTTAGTACAATAATGTAATCAGCATTTTATAGAACTGTGAAAAGTGATCACATTAATAACAATTATTTTCCGTCAACCACACAACCTTAAAGTGAGTTAAAAAAAAAAATCTTTATTTCTTTATTCATTCAAAAATACGTCAATCGTAATCGTATTTACCATGTCGGTTGTATCAGCTGCTAGTTTCATACTTTCAGCTGCTTTTCTGAATCCAGATTAAAATTGTAAACAAACGAAGGTTCAAATGAAAAAACATAAAAGGTTTTCAAGAGAACATTTGATTCTACGAACTTTTGATTTGAACTCTGCAGAGAACGTTTGATTCTTTAGAAAACCATCGTATTACTTGTGTTTTAAAGAACCTAGAAACCAGTGTGCTGATCTCATACATTTCCAATGAACCATAAAGCCAAACTATTCTTAATGAAAAGGGAGTTCTTTACTGCCATTAAAAAAACGATTAACAGACCTTTATTTTTGTAAAAGTTAATAGTTAACAGATTACCGTTAATATAAATACTGTAAAAGTTTCAATACAGTAAAACTTAATGTTGTTACCATATGTAAATCCGTGACTCAAGGCGAGACAAAGAACCTCGTAAAGCAGCCGAACGGTTAACAAGTGCTTGTTATCCCTCAGATAACAGCTGACCACAGTCACAGACCTCATGAGAGGAACATTCCCCAGAACCACAGCGTTACGTGACTCACAGCTACTCATGAAGCCAGAAATCCTTTGCTTACTTGCTAAATGCAATCAGCAAAAGACATGCAAACACAATTTGTCATTTAAGAAACAAAAATCTTTCATATAATCCACATACACAGAAATGCAAATGTTAGTCAGAGAGAGAGAGAGAGAGAGAGAGAGAGAGAGAGAGAGAGAGAGAGAGAGAGAGAGAGAGAGAGAGAGAGAGAGAGAGAGACACGTACTGTAGACGCTCAGCTCGTAATTTCTCTACATGCTGAGTGAGAAATTGCTGTTCTCTAGAGATCCATTAGATAAATAGCAGTTAAAGATAGCAGCCATTAAACTGGCCCGACCCACTCAATGAGAGAGACAGATGCGCGAGTGTGTGTGTGTGTGTGTGTGTGTGTGTTTAACTGACACGGAGAGTTTAGACACAAGCAGGAAACTATTATTGAAGGGTCATGACATCAGACAGTGTTTAATGTCTATATTATGTGTAGGCCTACTATAAGAATGAAAGTGCCTCTATTATGCTATTTTAAAGGCTCCTACTTTTGTTTTGGAGTCTCAACAGGTTTCCCTGCATTCAAGGTCAAAAAACGCTCTTAATATACATTGCAGTATCAGCCCTTTTCTCACAGTGTCTGAAACGGTTCGATAAAGGATTCAGTCTCTCTAAACCCAGCTATATTACAGACTACATGAAAGGCGATATCCGATAAAGCATAATAGGGAGACGTTAATTATTTTGAATAATACATTGGAATAATCATATTGATCCATAATTCATAATCATTGGGCTGTAATGCATGGCCATTGTAAATGTCAAATATGGCAGTGTGGTAAAGTATCTCCAGCAGTATTTTGACCTCAAAGTAAACACTGAAATCTGATATTTGAACCTATTAGAAGTTGTCAAATAGCTTTCTATAAGATATAACACAGACATTGTGAGGCTTTTAGTTTGTCTTTTAGCTAGGCTAAGATATGTATAAAAATCCAAACCATATGTAGCTTTAAAATATGTACAGTCTTTCTATTCCTGGTAAGCCGACAAAAATACTGATGTCGTCCTCTTGCACTGTCAAGCATATCAAAATGAACCCCATGTGAATTAAAAACATCATGTACAATATTGTTTAATTTATTTATTCCTGTGATCAAAGCTGAATTTTCAGCATCATTACTCCAGTCTTCAGTGTCACATGATCCTTCAGATATCATTCCAATATGATGATTTGCGACTTCATATTTTAGTGGAAACTGTGATACAGTTTCGTAGATTCTTAGATGAATAGAAAGTTCAAAAGAACAGCATTTAAACAGACATCTTTGGTAACATTAAATGTCTTTTGTGCATCAATTTAATGCACCCTTGCCTGATCATTTTTATTATTTATATATATATATATATATATATATATATATATATATATATATATTGACCCCTAATTTTTTTAACAGTATAATGTACTTCAATAGCAATAGCAAGTTTGTCTATTGTTTTTTTTTTAAAGGAATGAGCTCTTTCAGCCATTTCAATGGGTGTTTTTAACTAAATTTGCTAATCTAGTAAATGTATGTTTTTATTGCAACTTGAAGTGAATACTATGAAATGTTAATGCAATTTAATTAAAATTAATTTGATAGAATCAGTTAGTAAAAACAGTGTTTTCCTCTTTTCCTCAGTCTTTGGTTCCATCACCTCAGGCAACAAGAGTTCTTTTAAAGGATTTGTTTATGGCTTTTACACACACACACACACACACAAAAGATTGTGATGCTTTGGTGTTGTCGACAGCAGAAGAATCGGCTCTGTTCACCCTACAGCAGCACATTAAAGCTGATCACTGGTCCCACACGTCTGAGAACATCTAAACAGTCGTGACCTTAACAGAGAAAACACTGACTGATGCTCTTTCCTCTCTCTCCAGCACGGACTCCTCCGGGGAACCGGGAATGCCACAGCGCATCTCTGAAACCCGATCCGCGCGGGCGAGAGCGAGAGTTATGCGGCCCGAGGCGGCTGGTCGTGCTGGTTTGACTGTCCTTGGCCTCGTGACAAATTCACATTACGTAAGAATGTAAACTGAAGTGAATTGACAACAGCGCTAAAGTTAGTTCGGCTGTAACCGGGGAGTCCAGACGAATCATCCGTTAAAGAAACAGCCAGAAACTCAATCGTTACTACGATGAAGTTTAGTTCTTCAACTTGACAATGATTATGTAAATGCCGTGTATCATAGAAAAGACTTTAGATAGCCTAACTATTTTAAAAAAAAATTGTTATATTTAGCATTCTCAATGTAAAGTAAACAGGGCCGTTTCCGAATTCATCATGGTTGTGTGAGTGTTATTTGCAAAGAGGTCAGCCAATTTTATCAGAGCTCTTTAGACTGTATAGATGTCTTTAAAGGTTCGATAAAGGTTCAGTCAGTAATTACTCACCCTTATGTTGCTCCAACCCCGTAAGACTTTCGTTCATCTTCGGAACACAAATCAAGATATTTTTGATGAAATCTGAGAGCTGGATCACTCCTCCATAGGCTTCTATGCAATTTCATTCGGCTGGTCCAGAAAAGTAAGTAAAAACATCGTTAAAATAGTCTAAGTGACTACAGTGGCTCAACCTTAAGTTTATCAAGCGACGAGAATACTTTTTCTGCGCAAAGAAAACTAAAATAACTACTCATTTTCTTCTGCTGAGTGAGTTCGCTTGATAAACTTAAGGTTGAGCCACTGTAGTCACTCGGACTATTTTAAAGCTGCAGTCCGGAACTTTTCCTCTTTGTCGCCATCTCTCTGTTAGAAATCTGTAACTGCAGTGATTCGCGGATTATCATCTTTACGTGGGTTGTAAATCGGCATGAAACAGCGCGGATGAACACAGTGCTTTGAGGCGAGTGCTGCTGTCAGTCACCGCGCTGTGTGGATACTGTCATACAGAATCACAGATTCACTTTTTGAAAGTTTGACCAACATAAGAATTTTCATAAGAAAATGTCTTCTGAACAAGTAAGTAACATCCATTTTTGTTCTGATCAACTAAGGGGGAAAAAGCATTCGACATGATAAGCTTCGTTAGATTTAATCAACGCGATTTACAGCAACCGTGCAAATTATAGCCTAAGTTACTTTGTTCTCAAATTGTTCATGTTAACAACATCACATCAGCATTGCGTGACTAATGTTAAATTTAATGTGTTTTATGGTTACCTGTGTAGTTCAGAATTCATATTCTCCATAATAGCAAAACGAGAAAGGCACAACAAAGGAAACTCCATAACTGTGTGAATTAAGAAAACGTACTGTTACACGATTGAACTATTGAAATGTCTTACTTGTTCAGCAGAAAAAAGCCGTCTCTTCTTCCGTTTTGAACCCCTTCAAAACACGGAGTTCACGCACTTTTCAAAAGCCCCGCCGATGTTTAATCCTTGTGTTCGCATGAGACGGTTTCTTTCTCTTTCTCTAGCCACCTTAAATCCGAAGTACGAAGTCTTTTGGGTTTTATAACTGCTGAATCTCCAGTTGACACTGATGATTGTTGTTTGGATCTTTCTGGATGCCATAAGTTTAATTATGTAAAGTGCTGCGAGAAAAGCCTATACATCTAAACATCTCGCCTCGCGCAGTATAGCCGGCTAGCCGAAACTCCTTCTTTATGTGTACGGGTGTGACGTAATGACGCAAAGACATGCTCGAATCTCCCGCGGAAACCCACCAGTACCACTGGAATTAAAATCATTATTACAAGCTAACCGTTTTGAATCTAGCTATGGCAAGCAGATAGTTTTGACCACTGGCAGAATAAGTTTTTTTTTTTATATAATTATTTTGGATTATTTTTAACTTAAAAAAACTACGGACTGCAGCTTTAACAATGTCTTTAATAACTTTTCTGGGCCGGCAAGTTTCAATAACATAGAAGTCTATGGAGGAGTGATCCAGCTCTCAGATTTAATCAAAAATATCTTAATTTGTGTTCCGAAGATGAACAAAAGTCTTACGGGGTTGAAACAACATGAGGGAGAGTCATTACTGACAGAATTTTCATTTTTGGAAAGTAACCCTTTAAGGTACAGTACAGCCTGTAAAATTTTAAGGATGAGATCGAGAGGTGAAAATAGTTTTTAAAACTAAATTAATATTTTGAATACAGTTTTATTTTTGTATGTTTCATTTTCATATTAATTTTAGGTAAGTTTTGGTAAAGCTTTGGTAACTAACTGAAATGATATATATATATATATATATATATATATATATATATATATACATAGCCTATATATATGTTTAGTTTATAGGTTTAGTTAACTAATAACCATGGCAAGAGGCATTATATGTTTGTACAAGTACTTTTTTAGAGGAAGAAAAATAAAAGCAACAAAAGTGCCACATTTGGCATCTTTATGTAGCCTGGTTAAAACCAGACCATTCTCAGTTGTAACTGAGTTATGGTCTGGCAAAGCGTCATAGACAAATCATTTCCAGAGGGGCGTCACCAACGGACGTCGCAGATAGACCTAAACCCAATCAGAGCGATGAAGGAGATGACGTATGCAGAGCGGTGGAGAAACATCTCCGAGTGTTGTTCTTTGCTCGGTTTTTAACTAAAAGGAAACGTTCAAATCGCTTAAAACAGACGCGATAGCTGATTCGAACGAGTGATGTTCGACGGCGGCATCCATCTTTGTAATGTAGGCTACAAAATCTGCTTCAAAATCCCAGCGCTGTCGTCATCGTGTAAAGCCCGCCCCAACGTTTCTGATTGGTGCCGCGATTTCGACGGATTGGAAATGGGCTTGAATGAGCTCTTTGCCAGACTAACTTTCAGAGCAAATCTAAATTTGCCGGAAGTTGTCTGGGTTTTCCCAGGCTACTCTTTATGGGGCGGTTGAGTCAAAACAGGAAATTCTGTTGTCATCTACTTGCCCATATCCAATTCTTATGATTTTTCTTTTTTTGCAAACACAAATAATGATTTATTCATGTTTGTTCCTCACAAACAGCATTGTGAATATAATGCAAAAGTCAAATGGTGCATTTAAGGTAAGTTATTGTTTTCCTTTCACTTGTACTGTATGAATAAGAGAAGCTTGAACATTCTGCTAAATATCTTCTTTTGTGTTCCACAGAAAAAGAAAGGTTTGGAATGGTATGAAGGTGAGTAAATGATGCCAATTTTCATTTTTGGGTGAACTAACTCCCCAAATCATAATACTTTTTCTTGTTTAGAAAGATAATGACTCACAAACCCGTTTCTGAAAGGGTCACCCATGCAGCAGCAGGTACAGTCAGTGTAATGGATGAGAAACAGTGTGATTGGTCTAATCAGAGATCCGACTGTAGTTCCTGACTGTTGATGAGTGCACAGATGTGAAGTCATAATCCTCAGGGATGTTAATATTACATGCAGTAATGCAACAGACGGCGGGAATGTTACAGTTATGCATCTGCCTCCTCTTGCCCGGACATTCGTTTGCGCTCGGTAAATTTATCCACCGAGAGACGTGTGCTATTTTCAGTCATGGTGAGCAGAAGCACTCGTCTATCAGGGATTACTTGAGCTGTTTAGCATGGCCAGTTTTCACGTAATGATATCCTTCACAACATCCACATGTGGTTGTGTGGCATTCTGGGATTTGGTGTCGTCTGAGGTTTAGTTTTGAGATTTTCCCTGAGCATAAAGGAATGTTAAAACATCTCAAATCTGATTATTATTACTTTAACATTGAGAAAATATTAAGCCAGGGTTTTGAAAATGTACAAATATTTAGTTTTCATTTAAAAATGCTCTCCGTCCACACTAGCGTTTTCCAAAAGTTTCTCATCCACACTGAAACGCCGGAAAACACTCAATTCACCTTACAGAGCACGAGTAAACTCTCACAAAAGCTCACTGAGATATAGATACAAAACAAGACATAATCAAGTTATCACGCAATTCATCATTTTATTTAGCAAAAAATCTCAGCATTCACTGATGCGTTCAGGTCGCACTCACTCACCATTATATGTTTGGTCTAAAACGCGACTGCTCTTATGTTTTGCCACAGGACAGCAGATGCGAGTGGATTTTCTGTCATCTTTTCAGGACTGTGATATGAAGAGTGTGCAAAGTAACATATTTTAGCAACTGTGTAAAAAGTGATTAGCACATAACAATACCGGTATAAACATGAATACCTATGGGTTCAATATGGGTCACATGACTAAACTTACGGCATTGTTTTCAAATACCTCCGTTTTGACAGTCCACACTACAACGCGAAAACAGAGTTTTCAAAAGTATCCACTTTGGAGAGTGTTTTCTAAAAGCTCTCGTTGCTAAAAACCAAAACAACTGTGGACGGAAGGCCAAAACGGGGAGAAAAAGATGCAGAGGTGTTGACAAGACCTTTGTCAAACCAACATTCATAGCCTTTTCTTGTTAAAAATGACAGTTACATGAATTGATTTGAATTCCAATTTATTTCAAATCTCCTACTTCACATTCTAAATCAGAATGCAACTTTGCGTCGCGTTTGCCGCCTCATTTCAAAATCGAGTAACTGAACTGGAATTTAAAACTGGAATTCATTCTCATTATTTCGTAGTCCAGTTTTTTGGAGGGAAATTGAATGTTTCGTTACTGCTCGGTTGTTCTGTGTCTTTTATTTACAGTTAGTCTTATATTTGCTTCCACACTTAAATACTGCTGTCCTTCTCCTTCAGAACGACTTGTAGATGCTATCATGGGATGTCATCTTCCGCTTCCCTGTATCTGAAGGCAAATGTTATGAACTCCTTCCCGAGAGCCCCGCCAAAGAAAACGCTTTAGTTCTGTCTTTGAACTTACAGCAACTACTGCAGTATAAATTGACTGGAATTTCATTGGCTGATAACTTAATTTATGTACAGAATATGTGCTGAACATAACTAAAATATATGATATAAGTCACTGCGCTGCATGTCATGCCCTTTAGTCGTGACTGGACACACAATACAGCACAGCCTCAAGTGTCTAACTGCTTAATTTGTAAATTCAGCCCATTCCAGAACCGCCTTTGGGCTCATTTCATGTTCTCGGATCATTTTCACTTTTCATTCGCATATTAATGTGCCCATGATGCTCTTTGCTGGTCCCTGTGACCCCAGACAGTGCTGAGTGTCTGTATACTGACGGATCTACAGCTGCGTACACGAGAACAAACAGAGATGAACAGCTGAGCCGCTCTCAGACGCCACCTTCACTGCTCAACCGCATTCATACCGCCGACATGAAGACAAGAACAGCTGAAGAACTGCTGGCATTTCTTCATAGGGAAATTGATAGATAATTCTGATTTGTGGAGCTCTGTTTAGTAGATTGTGGCAAACAATTATAATGAAAAAGCCGATTGTGAAATTTTCCTCATATTCTCCATTGTTGCAGCTCCTCTCTCCCCCGTCTGTCAGTAACGCTCTGTTTAGTTCCTGTCTCTATGAAGCCCCTCCTTCTGAAAAGCACACTGTGCTCTGATTGGTCGGCTGGACCGGTGTGTTGTGATTGGTCAAGCGCTTCGAGTGTGTTTGGGAAATGCCCCACCCCTTACTATAACTGCCAGTTTAACACACTACTAACTAACTCAACCAGGCCCCGCCCATTTATTCTGCGTATTAATTATTTAAATGAGGAATATTGTGACATGTTCGTTCCCGGAAGAAACTCAAGACTACAATGGAGACGTTTCAGGGAGGTCAGAAACACTGACACTGATATAGAGAATAACACTTTTTTGTATGCTCAAACAGCAACATTACACACTAAAGAAAGATGAACATGTAAAAAAAATAGTCCTCTAATAGGTCCTCTTTACTCAACAGACCAATCAAAGCAGCAGACTATTCATACTCTCACAGCAGTGTTGAGTGTGTAAAAAGTTTCCTTAAACATTTCATAATCCAACTTTTTTTCCACTTATACTAATAGGTTGTTTTCTGACGTTTGGTCATCTATGTTCTTGCTCAAGAAACAATGACTCTCAAACCACCACTGCAGCAGAATATGTTCATAGACACAGGCAAATAACATCGTTAAACTGGCAGGATCATATGGAATAATATATGACAATTTAAAAAAAATCCTAGTCCAGCAAAAGCAACATGTGAACAGCTGAAGAGAAAGCCAAGTCTAAATATCGCAGTCTGCCATGATACTTATTCTCACAACTCAAACTTCAGCTGCACACGTGTCATGATAAACCTTCGCTTTATCCTGTTATATAATGAAGCTTCACTATCATTTATTTACAGAAGATCTAACAGCCTCCAGGGGAACATTTTATTCTCCTCTCATCTTGTCTTGCATTTTTCTTCGAGATGATACACTATGCTGTCGTTTGGTTTAGTGTTGTGCTGTTTTCTCACTATGTATAACTTAGTTACTTCAAGTCAGTTTTAAGGGTGTTTATCTAAATAAAGCTGTTCGGTTTCTTGATAAAGAATTCCCACAACCGTGAGAAATTAATTTGCAATTAAAGGTACAATATGTAAGAATTTTGTAATAAAATATCCAAAAATCACTTGCGCAGTGTGAAATATTTCCTGCAGTTGTGTACTTACAATATCCCAAAAGTCTCCAAAGATTTTTTATTTCAGAGAAATTCCAATTTTAAATAAGTGGCCGTCCCGGAAAAAAATGTCGCCTGTCAATGACGCAATATCCGCGCTATCCTCGGTTTCCGTTCATACTGCCATAGCCATGACGTAACCATGGCGACAGACGTGGACAACTGCGTAGTGCGTAACGTTTAGCGGCACGCAGTTCTTGTTTCTTTCAAACATAGACCATGGCAAGCAGACTTTGGGACAAACAAGGTGAACTAAAATGAGGATCAATATCAGCGTGGGGTTTTTGAGATGTCGAGAGCTAGCGTCCGTGACTAACTTGGACTCGACAGATTTTCACGAGTCACGACTTGACAGCTTTATTAGACAGGTGAGCAAATGTACATAAAACAAATTAATGTTATATAACGTTAGCTCAAGATGATGAAATGTTAGAATATGGTCAGTATGTTATTCTAATGTTGATCTAGCTCACTGCTAGTTTCGTATAGGAAACGAACTAACACGTAGTATAACATTATAACTTTCAACACACATTTAAATGCCGTTTAGTGTGATAGTGTAACGTTAGACCAAGTGAAGCAGCGCTGCGTTCCCTCACAAGTTTAATTCGTCTAATAAACTGGCTGTGTGAGTAATCCAGCACTTGCTGGTAGTTCGGTAGAATTAAATGTCCTTATTCCTTTATATCCGCGGGACTCGCGTGTGATATCTGTCTCTTTAGCAATCGCGGCCTACTTCATACCACTGCAATGTTAAAAAACATGAATGTTTGCACTCATCCATAAACATTATTAGATCCATCAGCTTGACAGCAAGTCCCATCATTCAGCTCATCACTGCGTCATCAACCTACGCCTTTGTTATTGTTGGAAACTGCGCCCTCTTGTGGCGAAAAAAACCTACATATTGTGCCTTTAAATCAATATTTTTGAGGTAGCTGTGGCTGATTATCACTGATGTTTTTGTCCCTCTACATTTTCTTCTTTTCCAACACAAGAACCTCTTATTATCAAGAACAACTTTGTCTGTATATATGTGATGAATTTGATCTGAGACGCTGATGCGACTGTACATCGGAGAAGCAGAATAGAGAATGATTGGATGCATTTTGTCAGTATGAGGTTCTTAATGTGCTACATTACTGCTTTCTTTCTCATCAAGGATGCATTCAATTGATCAAAAGTGTAAAGACATTTATAATGTTACACACACAGTTCATTTGAACTTTCTCAACATTGATAATAATAATAAATGTTTCTTTGGCAGCAAATATCACAGTGGTTTCTGAAGGATCATGTGACGCTGAAGAATGATGCTGATCAGCTTTGATCACAGGAATAAATTATATTTGAAAATATATTCAAATAGAAAACAGTTCTTTTAAATTGTAATAATATTTCACAATTTTACAGAATTTTTTTCATTAAATAAATGCAGCCTTGCTGAGCAGAAGACACACTTTCAAAAACATTGAAAAACCATATCTTGCGATTTAACAGTTCATGACATTTCATGTGTTCTTTATTGGGTCTTCAGATTAGTGTTTTAGTTTGGTTTATCTGTGAAACCAGGCTGTAAATCTGCTGTTTATGTTTGTATTTGAAGTCTTTACATTTTTGTATCATGTCATTTGTATTTGTTTAGCTGCCTCTTTGTTTTAGATGCACTAGTCCCACACAAACTGCCTCCTGTTTTACTAATAACTAGCCTGGTTAAAACCGTTGTAACTGAGTTATGGTTTGGCAAAGCGTCATAGACAAATCATTTCCAGAGGGGCGTCACCAACGGACGTCGCAGATAGACCTAAACCCAGTCAGAGCGATGAAGGAGATGACGTATGCAGAGCGGCGGAGAAACATCTCCGAGTGTTGTTCTTTGCTCAGTTTTTAACTAAAAGGAAACGTTCAAATCGCTTAAAACAGACGCGATAGCTGATTCGAACGAGTGATGTTCGATGGCGGCATCCATCTTTGTAATGTAGGCTACAAAATCTGCTTCAAAATCCCAGCGCTGTCGTCATCGTGTAAAGCCCGGCCCAACGTTTCTGATTGGTGCCTCGATTTCAACGGATTGGAAATGGGCTTGAATGAGCTCTTTGCCAGACTAACTTTCAGAGCAAATCTAAATTTGCCGGAAGTTGTCTGGGTTTTCCCAGGCTAATTAATAACAAGAGACTACGACGAAATCACATATTCTTTTGAGTACGTACTTATTTTGAATAAGTAATTACTTTGCGAGCGCTAAAAAAAGTATGTTCTTTAGTATAAGCTGCGTCACTTCCCCTCCATTCACAAATCCTCTTCGTGGTGTCATGGGATAATGTCCAGCATATTTCACAGAAAGTAGTACATCATCTGGGTCTTTTCCCTGCTCTTTTATGAGCACTATGAATTTAGACATGGTTCTTTTGTCACATACTGTTTTTCACCTACTATATAGGATGCGATTTCAGATGCGGCCTATGTTCAGAAAGGCAGTATTTCTACAGTATAGTGTACGAATACCTGTGCATGTTATGTGCAAATTTTTGCATGCATTTTAATATCTCTTTCTTAATTTGACTAATGAAAGTTAAGACATTTTTATACAAGCAAAGCATGGACTTCCTACATGATATCTGGATGCCAAACGTATGAAATGACAGCATGATTTCAGCATGTATACTACTATTTGAAAATGTTGCATAACTCTTTTTAAAAATAGTATACAGCATACTGTGCAGTAAGCAGAAGGCTAGTATTCTGTTCCCATCATAGCTGAGAGCAAGAAGGAACAACGGGAGAGACGTTGCTGACACGAAATAGGTAAAAGAAGCAAACGGCACACAAGAGCGATCAATCGCCATTATCCCGGACAGAAGCGCTCTCTCCGGGAAAAGAGATGAGGCTCTGAAGACACATTAGTGTGTAATGTACCTTCACTGTGTCATAAACAAACAAGCGTCTTCACAGACAAACACACAAGGCATTTTCTGGTTTTACTGACTACAGCGAAGCATTGTGATGAAGCTTCAAACTCACTGCAGGATCACTGGTGCGTTTGAGCGTCTGAAGCGCTTCTCTCTGCTCTTTTTTAGGATGGAATTCTGTATAAACAATCAGGCTTCATTCTGGGTCATTTATTGTAAATAAATAAGCATTGCGATTAGAACTGCACTGTAAAAAAAAAGAAGTTTCTGCCTGGCTTTTTTCAAGTATATAATCAACTTGGATGTTTAAGTCGTTTCAACTTAAATTACATTTAAACTGACTTAAAGGGTTAGTTCACCCAAAAATGAAAACTCTGTCAGTAATTACTCTACCTCATGTTGTTCAACCCCGTAAGACTTTCGTTCATCTTCGGAACGCAAATTAAGATATTTTTTATTAAATCTGAGAGCTGGCTCACTCCTCCATAGGCTTCTTAAGGGATTGAAACTTGCCGGCCCAGAAAAGTTATTAAAGACATTGTTAAAATAGTCAGAGTGACGACAGTGGCTCAACCTTAAGTTTATCAAGCGACGAGAATACTTTTTGTGCAAAAACAAAACAAAAACAAAACGACTATTCAACTATTCATATTCTTCTCTGTGGGCCTCGAGTGAGTTGACGTAGTGTAACAGCGCAGCGCTTCTGTGTTGTCAGAATGTAGGCTCACTATTGGCCGACGCTGGTCATGTGTGTAATGCGTGTGACGTACAACAGAAGCGCTTTTTAAATATCTTAATTTGTGTTCCGAAGATGAACGAAAGTCTTACGGGGTTGGAAAAACACGAGGGAGAGTAATTACTGACAGAATTTTCATTGACCGTTCATTTTTGAGCGAACTAACCCTTTAAAAATGTAGTTGAATCTTGTAAAACTTAAAAAAAAGTTGAAAATTGCTTAACTTATTTTGATGAATTAAAGCGATCTAATAACATGTTGTCGTAACTTATTGGTCATATAATTTCTTTACAGTGGATAAAGGGTTTTATGGCTTGATGCAATAAGAGAAACTATTGAGTTCCAAAAATAACGTTTCAATCTTGTTTCTTATGAAAACTATCATGCCTCAAAACCAAAACATGGATCTGAAGAATTATCCAAATCAGGGGATTTGTATTCTCTAAAGAACCAATAACCAACTCAAGCTCCCCAAAAATGGTTCTTGATCAGAAGAGGGTTATTTGAAACTAAAATGCTACACAGAACCAATGAGGAACATTTATGTAAACCTCAAGCATTTTGATACTGAAATATGCTAAGATGTTTAGGGGGGATAATGAGGTTGTTTTTGATAAATATCTCCTCGTCATGATTAATAGATTAACATCATTTCTTTTTAACAATGGACCATTTTCACATTTCTGTGGTTCTCAGAAGCATCGAACTTTTATAATGGAGAATGAGAGATGGCCGCAAATATCATTTTTGCAAAAAGTTAAAATCCATGATAGTGTTTCCATGAGTTTCAAAAAGAGAAGAAAAAAATATCAAGAGATTTATTACAAGGGTTAGAAAAGAGAAAATATGTCAAATTCATTGTCACTCCCGATAAAAATAAATGTTCCAAAAGAGGTTTTCAAAATTTTTCATCATTTTCGTTTCCCCAAATAACCTTTCCATGAACAGTTCTAAAAAAAACAACAACAACATATTTTCTTAGTGTAAAGAACATTTGAATAATTAAAAGAAACTTTTTTCCACAATAAAGAACCTTTTGTGGAATTAAAATGTTCCACGGATGTCAAAGGTTCATTATGGAACCATTGATGCCAATAAAGAACATTTATTTTTAAGTGTAGTTTTTTTCTTTCTATTTTATGCCAAGGTAATAGAACATACATAATATACAAAGTACAGTGTTGTTAATATGCATTAATTAATTAAAAAAAAAATATTAAAATGGATTTACAATATAACTAATTGTAGAAACGCATCATCACAGTCCATCTATTTACAATGCTTTTAATGTTTGAATCACATAAATCATCTGTATGACATCAGTTTGCTTCTTATTTAATTGCCTTTTACATTGCATGTAAAAATATAAAAAAAAGCAGATTGTCTGATTATTATGTTTCTACTGTAAATCTGTTAGATACATATAAATGGTTCCAATTTCTGTTAACCAAACATGTTTTAATCTCTCTCTCTCTAGTTTTTCAGGAACTTTGTCCGGATGAAGAGTAATTTTTGACCCAGAAATGAACCCTGATGCAAACTGACTTTATGTAAACATGATCTTTAATGAACTTCACACACACACACACACACACACACACTGCAGCAGCAGGTAAAAGCCCTGCAGTGAGTGATGAGGCTGAGAACCTGAGCCGATCTTCTGTCCACCTGTGCTGCTCATGTCAGCGAGAGGCTATTTCTGAGCCTTCACTGCAGGACACTTTAACCGTTCCTCCTGTCAGGACCTCCAGCTCAAAACCAAACACTCATGTGCCCAAATATCATCAGCACGCTTTCATTCACTTTTTATTAGTCACTCAGTTGGCAAACTGTGACAATGACACTGACAGCGTTTAACCATTTAGAATATAACAAACGTAAAATCGAACTAAAGCAATATAATAATTATAATAAGCTAAAATATGTTCTGTCCTTTACAATAATCGATTTTATGAGTTTAACTGAATCAGTAAATACATTAAAAGGTTGAGAAGGTGCAACACACTTTTTTGAATACTGGAATCAGTTTGATTTGAATACTCGCACAATTTTCTTGTGCACTTTTCACTAACTAACAATAGTGCATGATGCTTAAGAAGTGATAGGTTGATATTCAAACATTCGCATCTTTAGATGTTTGTAATTGAATGTGTAACTGCTGATCTTTTTATGGCTAATGTTTGCGGCGTAATAAGATTCCAAACACTTTCGCGCGCAAATAGCAGATTCTGATTTAACCAGCACAGCTTGAAGCCAACCCGCTCTAGAACATATTTAACACCATCATAGATGAAATGCAATAATCCCATGAATAATTTCAGATGCGCGTCTTACCTGAACTCCGCTTTGGAGACTCTGCGTGTTCTACTCTGGAGTCGAGCGCGTCGGTCAGACAGACAGTCAGACAGTCAGACAGACAGACAGACAGACAGAAGGTGTGGGAATGTGAAAGCGAAGCTCGTGACTCTCTGAACTCTTGATCAATAGTGATGTGGATGACAGCAGCTGCTGTTGAGGTCCGGGTCTGTGTCAGTCACGGCGGGGCCGAAGCGTCTCCAAACGCGCCCGAGCGACACCGGTGTCCTAAAATAAACTCCTGTGGTGGGAATTCCGCTGTAGTCCTCAGGAAAACATCTCGACCGCTGACAAAACACTGCAAATAACAGCAGCAGCCACTGCGAAGCGTTTAGAAACCAGCCACGAACTCATAGTGATCCAATAGAGTCGTCATGAGTCATTATAGCCTATCATTGATCTTTGCAAATTCATTAGGCCTATGTATAGGCTAAATAAATATTATCATTATAATTATTGATGAGAATGAGGCTTTTGGTGTTTAGCGTTCTGGAAATGTTTTTGGTAGAATTATACGTTATATAACGGTTGTGTGTGTGTGTGTGTGTGTGTGTGTGTGTGTATATATATATATATATATTAGTATTATTATATATTTTAAATATAATATAAATTTTGTAGAATTATATTTCATTTAAATATATTAATATTAGATTGTTATTTGTTTTAGCCCTAAATATATTATTAATGCAGTCTAGACTACTATAATTCTTGAATTAATAATAAGTATTTGTAAATTAATATAATATATACAAAAATGCATTAAAATTTTTAATTGATAAATTATAAATAGATTTAAAATAAATAATAGATTTTGGAGATTTTTTTTATAAACTAATTATTGTCATAATTATGATAATTAGGTTTTCAGCATGTTGGAAATGTTTTTTAGAAGTTTGTTGAGTTAATGTCTCATAAATAAATAATCTGGCCCTATTTTCCCCCCAGTTTATTTGTAGGCCAGTTTTGTGTGCGGAATGTGTCCCACATATATCAGCTGAATTGTTGATGAGAGACACATCTTTGAGATGAGCTCTGGACTCAACAGCACAAACAGAGATCTCTCAAATGTTTGTTTATAATGTGGTTAGGACTAACAAGCTCTTCCGTCATGCTGATAATAATGAAAATAGCTGATGAATAATCTAAGACCTTCTCGTGGGAAAATGCAGAGCAAAGTATGCTATTTAGATCATGTTTACAAACCGCTTCCTCTCTTTTATTTATTTGATTATTATTAGTCTTCCAGCTACAAGTATACAGGGTTCATACAAAGTATGTAGGCTATGACGAGAAATAAAGAATAATTTTCTTAAACAAATAAATATTGTATAGGCCTAGGCTATTTTAAAAAAATGACGAAGCTACGTAACATTTCCTCCTTTAAAAGTAGATTTTGTATTTTATTAATACAAAGTGCACTTAAGTTTTCTCATCACCCTGCGATACATGAGATGTTCCAGTAGGTGGCGCTGTGACGTCACACGTGTGATCTGACCTCTGGTGCCGCGGCAGTGTAATTAACATTCATCTGCTTCTGTAAATGTGTCAGTGCTGTGATTGGTCAATGTGCTGCACACGCTTGAAGCTGATTGGCAGATGGTGTTCATTAAACAAATCTCCATTCTTAACCATCATAATGTAATGCATGGTATTGAATGATTATATTCATGACTTGGGTGGAAATATTTACACGGTTCTTTGGTGATTGGTAATAGTTTTTGGTGCACTGTTTGTTATCATTTTCAATTTCATTTCAATCTCCACAATAAATGTATCATGATTTAACTACCATAAGTGAATCAACAGAACATTTTAGATAGAATTTAGCAGTAGATGGCTTACTATAAGCAAACATAAACTTCTAGCTTAATTATGTATATTTTCCCATAACCTCCAAAGACAACCTGTCATTAATCCTTGTCTCAGTTTTACTGCATCTAGTCTTGAAATATAGAGGCTGTCTGACTCTGGCAGGCCTGTGAAGGGGATGTTCAAGCACACGTTCTGCAAGAGAAATAGAGTTTGTTTTATCTTCATCTCTGTTTTGCTGAAGCTCATGAATGTATGAATCACAATGTATTGATCAGATGCAGGTCATTTAAACACAATAGAGCTGAGGAGACACACTGGTTGGAACATACACTCACCGGCCACTTTATTAGGTACACCTGTCCAACTGCTCGTTAACACTTAATTTCTAAGCAGCCAATCACATGGCGGCAACTCAGTGCATTTAGGCATGTAGACATGGTCAAGACAATCTCCTGCAGTTCAAACCGAGCATCAGTATGGGGAAGAAAGTTGATTTGAGTGACTTTGAACGTGGCATGATTGTTGGTGCCAGAAGGGCTGGTCTGAGTATTTCAGAAACAGCTAATCTACTGGGATTTTCACGCACAACCATCTCTAGGGTTTACAGAGAATGGTCCGAAAAAGAAAAAACATCCAGTGAGCGGCAGTTCTGTGGGCGGAAATGCCTTGTTGATGCCAGGGGTCAGAGGAGAATGGCCAGACTGGTTCGAGCTCATAGAAGGGCAACAGTGACTAAAATAAACACTCGTTACAACCGAGGTATGCAGCAAAGCATTTGTGAAGCCACAACACGCACAACCTTGAGGCGGATGGGCTACAACAGCAGAAGACTCCACCGGGTACCACTCATCTCCACTACAAATAGGAAAAAGAGGCTACAATTTGCAAGAGCTCACCAAAATTGAACAGTTGAAGACTGGAAAAATGTTGCCTGGTCTGATGAGTCTCGATTTCTGTTGAGACATTCAGATGTTAGAGTCAGAATTTGGCGTAAACAGAATGAGAACATGGAACCATCATGCCTTGTTACCACTGTGCAGGCTGGTGGTGGTGGTGTAATGGTGTAATGGTGTGGGGGATGTTTTCCTGGCACACTTTAGGCCCCTTAGTGCCAATTGGGCATCGTTTAAATGCCACGGCCTACCTGAGCATTGTTTCTGACCATGTCCATCCCTTTATGGCCACCATGTACCCATCCTCTGATGGCTACTTTCACCATGTCACAAAGCTCTAATCATTTCAAATTGGTTTCTTGAACATGACAATGAGTTCACTGTACTAAAATGGCCTCCACAGTCACCAGATCTCAACCCAATAGAGCATCTTTGGGATGTGGTGGAACGGGAGATTCGCATCATGGATGTGCAGCCGACAAATCTGCGGCAACTGTGTGATGCCATCATGTCAATATGGACCAAAGTCCCTGAGGAATGCTTCCAGCACCTTGTTGAATCTATGCCACGAAGAATTGAGGCAGCTCTGAAGGCAAAAGGGGGTCCAACCCGTTACTAGCATGGGGTACCTAATAAAGTGGCCGGTGAGTGTATATAGGCTACCTATATTTGAAATGTATAGTAAAAAAATAATAATAATCATTTTGTATTAAGATTACCCTTGTGAAGAAATAAGTACACTTTGTAGCATACTTTTTAAAAGAGTTTGGAAATATACTTCAGTGCAAACTGAATGTAATCTTTTCAAAAACTTAATTGCATATTAATTGCGGTGCGACTCAAGTATTAAACTATCGGCCTTATGATTTTGTCTTATATATTTGTCTTAGATAATATCTGAAGGCCCCTCAATCTATCTCTGATACTTCTAAAATGACAAAGTTTATTTACATAATGCCAATATAGTAAAAAAAAAAAAAAAAAAACTTAATATAAAGAATTTCCATAGTTCTAATAAACAAAATTAGCTTAATACCAATGGCAATATGCTTAAAACAAATGATAAAAATGTATAATAATTAAATTCCATAATTCTAATAACCAAAATTAGTTCATTACCATCAATATAGTTAAAAATATATAAAACTTAAAACAATTAAATTCCATAATTCTAATAACCAAAATGTGTTTATTACAATAGCAATATAGTTCATTTGTTTTTAATAAAACTTAAAATAATTAAATTCCATTTTTCTAATAACCAAAATTAGTTTATAACCAACTGTTGGTACTTTTTAAAAATGGTTTTTGGCTCACAAAAATTTGTACAAGGTAAATATTTTACAATATTTTATCATACTCCAGTTATATTCCATATAAAACAAAATGACTTAAGATTTTATAAATTTACATGGCTTTTCCATAAATTACGTATCCATGCTATCCATGTTCTTATATAAAAATGACAGTTGTCAAGAGAATAAATTAGGAAATTAGTATGTATCTAAGATTTAAATGAAGGATTTGAGCTTTTAGATTGTTTTATCTTATTTTAATACATTTTAAGCCATCTTACAATTCGTTTTCTGAGGCCCCCTAGTGGCCAAAAACAGTGCAAAAACTCCCATAGACATGCATTGACAGAGGGACCAGTCATGTATTCAGGGTGATGTCTATATCTGCGGGTTTGAACAGTACATCCGACGATAAAGCACAGATTTCACAAAGCATGCTGTGAACAAACATAGTGCCACATTACAATTAGCATTATACGTTCATATTCCGTTCAAAATATTCTCTGAAATTCTACCCATAAGCCCCTGCTAATCCACACAAAAGCCTCCATCGACTCGATGGGAAAAGTGGCAAGCTGTCCTACTTCAGAACTGGATATCATCCACACATTGTTAGAGTTTAGGCAAACACGCGAGTGTGTGACCCTCGACGGAGAACGTGCAGCAGGCCTTGAGGTGGAGCTGTCGAAAGGTCAAACTCCTGCGATGTGTTTTTCACGCTGTTTGTGTGTTCAGATTGTATTTAGCACAATGTGGGGAGTTCCTGCCAGCTCCCTGACACCCATCTGTGTGTGTGTGTACTGAAGGCTGGATTACGTTACTGACAGTCCCTGGCACGCGCCGCACGCGTCCACGTGAGCCAAGTCCACTGGGAAGCTGCTCTAGTTCTGGTTTGTGGGAAGTGTGTGTCCCGGTCGCGCTTCACGCTGAAGGCTTCAATATAATTGATTTCTGTGGAAGAGGTTGTCATGTAAACTATATGCTAAAACACATATGAAATAATGTGCTCTAATTAAATTGATAAATACAGCATAAAAGCAGAAGCTGTGGTTCCACTGTAAAAAGTGATCAGTTGACTTAACTTAAAAAATTGAGGAAACCCATTGCCTTAAAATTATTAAGTAAATCAGCTTAATCGAAAAAATTAAGTAATGTCGAAAAGTTCACATAACTTATTTTTTTCAATTCAGCATTAAGTTTATTTACTTAATAATTTTAAGGCAACGGGTTTACTAAATTTTCAAGTAAGTGGACTGAACACTTTTTACAGTGCATTTAAAATATGTTAGCGGCATTTTAATTTTATGGTATAGTGATATAGCCTAGTGTTAACATTACATCTAATGTAATAAAATCTGTTATGTACCTATATATATACTGATAACCATAATAATACAGGTTTGTGAAGATGCACAGTGCAATACACACAAATAGTAACCAGACACATAATTATTTAAACAAAATGCCATCAAATGGGTCACGCAGGAGATTTATGTTTTTTACTGTAAATTCTATTATTAGCCTATTCGTTTTTTCTACCAAAAAATCTGTATTTCACAGTAATAACATAAAATATCCCATTAGATCTATTACAGTTTTTCCCCATCATATATGGTCATGGAAACCGGCTGTTTACCAATGAACAGCCTTTGTAGCATTTTTACTGTTAAATTACAAGCATGTTTACAGTGTTGGGATCTCCACTTATGTACAGTAGAAGTTTATGAGGAAAGACATGGTTCATACATTATGTATTGTATGTTAAAAAAAGGCTAGTGTTTTAGATTTGCTTGCCATCCTTGTTGATTGTCTTCTAATACATTTAGCTTCTTCTTCTTCCACTCTTGAGTCTACGGCAGCCCATAGAACCGCTTGCAGGAAGGTTATGAAATTTGGCACACAGATAAAGGACAGTCTGAATATTAACCACAGCGATTTCAGAGTCTCTGACTCAATCCCTCTAGCGCCACCAACTGTCCAAATTTGCACTTACGTTGATGCTAATAACTTTTCCATACACTGTAAAAAAAATTGTGATTTTAACGGTAAAAGACTGTAAAAATGCTACAGTGCAAAACTGTTAATTGGTTAACAGAAAGTTTTCTTAGTTCTTTTCTAATCAGTTATGTACATTAGGGTTTTATGTTACATTTAATGTTGTTAAATTAATGTTTATTGCATTTCTATGTGTGTTACCATGATGGTGTTTAATGTTTGTGCGAATAACACTGTGCAGCTTCTATAAAATAATATTAACTTTCTTGTGGAAGACTGCTTGTGATGAGTTTTGAGTTATCATGTGACTCTCATCACTGCTGTGATTATCGTTGGTTGTCAGTGTATTACAATAGTACAAAACAGATATTAATATTTCAATAGGTTGGTAAATTAACATTATAACAGATAATCAGATAAAGTTACGTCTGTAAAACCAATAACGCAGATACTGTATTTTTGACGGTAAAGGTCTGGTAACCACAGCTGCCAGGTTTTTTTTTTTCGTAAAAACAACAGGATTTTTTTTTTACAGTGTAGGGCCTAGAAACTTTTTCTGTGATTCCTTGGCTCAAGAGAGTGCATCATATGACGTCATTTTCCGTCATGAAAATTTTCCCGCCGTTTTTCATTTTCAGGAAAAAAACCCTACTTTTTCGAACTCCTCCAAGGCCGTTGCTTCGATTTTCATGAAAATTTATCCGGATCATTAATGAATGAATGAATGAGGCATTTATATAGCGCTTTCATATGTACTACTGTACACCCAAAGCGCTTTACAATCATATCAGGGGTTCTCTCCTCACCCAGCACCAGTGTGCAGCATCCACTTGGATGATGCGACGGCAGCCACAGTACAACGGCGCCAGTGCGCTCACCACACACCAGCTAGTTGGAGAGGAGAGAGAGTGATAGAGCCAATTCAGTGGATGGGGATTATTAGGAGGCCATGATTGGCAGGGGCCAATGGGTGGAATGTGGCCAGGACACCGGGGTTACACCCCTACTCTTTTTACGAGAAGTGCCATGGGATTTTTAATGACCACAGAGAGTCAGGGCCTCGGTTTAACGTCTCATCCGAAGGACGGATCATCTTCAGATCATGTCTATTTAAGTTGATTCGTCAAACCGTTCTAAAATAACAAAAGAAAGAATTCGATGAAGAGCACACCGACATTAACATGAGGTTATATCTCTGCAATGCTTTGGCGTACTGGTTGTGATATAACAACCATGACCTGAGCGTACCTGCACACTTTCGGTTCAGTGCCACCTAGTGGTCAGGAGATATGAAAAATTGTCATTTTGCTTACAACTTCTAAACAGAACAACAAATCACAAAAGTGGTCTCTTTAGATTTGGTGCAGTATGCCGAGTCGAACGATACCCAATTTTCCCATTTTGGGCTCGAATTGTTTGTAAAATGCTATATTTTACGAACGCATTGGCGTAGCATTACGAAACTTGGTACGCGTCATCGGCACAATGCCCTGAAGGTACTGAACAAGATGAGACAGTGCCACCTTGTGGTCAAAAGTTAGAATGAAATTTCTAAACATGCGAATAACTTTTGACTAAATTAGCCTATTGTAATGAAACTGGTCTAAATAGATTCCAGTTGGTCTGATGCTCCCAGCCATGATGCCATGACTTATCATGCCGCCTTTGTGCTTGGCCCCTTAATTGCTGCTTGCAGCTATATTCAATTTTGTGACTAACCATGGTAAACATAGCAAGAACACCAGAAACTGACTGCTTGCATAGAAGAAAATGGGAACACAGGAATTAAATCAGTAAAAATAGAAGTTTAAATACCATGACAACAGCAGTCCTAATGCTAAAAGGGGGACTTTACACCTCCAGTAACATACCTTTTTTTTTTTTTTTGTCAATTCGGTAATATGATTTCTGCATTTCGAATCAGTTACTACAGTAGTTTGTTCTTGTAGCTCAACTGTCAGACAATGGAACTAGTAATGTTAATAAACTATGTAGGCAGTGAACATCAAGACAGTTTACTATGTTTTGGAAAAGAGCATATTGATTGTAATTTCTGTGGTTGCAAAGGCTTTCTGAATGTTTTAATATGTTGCTATGCAGTTGCTTGGGGGTCCAGTTGCTATGCGATTGCTATGATGATCTGTGTGTTTTTGTGTGTGTGTATTGCTTTGCAGTTAGTAAAGTGTTCTAGAACATTACAAGGGTAATGCTAGTTATACACTGCCATTCAAAAGTGTAACAGCACATGTGCCCTAGTGAGTGAAATTCTTAAAACTGGAGTGTGTTCCAGACAGCGTAGAATACAATTTAACATAGAAGACAATATTGTATTTACAATTACAATTTTACAATTTACAATTTTTATTTGATTGAGAATACAGTATGAAATATTACACGTTATTAACACGTTTTCAAATGTAATATATTTTGAAATATAATTTATTCCCGTGATCAAAGCTGAATTTTCAGCATCATTACTCCAGTCTTCAGTGTCGCATGATCCTTCAGAAATCAGTATAATATGTTTTTTCTTCTTCTTCCTCTTCATGTTTTCAGGAATCGGATCAAATCTTTCGAGGAACCTTCCCTGTGTAACCCCTCCACCCGGGTCCCACTCAACCCGCTCCGAGCGGGCCTCGAACCTGGGTCTCCGGCATGAGAGTCAGGCGCTCTAACAAGGAGGCTAAAGACTGCAGCCTCTAGCATCTGTCGCTAGAGAGCCTTTTTTGAGATCAGAGGAGTGAGGTTTACTCGCACAGCAACTACTAGCTGGCCTCCGTTACACTCACCCCCCTAAACCTCACTCCCATCCGGGTCACGGCACCAATGTAACCCCTCCACCCGGGTCCCACTCGACCCGCTCCGAGCGGGCCTCAAACCTGGGTCTCCGGCATGAGAGTCAGGCGCTCTAACAAGGATGCTAAAGACTGCAGCCTCTAGCATCTGTCGCTAGAGAGCCTTTTTTGAGATCAGAGGAGTGAGGTTTACTCGCACAGCAACTACTAGCTGGCCTCCGTTACACTCACCCCCCTAAACCTCACTCCCATCCGGGTCACGGCACCAATGTAACCCCTCCACCCGGGTCCCACTCCACCCGCTCCGAGCGGGCCTCAAACCTGGGTCTCCGGCATGAGAGTCAGGCGCTCTAACAAGGAGGCTAAAGACTGCAGCCTCTAGAATCTGTCGCTAGAGCGCCTTTTTTGAGATCAGAGGAGTGAGGTTTACTCGCACAGCAACTACTAGCTGGCCTCCGTTACATTCAAACGCAGCCCAGTGAAAGCATCAGTTCAGAGAAGCACACAGACTTCAGTTACATTATGACGGCAGCGTTCAGCCTCCTGGTAAATAACACTGATGAATAAATGGACTCTAATGTACTACACTTACCTACATTTACTCCAGTCACTACTAAAGATCACACTGCACACTCTGCGGCTTCTCCTACAGGTCTGTGTCATTTAATTCCAGCCCATTAAAGCCGCACTCTTAATAATGGAGCAATAGGCAGTTTGCTTAGATTAAAAGCTTCCCTCTCAATAGGGTTATAATAACAGAAGCGCAGTCCAGACCGCCTCTCTCGACGCTTGCATAATGATCTGCTCGCTGTACTAGCGCTGCGTCTTTCTGTCCAGTTCACTCATTTACTCAGCTTCATGCCCTTTGCAGGGAATGCCATTATTATTATTATATTCATAAAATCCTCATTATATTACAAAATTGGGGCCTCATACAATGACTTCCACAATGATATGTCATATTCTTTAAAAAAAAAAAAAGTATTGTGGAGAGATGTGGTGAAATTGATGTCTTGTATGTGCCGTCTCTCTTTCTAAACACTAATGATCCAGTCAACACGTGTTTCTAAACATCCTTAAAAATGACTTAGCACATGATAATTTTCAGAAAAATAAATCTTAATTCAAGTTTATTTGACTCACCCTATTAACAAATACTTTTTCTCTTGTAAGCAGGCATTTTGTGAGTTTTATGCTTAGAACGTAAGAAACAATTAAAAATGATATACACTCACTGGCCACTTTATTAGGCACACATTGCTATACCGGGTCGGACCACTGCCTTTAGAACTGCTTTAGGAAAGCTGCTGGAAACATTCCTCAGAGATTTTGCTCCACATTGGCATGATAATATCACACAGTTGCACACAAATCACGACAGATTTGTCGGCTGCACATCCATGATGTGAATCTCCCATTCCTCCACGTCCCAAATCTGCTCTATTGGATTGAGATCTGGTGACTGAAGTCAGTGAACTCACTGTCATCATGATCAAGAAACCAGTCTGAGATGATTTGAGCTTTGTGACGTGTGTTATCCTGCTGTGGTCATAAAGGCAAGGCAAGTGAAGTTTATTTATATAGCACATTTCATACACTGTGGTAATTCAAAGTGCTTTACACAGAAATGAATTGAAATAATCACAAAATAAAAGCAAGGAAAATTAAAACGGTTATTAAAGAGATAAATGATACAGTTATAAAATGAATTAAAAAAGTAAAAAGATGATTCTCATCTGGCAAAACACTGGTGTATCCTATTTTTCACAACTCCCAGTTTTACTCTGAGATTTTCCCATGGTGGTTGTACTGTGTCTGTGGTGTTGGACACATACAGGGATGGACAGGACATGGTCACAATACTCAGGTAGTGTTTAAATGATGCTCAATTGGTACTGAGAGACCCAAAGTGTGCCAAGAAAATATCCATTACACCATTAAACCACCAGCAGCCTGAGCCGCTGATGGATGATCCATGCTTTAATGTTGTTATTATCTGAATGTCGTTTTTTTTTTGTGTGTGTGTGTGTGCATTGCAGAGTACAAGGTGTTGTAGGTCATTAGTATTGCCATGTCATTGCTAAGGTGTGTTTTCTGTTTTATTGCATGCCATGTGAAAATTGTAAGTCTGATTGCAGTGATAGCTCTCCTCTCCTCAACAAGACACATGTTTTGAGGCAAGCTTCTGCTGAATTATGCAAAAAATTCGAACCCCCACACAAAAAAGTTGACCAACTTAAACGTCCTGAAATAGAGCAAACGTAACACCCGCTACAGGAACCCAAACAAAACCAACGTCCGGGGTGTCACATGCCTGTGATGTCAGCACATTTCCACAGTCACGATTGGCCGAGCTCAGCGTGAAAGGGGGCGGGGTGATGCTGGGTACTGAGAGGTCTTGCGACCCCTTTTGCTTATTTTAAGCCAAAAACGCCTCCGCAAATAAACTGCCCCCACCGAGAGGAGTAATTGGTGTAGTATCTCCCAGCACTAGCATGAGATAATGTCTGCGTCGCACTGCCAGCGCTCCACAGGACAGACCCATTTCCATGAGCCACTGGGCCAGAGCAACACACACTCCAATATTAATGACCTACAGTTTCAAACTCGTAAAAGAGATAGATGTTCTCCCTTTGTGTGGGCAAATGTTCACTTTATATTTGTCAGGATGGCTTTTGAAAAAGGATCTTTTGGAGAATTATATAAAACGAGGGCTGGGCATTGACACAAATTTCTCGATTCGTTTCAATTCGATATTGATTAATTGGGGCCTGTCAGGTTGGCTACAGTACATGGCAAATTCCCTACAATTAATGTTGTACACTATAAAGGGAACCCCAGTTAGTACATTACTATAATATTACAGTTTAAAATGAACTGATTTGTTGTAGGCTACTTACATTTCTGTCATGTTGACTCTCGGAGTGTTTGGCATGATAATGGATGTGACAGTGTTGATATGTCTGGTCCTGGTGGAATAGATCTACTACACTGCTTCTACTGTTATTGCTGCTGCTGTTATTGCTGCTGCTGTTATTGCTGCTGTTGTTATTGCTGCTGCTGTTATTGCTGCTGCTGCTGTTATTGCTGCTGCTGTTATTGCTGCTGCTGTTATTGCTGCTGCTGTTATTGCTGCTGCTGTTATTGCTGCTGCTATTATTGCTGCTGCTGTTATTGCTGCTGTTGTTATTGCTGCTGCTGTTGTTATTGCTGCTGCTGTTATTGCTGCTGCTGTTATTGCTGCTGTTGTTATTGCGCTGCTGTTATTGCTGCTGTTGTTATTGCTGCTGCTGTTATTGCTGCTGCTGTTATTGGTGCTGCTGTTATTGCTGCTGCTGTTATTGCTGCTGCTGTTATTGCTGCTGTTGTTATTGCTGCTGCTGTTATTGCTGCTGCTGTTATTGCTGCTGCTGTTATTGCTGCTGCTGTTATTGCTGCTGCTGTTATTGCTGCTGTTGTTATTGCTGCTGCTGTTATTGCTGCTGCTGTTATTGCTGCTGCTGTTATTGCTGCTGTTGTTATTGCTGCTGCTGTTATTGCTGCTGCTGTTATTGCTGGTGTTGTTGTTATTTCTGCTGTTGTTATTGCTGCTGCTGTATTGCTGCTGCTGTTATTGCTGCTGTTGTTATTGCTGCTGCTGCTGTTATTGCTGCTGCTGTTATTGCTGCTGTTGTTATTGCTGCTGCTGCTGTTATTGCTGCTGCTGTTATTGCAGCTGTTGTTATTGCTGCTGCTGTTGTTATTGCTGCTGCTGTTATTGCTGCTGTTGTTATTGCTGCTGCTGTTATTGCTGCTGTTGTTATTGCTGCTGTTGTTATTGCTGCTGTTGTTATTGCTGCTGCTGTTATTGCTGCTGTTGTTATTGCTGCTGCTGTTATTGCTGCTGTTGTTATTGCTGCTGCTGCTGCTGCTGTTGTTATTGCTGCTGCTGCTGTTATTGCTGCTGCTGCTGTTGTTATTGCTGCTGCTGTTATTGCTGCTGCTGTTGTTATTGCTGCTGCTGCTGCTGTTATTGCTGTTGCTGCTGTTGTTATTGCTGCTGCTGTTGTTATTGCTGCTGCTGTTATTGCTGCTGTTGGTTATTGCTGCTGCTGTTATTGCTGCTGTTGTTTATTGCTGCTGCTGTTGTTATTGCTGCTGTTGTTATTGCTGCTGTTGTTATTGCTGCTGCTGTTATTGCTGCTGTTGTTATTGCTACTGTTGTTATTGCTGCTGCTGCTGCTGTTGTTATTGCTGCTGCTGCTGTTATTGCTGCTGCTGTTGTTATTGCTGCTGCTGTTATTGCTGCTGTTGTTATTGCTGCTGCTGCTGTTATTGCTGTTGCTGCTGTTGTAATTGCTGCTGCTGTTGTTATTGCTGCTGCTGTTATTGCTGCTGTTGTTTATTGCTGCTGCTGTTATTGCTGCTGTTGTTTATTGCTGCTGCTGTTGTTATTGCTGCTGCTGTTATTGCTGCTGTTGTTTATTGCTGCTGCTGTTATTGCTGCTGTTGTTTATTGCTGCTGCTGTTGTTATTGCTACTGCTGTTATTGCTGTTGCTGCTGTTGTTATTGCTGCTGCTGTTATTGCTGCTGCTGTTGTTATTGCTGCTGCTGTTATTGCTGCTGTTGTTTATTGCTGCTGCTGTTATTGCTGCTGTTGTTTATTGCTGCTGCTGTTATTGCTGCTGTTGTGTATTGCTGCTGCTGCTTTTGGTTATTGCTGCTGATGTTTATTGCTGCTGCTGCTTTTGGTTATTGCTGCTGTTATTTATTGCTGCTGCTGCTGCTGCTGCTGTTATTGCTGCTGCTGTTGTGTATTGCTGCTGCTGCTTTTGGTTATTGCTGCTGTTGTTTATTGCTGCTGCTGCTTTTGGTTATTGCTGCTGTTGTTTATTGCTGCTGCTGCTGCTGCTGTTATTGCTGCTGCTGTTGTTTATTGCTGCTGCTGCTTTTGGTTATTGCTGCTGTTGTTTATTGCTGCTGCTGCTGCTGTTATTGCTGCTGCTGTTATTGCTGCTGTTGTTTATTGCTGTTGCTGCTGTTATTGCTGCTGCTGTTATTGCTGCTGCTGTTATTGCGGCTGTTGTTTATTGCTGCTGCTGTTATTGCTGCTGTTGTATATTGCTGCTACTGTTATTGCTGCTGCTGTTATTGCTGCTGCTATTATTGCTGCTGCTGCTGTTATTGCTGCTGTTGTTGTTATTGCTGCTGTTGTTTATTGCTGCTGTTGTTTATTGCTGCTGCTGCTTTTGGTTATTGCTGCTGTTGCAGAGCAAGTACTGGCGTACGGACGAGTAATTTACAATGGCTTCAAACGCGGCTCAACCAATCAGAATCAAGTAGGAGCTATCTAATTTAAGTCAATTCTAGAATGATTTTACAAATAATTGTATTATTTGAATAAACTGCTATGTTAAGGCACTTTTACACAAACAAAATAAACCTACTTTCTTTTTTAAATTATATTAATCTTTCATTTTGACAGGGCAGTTTGAGGAGAAACAGAAAGCAATAAAATATGTACTTGAACTCAATGCAAAGGCAAGGTAAAGTATCTATTTTTTATATCCAAGATGGTAACTTAGTATACTAGTTTTGAAAGGGTTATCGTTAAATAATGTGTGCATGCGTTTCACATACTATTTTTTATGACATTTTTTTATGAGCCTACAGTGTGCTAGTATTCCATTGTTGAAATGGCCAATATGAGTACATGAGTGATCAGAACATGAGCAGATTTTGGGCATTTTCATTTTGATAGATGATATTTGAATAGTGCATTTATTTTTATGCAGACAGCAGATCCATGAGGCTGCCGTCTTCTCGTGGGAGCAAAAATAAATACCACGGTAACATTTATTCAGTGCAGGACTAGTTAATGATTAATGCACACACAGCAGCAGAGGTGATTCGAGCGGTTTCACTGTGAACAGAACGCTGTTAACTTGTGACGAGCATGTCTGTAGTTAATCTTTAATGCAAATCGTATTTCTGTAATTGTAGCGTGCTGATGTGACATGTCATGTTCCCAGAATCTAGTCGTGTGTTTCATGAATTACTGAAGAGGTGAAGCAGCTGCTTACATCTAATGAATGTGGATTACCCTTTCTGTGTTTCTGTTGGTTAATGTCGCACACGTCTTCTGGTCTGCAAATGTGTTTTGGGTCCCTCCTTCAATGCAGGGTTATTATAGTTAACTAAAAATAAATATGAAACCAAAACTACACGAAAAAATCATTACTTGAAGAAAACCAAGGCAACATTTCTCATTTACATTTAGTTTAACTTGATGTTAAATAACTACAAATGAAATAAAATGTATAAAAGCTATAACTACTTAACTACAAAAAAAGTTTTTTAAAAGCAACAAAATTACTAAAACGTAAAAAAAATATATAAAAAATAAAAACATATTTAAAATATTAATAAAAACTATAATAGTATCTCAATAATACTAAAATAACACTGTTCAATGTGTATGTGGGATTTTTTCACTTGTTTTTTCGCACGTCTGTTCACTTAAAGCAACAGCACACCTCTGATCAACAACACACATGATTTGAGGAATCATTCACATCTGAAGCATAGATGTAAACGCTGCAAGATGTTTAAAGGGGTCATGACATGGACTTTTAAAAAAATTATTTCAATATGTTCCTTGAAGTAAAAAAAAAAAAAACACATATGCGGAAAAAAGATTATTTTCAACCTTTTCAACAGAACGACCACTGTTATGATGAACGGGTATCATTATGATATCCAGTGTAGACAGCGTCACTGATTATAATGGGTTTTATTTGCTTTTGACGTGACATACACATCAAGTGTAGGCAAATATCAGCCGTTAAGCGACTGAACATCAGTGGGCGGGGCCTATAGTGTGATGATGTTTAACCCTCTGGGAACCAAGGTGTTTTTGGAGTCCTTGAGATGTTTTGACATGCCCTGACATTTGTGCTTTTTTCAGTTGCTTATAAACATATTAATGGCACAGGTGAAATTACACTCTATTTAGCACAAACAGGGCTACCATAATATGTGAGCAACATGTATGTACATGTTTGTATTTTTGAGAGAATATTGTTTATGCATGGTTATTGAAAAAACTAAAAATTAAAGTTTCTGAAATAAAGCCACAAAACACATACTAAATATGTGCCCACAAGACTTTTGACTAATGCAAGTTGTGGCCTAGAGTTTTTGCTTCAAAATGATCTGAAAATCATCCTTTGTAATCATTCACATAACACAATAGATTCTTTTAAATTGTGAAAAACATTATTTTGTTAGCCAAGGCAATATGCGGATGGGCGTGAACGGCCCAACCCCATTGTGAATAATTAGGTGGTTGAGAAGACAAAGACGACCCGCATATTAATGAGCCTTTCATTCAGGTGTGTCACACAAGAAAGAATGCAAGGACAATATACACACACACACACACACACACACATACATATACATATATATATATATATATATATATATATATAAAATCAAAATATAAATGAAAGTCAAAAGCACATTTTTAGTCATACCTGGAAACAAATCCTGTTCAAATAGGTTATATGGGCCATTCAATAGAATTGGTTCAAAGTTAGAGTTGGAAACATCTTGAAAAGAAAATTGTATTTTTCCATAAATGTCTTAGTAGGTCAATACATTTTTTATCATACATATTTCAAAGTTAAGGATTCATTATTTTGATATAGCTTGCATTGGAACAAACACTATTCTTAGTTTTTAGTTAGTTAGTTATTTTATTTAGTTAGTTAGTTATTTTCTTAGGTCATTTTGAACAATTAAATCTTAGGTCATATGTAATTCAAAAATCCTGTACATAATACAATGAAAAAAACATAAAACAATGAAACAAATAGAGAAAGAAAAGAAAATTTAAATACATTAGAAAGATAAATACAAAATGAGTACCTAGGAATTTAAATGCTAAATAATACCTGACCGAAGGGGTTTAGGCTGAAGTCAAGACTTATTTTGCCTAACCCCTTTACAACAAAAACACTATGTCCAAAGATGACACAATTTTACGGTTTCTCTTATACCAAAAATGATAACATGTAAGCACAGAACTTAAACTTCAACAATCAAAATTATATTATGCATCCACTTTCGCTTACTTTTCTAATGTTCTTCATTCAAGTGTTCTATACTTTTCCATAATGTTTAACTTATATATTTTCTTAAATGCATTAATAGTTTTAGAGCTCTTAAGTGAAATAAGAAGACTGTTCCATAAATTAACAGTTGATTAGTTTATTGACAAAACATACTGTATATTTAACATATGAGCAGAAACTGCTAACAGAAGCTTATTTGATGTCTATTTTAGAGTTAAAACTTTATAATCTATCCAAAACTAGTCACACACACACACACACACACAGAAACATGATTAAAATTTAAACAGTAGGCTATTTTTGCGTTTACAGACACTAACGTTATTATATATCGCGATTAGAACAAAGCACAAGAATAAAACACTTACAGTTCAGCTCGCTCCTCGAAGTGAAAATAAACCAGCACTTGTTCTGAGGTAAATGTCCCAGGATTATTCCTCACAGCCGCGCAAGACGACAGTACATTAATCTGACTAAATATAGTGTGTTTACAGAGTTTATGTGGGCGTTTACACGTCTCAATGTGTTGCTTCAGATCATTAGCGTTTGAATAGCGCGCGCTCTCCGTGGGCGTGTCACATTAGCGGAATAATGAGACGATAATGAGAACGGCTGACACCTCTCTCTTTTTATATAGATTACATAAACAGGGAATATTTATTTTAGTTTTAAATTAGATAATTTAAAAGTACAAACTTAAATGATCATAAACATATATTGCTCATGTCTGGGTGAATAGTATTCGCTGAGTTTTGTTTAAGTTTAAGAGACGTGCTCCGAGAAAAAAAGTTCACGGACACGGAGAGGCAGAACGCACACCCTGTTAATTTTCTTTATTTTACAAAAGCACAATATTTTATTTCGATTGTAGGTGGGCACATAAAAAAGAAGACATTTAACAGTTTTTTTAAAAATATGTTTCATAACTCTGTATGACCAGAAATGATAGAGTAGTTTAAGTCTATTTTTCTGCTTTGTGAAAAAAAATCTGCCAAAACGCACGGGTTCATTCTTGGTCCCCAGAGGGTTAACTATTGGTCGATGTCTTGCTCTGGAGGCAGTCATTTGCAAATGTATGATGTCACAGATCCCGCTATATCAAAACGAGCCGTTTTTGGAGTTTGATTAAATAAATGCTTCGTTTATAACAAGGGCGTAGGTTTAGGGGGGGACGCTAGGTACTAGTCCCAATCAATATTTTGAGGTGACAAATTTGTCCCCACCAATATTTAGCAAGCTCCTTTGAACTGCTATTTTGATCTTTGCGCTGATATTTGGGTCGATTGACAACGGCCAGGGCGACTACAGTACAAGATACGCCGTAATTTGATTGGCGGCGGGGTATCTGACAGGCAGGCTACACGCGCGGGCCGGGACTACTTTTTGTGCTTGCACTCACTGGCAGCGAGCGGGTGGTGTGTGCGTGTGTGTGTGTGTGTGCGCGCGTGACGACGCCGACGGTAAGTTACCAGGGCTGTCTCTCTGCCTGCCATATACAAAGGCCAGAGTAAAACATTTGAATATTCCGTTTTTTGCCCCTTTTTGTACTTTGTAGATCAGCTGTCACCCAAGAAGAAGAAAGGGGACATACGAAGCTTTTTCATAAAGCAGAGTGTAAGTAGGCAAAAATAACTAGCCACACAAATAACTAGCAGTAACGTTAGTAGTGACTGACCAGGCTTTCAAATGCAGATTCTACTGTGGAAAATAGTATTATCTGGTGATCCTGGTTACCCAGGATATTGTTACAGTTAAACCTAGCTTCTGCAATCTTTCAAGGTTAGGAGCATTAATTAGGGGTGTTAGCAAGTCACTGAATGTTAATTAGCCTACCTTAACTTAGAATCTTGCAGTCATAAACAGTGGATCATCTGAGACATTTTTCGTTTCTACATTCTGTTTATGTAATGTATTTGTAGTGTAGCCTACTTGCTAGACACATGTGCTGGAAAAACATGTTGGCAATGTTAAAAAGGCAAAAGTTAACACTGTTGGTTATTCAAATATAATGAATCATTATTTGATTGATAATATCCAAATAACAATATCTGGTAGGAGGGTTAAACTTGCTAGCCATAGGATAGACAACAGATTTAATTAACCATTTTGTATGCAGGAAAGACAGCATCAAACCACAACAGATTTACATTTATTCATTTAGCAGACACTTTTTATCCAAAGCGACTTACAATTGAGAACAATAGAAGCAGTAAACCTAGGATAACAATATGCAAGTTTTATGACCCTTCCCAGTTTAATCTAATGCACTTTTTTTTCTTTTCTTTTTTAAGAATAGAATATATCAATAGAATTTGATATAGAATAGAAGGGTCAGGATACAATATAATGAGATGAAGTAGATTCACTTCTGTATTGTAACATTCTGTATTGCCAGCAGTCTGAAATGATGAAGGAAATCGCCATTAAAGCACTGTTACTTATCTTACAACAAAATAATTCCCGGGGGGGGGGGGGGGGGGGGGGGATGTCCCCACCAAAGCTGAGACCAAACCTACGCCCATGGTTTATAATGAGGACGTTTTAAGCTCTGAAACTTGCAGGATGTTGTAATGGTACAAAGACCTCTTATATGTCAAAAGATCAAGGCAAATTTGATTTCTCATGTCATGACCCCTCTAATACTTTATGAGCATTACTAATAGTGTTACATAAAAAAAAACTTGTTTTCTTGAGTATTTGCCTAGATGGAAAGTGTTTCTTTTCTCTTTTGGAGGATTTTAGGAGCTTTGGATGCTTGCAACATGCACTCCGGAGACAATTTTGTGCTGTGAAGATAAAAATTGTTCTCAGTGGGGGTTTGAAATGAGTCACATTCACTGAAGAATCACACTCCACTGGAACAGATTCTGTGTTATGGCACAATCACTTTCTGATGATATTTCACTTAAAGATATTTATTTAAATTTATTTTTAAATACAATAGTTTTTAATAAACATAATGCACCCTACTTGACCTTTTATTTCCGGGGGCAAGGAAAGAAATGAACCAATTACAGCCATGACTTTTAGCATTTTGACTCATCATTTGATACCAAAAGTTAAGAAATTGTACACAAAATGCAATTAATAACTTAATAACTAAGACAATGTTTAATCAAGGCAATAAGCTGCCTAAGGCTGTAGATTACACTAATAATATAAGGGGGTCTACTTCATGTCATACTGAAGAATACCCCTTTTAACCATGGTAAAATCACTGGAACATGGCCTAAAGTGTCTTAATTCTTTAATCAAGCCAATGCACCCAACGAGATGAAAAAAGCAGTTAGAAATAGAGCATTGGAGAGCATAATCATGTAGAGGCAGTGTTAGTTTGAGAGCATGTTGTGCGTGTTTGTGTTGATCCTCTCGGCCTTATAGCCGTGGGGTAATTCATCAGTCTGTTATGGTTTGGGGTCTGAAGGGCCGGTTGTGACAGCAAACTGAGTTACCCATGTTTTTCCCCTTGATGTCAATGACTTATACTAGTGCAGATGCCATTGCAGCTCTAGAAATCGCATTAACACCGAGATAATGATGTCTTTAAGCTGGTCGCATCATACGTCACAGATAAACACTTTCATTACACTCACACTTTGAGGAATCTGTATTGAGATGCAGCATTGGAGATGAGGCCGCACTGTAACAGTAATAAAAGCAAATATGATAAAAGCAGAAAAGTAATATTCTCCATCTTATTTTATCATATAGCCAGACTGAAGACAATGTCACTTGCATAAACTTCTGCTTTCAGATTTTTCAGTATTGAGATTATGGATTTAACAAATGAATTATATTGCTTTTTGGGTCTGAAATGCTTTTAGTGAAGGCATGTGGTGGAATAATCAGTCGGGTTGTGTCTCTTTCCTGTCTTTAGCTAACCTGAGTCATGTTTAAGAACCGGAATATCATCTTTTCAATTGGCCAGTAAGTGATGTCCTAGCAACCACCAAGAAAATCCTAGCAACACTCTAGCAACCTTCAAGAATACCCTAATAATCACCTAGATCCTAGAAACACATAACAATGCACTAGAATCCACAATAGTGATTGCATCCGCTCAGTCAATCATTGCCCAATGTTCCACTCATGTACTACTCACTCTCTCCTGTAAAATGAAGTCGCTCCAATCCCTCTCTCTCATGAAATTTCTCTGCACTATACCTCTTTCTGTTTGTAATGAATTTCTTGAATAAATGTCTCAATTACAGTAGGCCTATAAGCTAGATCAGTTCAAATGTTTCTGTTATCAAGCCGATCTAGATGTTCGTTTACAGTTTGTTGTGAGTATATCACAAGATGAATTTCTTCTCCTTCTTCGTTCTTAACTTTGATGTTTACTGTGCATATACACTCACCTAAAGGATTATTAGGAACACCATACTAATACTGTGTTTGACCCCCTTTCGCCTTCAGAACTGCCTTAATTCTACGTGGCATTGATTCAATAAGGTGCTGAAAGCATTCTTTAGAAATGTTGGCCCATATTGATAGGATAGCATCTTGCAGTTGATGGAGATTTGTGGGATGCACATCCAGGGCACGAAGCTCCCGTTCCACCACATCCCAAAGATGCTCTATTGGTTTGAGATCTGGTGACTGTGGGGGCCATTTTAGTACAGTGAACTCATTGTCATCTTCAAGAAACCAATTTGAAATGATTCAAACTTTGTGACATGGTGCATTAACCTGCTGGAAGTAGCCATCAGAGGATGGGTACATGGTGGCATAAAGGGATGGACATGGTCAGAAACAATGCTCAGGTAGGCCGTGGCATTTAAATGATGCCCAATTGGCACTAAGGGGCCTAAAGTGTGCCAAGAAAACATCCCCCACACCATCACACCACCACCACCAGCCTGCACAGTGGTAACAAGGCATGATGGATCCATGTTCTCATTCTGTTTACGCCAAATTCTGACTCTACCATCTGAATGTCTCAACAGAAATCGAGACTCGTCAGACCAGGCAACATTTTAAGCATTTTAAGCATTTTAAGCATCGTAAGCCTAAATTGATCGTAAAAACGATCGTACGACTGATCTTAATATTATGGTCTGTTTCCCAAAAGCATCGTAACTTAAGTAGCACTTGAAAATCTTCGTAGAACTACGAGTGCTCTGGAGTGATCGTAAATCCCCAACTGCATCGTAAGAAGACAGAGTTATGAGCTGCAGGACAACCGGCAGATTACACTTTTATCTAGATTTAACAGATTACACTGCAACGTAAGTATAATATAAGGTTTTGATTGTACTTTATTGTACACTTTGTTGTACTCGTGTTTTGTTTAAATGAATAAATGAAATAATTAAAAAGGGAAGAAAAAAAATAGAAATACACATCTAAATTAAACGAATGAACAAAAAACAAAAAATCATAAAATAAGTAATCTGGGAAATATGCTTTAAAGACCGGGCAAAATAGGGATGAATTCAAAAAAATCTGTCAATGACTTGCTGACCTGCACGAAAACCAGCCATGTATTGGGCATTTCTTGCGGACCTCCTTCCCTGATCTTTGAACACGGTTGCAGATAGTTTGCAATGTGACAATGTCCTTCCAGATGTTTTGTTTTTCCTTATTTGTACGGTGTCCTTTAAATCTGTTAAAAATAAAATCTTTGTTTCCCTCTATCTCCTCTAAAAGCACATTAATTTTATCTTTTTGAAAGGTATCTTCTCTTGTTTTTTTGTTTTTGTTCAGCCTTTTTGTCAGTCTGTATAGGTGCTTTATATCCATATAGACTTGTCTTGATTTCTAATCCACAACAAATGACGATTATTAGGTTAAACGTTCAGAATACGATTCTATATAAGGTTATATTTCAGCACTTCGCGAATGGACAGCGACGCTTAAGTAGCACGTAGAACGCGTTCTAGCGCATTCATGTTAAGTGCATTTTTGGGAAATGCGCGTGGAATTGCGCCGAGCGTTCGTAGCCTTGCACGTAGAGAGCGCTCTTAAGAGCTAAGATACATCGTTATCGGGAAACCCGGCCCTGGACCACACCCCTAAATGCATTGAAGCAACTGCCATGTGATTGGTTGATTAGTAATTGCATTAATGAGAAATTGAACGGGTGTTCCTAATAATCCTTTAGGTGAGTGTATATATAAGGTTCGCAACTTCATTAAAAAAATATTTGAACTCCATGACCTCATATATTCTCGAACCAGCATATCACAAAAAACATTCTGGGTTGAGCGAGCGACAGAAAGGCGCTCTCTGCTCCGGAGGAAATATTACTGGTCCACTTCGTTAACATGCTTTGATAGCAACAACATAGAAACCAGCTATCAAGGACCTGGCAACCAACAAGAAGACCCTAGCAACCACCTAGAAGACCCTAGCAACCTCATAGAAGTCCATAGAAACCACCAAGAACACCCCAACAACCACTTGATGCACCTAGAACAACCTGGTAACCATACAGAACATCTTAGGACATCATAAATGCCCTAGCAACGCCTTGGCAACCATCAAGAACCTGGCAACCACATAGAAGTCCCTAGAAACCACCAAGGACACCCCATCAACCACTTGATTCACCTACTGTAGCACCCTGGCAACCATCCAGAACATCTTAGAACCACCAAAACGTAGCAATGCCCTAGCAATGCCTTAGTAACCATCAACGACCTGGCAACCACCTAAAAGACCCTAGCAACCAGCTAGCAACCCCTTAACATCCATCAAGAATATCCTATCATCATGGTGGTGAGTTTTACACATTTTATCGTAGAAATCTACTTTGCTCTTGGGATGCACTGAGTCCAGGAACTCTATTCCAGATCCACTGCCTCAATCTCTCTCTCTCTCCCTCTCTCTCTGATCCGACCTCTTTCCCGACAGGCGGTTTAATAGTCCATCTGTGTGACAGACATGACTCTAAATGACCAGATTTCCCCATCGTCCTGCACAAAAGAGACACCCTGAAGGAACGCTACACAAATTTGCATACTTTTTTTCAGGTCCTCCTGTTCCAAAAAGATCTTAGCATTTTTTTTTTTCCCTCGCCGTTTCTTCTTCATTCCCCAGTTCGATTTCAGCACGGAGGGATTATTTATGAGGGAGGTGAGTGTCAGGCCACTGAAATGAGCCTCAGACGCTGGAGAAGATTTCAATCACTGCAGATCCGTGGCTCAGGTCCTGACCTTCCTGTAAGAGCACTCTTCCTGGAATGAGGAATGGGGGCGGGTGAAGACTGGGATAGACAGAGAGAATCCAATCAAAATCATTCATGTTTAAATGTGCGATATTCATTTGTTAAAACACAGCCACATTTACAATGACAAAATTAATGACGAATAAAATGTGAGTCACTATTTGGCAGGAAAAAAATATTAATTTGCATTGAAACTGCTGGAAAAAAGAAAAGCAAACGCGTCGTTAACTGAATCTAATCCATTACTTTTCAGTGTCGGAGCATTGTAATGGCTTTGTTACAGTAAATAGAAAAAGCTTTATTGTGTCCCTCGTTTAGGATTCTCGGGGGAAATTCAGATGTAAGGGGATAAAACTGATCATTTCAAGGATCATCAAACTGCATATGTAATGTTTATGTGAAGAGCAGCATAGTTCATGTAAACTTAAACCTATTAAAAAGCATATTTTTTCATTGAAAAAAGGCTGATTATATATATATATAGGATGCATTAAATTGATCAAAAGTCACAGTAAAGACATTTATAATGTTACAAAAGATTCCATTTCAAATAAGTGCTGTTCTATTGAACTTTCTATTCATCAAAGTATCCTCACTGTTTTCAACATTGATAATAAAAAATGTTTTTCGAGCAGCAAATCAACATATTATTTCTGAAGGATCATTATGTCACTACATAAAATTATATGAAAAGCTTAAACTTGAATGGAACCAAGTTGAGGTTGAAGTACTACACTTACTAAAACTAAAACTGAAATAAAAATAAAGATAAATAGAAATATTTTTAAAAACCAAAACTAATCAAAAATGACAAGCACAAAAATTACTAAAATACATTTCAAAATAAATAAATAAATAAATACCATAAAAGTATATAAATAATACTTGTAAAGAGTGATGAATTGACCGTAGGATCTGTTGGCATTGGTGACCTCAGTGGATTTGGGTTTTAAGCAGACCACCAGCAATTCTGATAAAGATAAACAGTTAATCCATGACCTTTGAGAGTTAGTAACACATCATTAGTCTTTCCCCAGCAGCTCTTAGTGATGCAGACCATGTAGACGCCCTCAGCTGTGCTGTTTTCCTCCAAAAGAGTCTGACTGTTTCATCATGTGCTTGAGAGAATTCTGGCTTCTTTTCATTCTGATGATAACAGTCTTGCCTTGTTACCATTGTGTCCTTGAGGAAAAACACTCCACCCTTGGTTTTTCATGAGTACTCCCCTCGATAATTAGTGTACTGTAAGTAACTTTCAATAAAAAAAAGCATCTAAAAGCAACAATAAAGTCCCATTATTTATTTGCAAATGCATTAAAACATTCAATGAGCAAAGTACAGATAGCTCAGACCCATTAAATAATTAAATAATAATGAATCCATTAATTAAATCAGATACAGCATTTGATTAACATGCATACCCAACGCTGTCTCACGACCAATTCATTCAAATTCGTACGAGCGAGTAAAAGGTGGCTACTTCATATGAATTCGTACGATTTGCCGTGAGATAAACATAATAAGCATAAGAACATAAGAACAAGTTAAAAAATGTCTGGAAGTTGAAGCCAAATGGTTTTTATATTAAACAAAACTAAAAATGATACAGGTACACCTGCTCGTTAATGCAAATTTCTAATAAAAAAAATCATATGGCAGCAACTCAGTGGCATGTAGACATGATCAAAACGATCTGCTGAAGTCGAAACTGAACATCAGAACGAGAAGAAAAAAGATTTAAAGTCCCCCTGTGGTGTAAATCAAGCTTTTATTCTTGTTTATATGTCTATGTGGTGTTTTTAATATATTTCGAGATAAACCATGTGTAAATTCATAATTTAACACCATTGCTGAGTATTTTCTGCTTAAAACTGCAGTGAACCAAAGACAGTCTCAAAAACACGGTTTGAAATCGCTGGTGTTTCTGACGTCACAAACTACCTTATAACCAATCAGATCAACGTGTGATCGTCAACCAGTGGATCTCTGAGCTGAGGGAGTGAGTGGAGGCGGGGCTCATTTGCATATTCATAGAACCGAGTATACTAAACGAGGCAAGAGTGTAGAGTTATTCAAGCTATTTTTTAAGGCATTAATGTATTTTTTCAAGGAAATGTTTTTAAATATGTCATTTTGGTGATCAAAGATGAGTTTTTAAGGTATACAATTATTGACTACAGGGGGGATTTAGATGGCTTTGAATGTGTCATGGTTGGTGCCAGACGGGCTGGTCTGAGTGTTTCAGAAACTGTTGATCTAATGGGATTTTCACGCACAACCATCTCTAGGGTTTACAGAGAATGATCTGAAAAAGAGAAAATATTCAGTGAACGTCAGTTCTGTGGATGAAAATGCCTTGTTGATGTCAGAGGAGAATGAACAGACTGGTTCAGCTGATAGAAAGGCAACAGTAACTGAAATAAGCACTCATTACAACCAATGTCTGCAGAAGAGCATCTCGAACACACAACACATCAAACCTTGAAGCAGAAGAGCATCTCTGAACACACAACACATCAAACCTTGAAGCAGAAGAGCATCTCTGAACACACAACACATCAAACCTTGAAGCAGAAGAGCATCTCTGAACACACAACACACCAAACCTTGAAGCAGAAGAGCATCTCTGAACACACAACACATCAAACCTTGAAGCAGAAGAGCATCTCTAAACACACAACACACCAAACCTTGAAGCAGAAGAGCATCTCTGAACACACAACACATCAAACCTTGAAGCAGAAGAGCATCTCTAAACACACAACATGTCAAACCTTGAAGCAGAAGAGCATCTCTGAACACACAACACATCAAACCTTGAAGCAGAAGAGCATCTCTAAACACACAACACGTCAAACCTTGAAGCAGAAGAGCATCTCGAACACTCAACACACCAAACCTTGAAGCAGAAGAGCATCTCTGAACACACAACACATCAAACCTTGAAGCAGAAGAGCATCTCTGAACACACAACACGTCAAACCTTGAAGCAGAAGAGCATCTCTGAACACACAACACGTCAAACCTTGAAGCAGAAGAGCATCTCTGAACACACAACACATCAAACCTTGAAGCAGAAGAGCATCTCTGAACACACAACACATCAAACCTTGAAGCAGAAGAGCATCTCTGAACACACAACACATCAAACCTTGAAGCAGAAGAGCATCTCTAAACACACAACACATCAAACCTTGAAGCAGAAGAGCATCTCTGAACACTCAACACATCAAACCTTAAAGCAGAGGAGCTCCAGGAGAAGAAGACACACACCTGTGAAACTCCTGTCAGATGAGAACAGAAGCTGAGGCTACAATTCACACGGACTCACCAAAACTGGACAATAGAAGATAGGAAAAACATTGCCTGGTCTGATGAGTCTCTATTTCTGCTGCGAGAGTCAGATGACAGGGTCAGAATTTGGCGTAAACAACATGAAAGCATGGATTCATCCTGCCTTGTATCAGCGGCTCAGGCTGCTGGAGGTTTAATATTGTGAGGATATTTTCTTGGGTCTCTTAGTACCAATTGAGCTTTGTTTAAACATCAAAGTCTACCTGAGAATTGTTGCTGACTATGTCCATCCCTTTATGACCACAGTGTATCATTTTCTGATGACTTCCAGTAGGATAACACACGTCACAAAGCTCAGATCATCTCAAACTGGTTTCTTGATCATGACTAAACTCAAACGGCCTCCAGTCTCCAGAACTCAATCCAATAGAGCAGATTTGGGATGTGGGGAAACGGGAGATTCACATCATGGATCTGCAACTGTGATGCTATCATGACAATACGGACCAAAATCTCTGATGAATGTTTCCAGCAGCTTGTTGAATCTGAGCTATGGAGAATTAAGGCCGAAAAAATTTGGTGCTAACACGGTGTACCTAATAAAGTGGCCAGTGAGTGTATAATCAAGAAATGTTTGTAATGATAATGCACTGAACTATTTCTGAACAACAGAGCTTAATTCTGATTTTTTATCATTGCATAACACATTTTTCAATCAGCAAGAACGGAAGTAATCTGATCTCAGATCTGTACGACAGGTGCAGCATCATCTAACACTAATCTACCCGAACTAATCTATCTAATCACACTAATCTACCCTAACTGAGGTAGGTCAAACTTCTCATATCGGAATGAATCAACATTCAATTAGTTTGGGTTGAGGTTGGTGTTGGGGTTGGTTGATGCACCTGTTACGCTATTCTGTGATGGATGCTTGATTATTTTAGCCAGTGTTTTAAATACTTCATTTTTACGCGCAAGAGCAGGTTTCCAGATGAAGGCTTCAGGAGATGAAGGAGAGAATGCGAGGCGAGGCATATGGACTCAGCATCTGACTGTTTGTCCCTGCTGGTTTGAGCTCAGATCCGTGTCAAACTCGACTTTCAAGCTTTTTGATGTTGGCCTAAATAACATCTAGATCTACAATCTAGATCATTTGAACTACTTTTAAAGTTTGAAAGCTGAAAGTAGCCCATTCGTGAAACTTATTTTATAGTAATATGGTAGGTAATATTATTTAATGGACCTGAGCTGACATGAACTAACAACGAACTGTTGTACACTTTAAAAAAATATTTATCAAAAATTATTGTAGTAGGTTTTACAAATAAATACTTTTTTTTTAAGTTCTTGTACTTCAATATTTCACATTGAATTCAGTGTTACTTGCCATTTTGGTAACACTTTATTTTAGTATTATTGTTACACGTTGCGTATAGTATAGTAATAATAATTACTAATAATTATAATATACATAACTATGCAACTAACCCTAAACCAAACCTCCTAACCCTAACCCTATAGAAAATGCATGTAGTTAATTATTATTACTCAGTACTTAAATGTATAAATACACCGTAACACTGTAACGTTAACAAAGATTTATAAATACTGTAACAAATGTGATGCTCATTGAATGTTAACTTATGGAAGTTTATTGTAAAGTGCTTCCAAACTTTTTAGGGTCACTGCACATTTAAATTAATTTAGCAGATGCTTTGATCCAAACGCTTTTATAGTGAACAGAAGGTGGGCAAAATATGAGCTTATTTATTTCGTGGTTTTCTGAAGTGACCTTCAACTATGAAGCTGAAACCTGCTCTTATAAACTCCAGTGTCTAGTTTCATCATTTAAAACACATGACGTCGGTTATTTACAAATGTTCCTGCCTTTCATTTGCCCTTTAGGTGCAGACGAGCATTTGATGTGCGAACGGGAAACATCTACATCTGTGTGTGTGTGTGTGTGTGTTTGTGTGAAACCTTCTGCTCACCCCCTACAGCGCTGATGAGAGCAGCGACAGCAGAAACATGACGTCCGTTCCAGTCTTCTGGGAATAAAACAGTTCATCCTTAAGGAAGGAGGGGTCAAGAAGTCAGAGTGGCTTTAGCGCTGCTTAATAACGCGTGTATGCGTTTGCCCTTGAGTGTACGTACAGCCATGTGTGCATTTACATGCAGCGTCCTCATATAGAGAGTCACTGGAAACACACTCCAAACATTAAACCCCGTCAAGTGCACAAGCGCCTCTGGACATGAAGGGCTCTTGGTAACATAAGAGTAATCCAAGCTTATATTCAGCGCTAAAACACACCGGCCGCATGCCAATCACTCGTTCATCAGTTCACACACGTCTGTTCTGCCCTTAACACTGAGCCCAGGGACGTTTGTCTCCTTGAGCCGAGACTCCAAGCAGACCATAACCAGAATGAGTCCAAACCCACATTACCAACATCTCCATCTACTCCACTTCACTTTTCTACACCTCTTAATAGGAAAACAGTGTTTTGAGGATCGTCCGTTGCATTTGCATATTTTATATGACATACTATTTAAGTAATGGACTGCTGTGGAAATGTTTCCATTAATCAATCAGTCAATCAATGTGAAGGAATGACATTTCTGAAAGTCAATGAGACCGCTCTTTCATCGCTCATGAGATTCATTGGGTTCTCAGTTAAGTTTCGTTTAAGTATAACCTTTGTCTCATTTGTTTCTCCTAAAATAAAAAAAATAAAATGAATGTTGATGATATGAATCGTGTAGCTTTAGAAGCAACTGAGTTTGGTCTCGGAAGAATTTGGTTAATTTCCTTTTTGATGATAAAGGTCATTTTATACGTTTAGCATAATTTAGTATCTTTAAAAACTTAACTTAACTTTAACAAAAGATTACAGTACATCTAATTCATCTCATTGCTGTCTTGGAGACAATTGATATATTAAAGAGATGTAATTTGTGATTTAAAAAAAAAGAGATACTCTTTAGAGGTAATTTGGTCATTTTTAAGAATTAGATGAGAAATATCTGAGAATCATTGGTATTTTGGCACATCTGAACATTTTGGGATATTGTGAGATCTTTAGAGGAGACTACAGGACTCTAATTGTTATTTCTTTAATCTTATTGCTGTCTTAGAGAATCGGTTGAGATTTTAAAGAGATCTCATTTGTGATTTTCTTATGAGATACTCAGGTAATTTGGTCTCAGAAGAATTAGATAAGAAATATTTAAGTAATATGGATGAAACTGACTTTTCAATGCAGATGTTCAATGGAATGCAAAATTGAAAACATCTGAGACGTTGTTGAGATCCCTGGGGTCTTAATTTAAGAGTAAAATCGGAGAAGCTGGAGACCATATTTGCTCTGTTGAATCTCATTGCTGTCTGAAGAATTGATTGAGATGTCAAAGAGAACACATTTGTGTTTTTTCTCATGAGATATTTGGGTTATTTGGTCTCAAAAGAATTAAATGAGAGAAATGTTTGAGCAGATACTGGCAAATCTGGCTTTTCAATGCAGATTTTCAATGCAAGTTTGAAACATTGTTGAGATCTCTAGTAGAAAAACATGAGATCACTGAGATTTACTTTGTTTTACTTTACTTTACAAGAGATCTCTCTTGTGTTGTTTCCACTTGGGATCTTATTTGTGATTTTTCAGCATGCATTGGTCTCAGAACAATTAGATGTGAAATGTTTGAGTTTGCATTGATGAATCTCACCTTTCAAAGTATATTTTTAATGCCATGCAAATGTGAACAGTTTGAGACATTGTTAAGATCTCTATAGGAGAAACATGAGATCACTGGGGTCTCTTATTTTAGTAGAAGAATCTGAGAAACAGGAGACTGTAATTTCTCTGTATTTAATCTCACTGCTGTCTATCAGTTGATATGTTAAAGAGATCTCTCTTGTGTTTTTTCCACTTGGGTTATTCGGTTCTAGATAGACGAGACATGACCGAAGATAGACGAGACATGAGCTCATCTCGAATAATCTGACTTTTCAATGCAGATTTTCAATGCAAGTTTGAGATATTGTTGAGATCTCTAGGAGAAATATGAGAGACATCTGAGAAGCAGAAGCTATAATCTCATTGCTATAGGAGATTCGATTGAGGTGTTAAAGAGATCTTATCGGTGATATTTGAGTTCACATTGAAAAATCGGACTTTTCAACGCAATGCAAATTTGAGAACAATTGTTGAGATCTCTAGAGGACAAACATGAGATCACTGAGGTCTTTTCTTTTAGTAGAAGAATCTGAGAAGCTGAACACTGTGATTGCTCTATCTTTAATCTCACCGCTGTCTGAGAATCAACTGAGATGTTACAGAGATCTGATATGTGTTGTTTCTACTTGGGTTATTTGGGTCCCAGAAGAATTAGAGGAGACACATTTGAGCTCATATTGAAGAATCTGACTTTTCAATGCAGTGTCAATGCAAGTTTGAGACACTGTTGAGATCTCTAGGAGAAACACGAGAGACATCTGAGAAGCAGGAGACTGTAATTGCTCTATATTTAATATCACTGCTGTCTGAGAATCGACTTGGATGTTAAAGAGATCTTATTTGGGATTTTTCTGCATGCTTTGGTCTCAGAACAATTAGATGAGAAATGTTTTAGTTCGTATTGATGAATCTCACCAGATTTTCAATGCAATGCAAATTTGAGAACAATTGGGACATGGTTGAGATCTCTAGAGGAGAAACACGAGATCACTAGGGTATTTTGAGAACAATTGTTGAGATCTCTAGAGGAGAAACACGAGATCACTAGGGTATTTTGAGAACAATTGTTGAGATCTCTAGAGGAGAAGGTATTACACGGAGGTTTTGTTTTAGTAGAAGCATCTGAGAAGAGGGAGACTGTAAATGCTCTGTATTTAATCTCACTGCTGTCTATCAGTTGATTGATATGTTAAAGAGATCTCTCTTGTGTCGTTTCCACTTGGGTTATATGGGTCACAGAAGAATTAGATGAGACACATTTGAGCTCATATCGAAGAATCTGACTTTTCAATGCAAGTTTGATATATTGTTGAGATCTCTAGGAGAAATATGAGAGACATCTGAGAAGCAGGAGACTGTAATTGCTCTATATTTTATCACTGCTTTTTATCAATTGATACTGTATATTAAATAGATCTCATTTGTGTTGTTTCTACATGATTTATTTGGTTCTCAGAAGAATTAGATGAGACATATTTGATCTCATATCGAAGAATCTGACTTTTCAATGGAGATTTTCAATGCACATAGTTTGAGACATTGCTGAGATCCATAGGGGAGAAACATGAGAACATTTCTAAAAAGCAGGAAAGCGATTTATTAATCTCACTGCTGTCCAGGAGAATCTCTGAGCGGTTACAGAGATCTCATTGCTATTTTTTCTTTCCTATGGGATGTCCAGTCATTGCAACACCCCCGTGTTTACCGTGTGGTGCAGCTCTTCAGTCTTCATGTTCACATTCATCCAGTGGTTGCTTTGGGATCCGGTCGCGTCCTTCTCCCGCATCATCATCCTCATCATCAGCAGCAGAGCTCGTCATGAAACCCGTCTTCCTCGTTCAGTGATGTGATGTGCGCTCGCCGTTTGTCATCATCCTCATCTTCATCATCAGGAGCGGACAGACAGTAGCGGATTCTCTGCTCAGCTTCTCTAGAGGATGTACCGTGTTACCGGAGGGAAACGGCGGAGAGTCTTACCGGGGGCCCTTCCGTGAGAAAACGAACAAGGACGGAGAGGATCAACGCGGATTTTTGCCTCGATCTGTGCGGTGAGTGAACCTGACATCAACACTGACATGCTAAACGTGCGCCGAAATAAATGACACATGCATGTAGGAACAGGGAAGAGCTTCATGCTGCTGTCAAACAAACATGCATGTAAATTTCTGCTGCATCGGGTCTGCTGACGCATTTTGCAGTTGTCTGTGTGCCAGGGGCCAAATCTGGGGTTCAATTCAGTCTGTTTGTTTCTCCCGGTGCTAAAGTTGTTTTTTTTAGTAGGCATTTTTTTTTGTATTCACATGAATGCAACATTTGCTTGGGTATCTTCAATGACATCTTTGACGAGGCTGTTTGTTCGTCAAAGTTGTTTAATTCCATTAATTGACTTTATTTGCATGACAGGTGCACATCTCTAATATCATAGCACAGCATATAGAACTGTTAATACACTGTAAGATTTGTGTGTATAGTTTGAAATGCATAACGGTTAACCCTTTGATGTCTGTGTAGTTACTGTAAGAGATGCTGAGATGTTTGTTGTCATGGTAGAAATGTAAATGGTCAGTTTTTTTAATAAGGTACCACAGATATTTCTGAAGCATCACTGATGTTTAGTCTCTTTTTTCACTGTTAAGTCTAATACACAATTGCTTGAACGTCCTTAATGCATTTTAATTGATCTGCATCATAATTTGTACACATTCATTCGAGATGTGTCATATGAGCAGTTGTTTCTACCTGAGCTGACGCTTAAAATGACTTAGCTTGGTTTCTAAGGGTCTTTCATTCATATAAAATATGTTTACTGAATGAAAACCAGGTATAGTTCAAATTTGAAGTTATGTTGTACATATAATGTCTGGCTGTGTTTGTCTGCAGTGTGTCCGTTAACCCTTTCAGTTAATTGTCTAAGTATAGTTACTGAGAGAGACTGTTGTCATGGTATCACAGTAAACAGACAGTTCCTTTCATGACACACTAATCAACTTATTTTGTTGATACTGTTACTGTAAGAGATACTGATATTTGGTTGTCATGGTATGAAACTAAAAGGCAAAGCAGAGATTCAGTGGATGACAAGATCCGAATCACCTGTGAATATTCTTAAAAGGATTCATTCACCCAAATATGAAAAGACTGTCATCATTCTGTCATTCTCACCCAACAAAAGAAGCTCCAAAAATAACAAAACAGCAAGTATATACACTCAAAAAATATTTAGGCCTAAATTTAAGCTTTAGTATTTCAATTATACATATAATATTTCCATGCATTTGGATTACACCATTTAAATATAAAATAACACACTTAATGTGATGCATATTTGACAGTCATACATGAAATATGAATAGGGTTTACAATAACCAGGTTTATCATCAATAAATCCAATTAGTTTCAGTCTCATACATTTGAAATAACTGATTATTGCTTGTTCCACAGCTATTAGCCATATTTTTTTACATGTAATTGACTTAAAAATAAATCCGATTTTGCCGATTTTTTATTGAAGAACTTAAATTTCCGTCTGCTTGGAAAAATCCGTTCTTCAACGATTCTCCCTTTGTTTTCCAAGGAAGAAACAACAACATACATGTTTGCAACAACATTAAGGTGAGTGAATAATGACTATGACCATCCCTTCAACCCTTCATTATATATTCCCTCAATCTCACAGTCAAAGACAGCCATTTTCACAGTTTTAACTGGCCTCCAGGGTGTTTTTCACTGCTGGTTTATGCTCGAGAGACACAACCGCGGATAGATTCTCTTTCTCTAGCTAAACTGTAAGCAAAAAGCAGTCAGCGATTGATCCCAGGGTCCCACAGCTGCCTGATTTAACACATATTTTAGGGCACTTTTCTCCCCCAGATGTTCCAGCTGTGACTGGTTCTCTCTGCAGGTATTTGACGGGCGAGGGCCCCCGGTTGGACGGGACCTAATTAAAAGCCCGTTGTAGCGGTGGGGGGTTTTGATTGATTGCGTTTTTGGGTGTTGTGGCAAATCTAAAGAGCGCGCGGTGGGTGTCGCTCAGCTCAGCGAAGGGCTTGCAGGAATAAATCAGCATTTAAAACAAACATTGCCGTTCATCTCAATTAGAGGAAGCGCGGCGGGTCATGGGCAGATTCAGTCGAACGTGTCCACGGATCTGAGCTCGCGCAGCCGCAGGCGGATGACCCCGTGTGTGTCTCTCCGACACACAGCCATTAGACAGCAGGCGCTTTTAATGAAACACTTTATACGTGCGATGTCAACAGGGATTTATCCTTTGGCTGTGATGCGGGATGAAGCTCAAACAGTGCAATCAGGATCCAAAATCAACCTTTTCCACACCTGCCAATGCCATGTGGATTGAGAAATTTACTAGCCATATACATATTTCTACCAGCATGACTTTATTGTCCTTTTTTTTTTTTTTTTTTTATATTGACAATGGCGTTTAAAACAAAAGTCTTTTATGTTCACCAGCATTTGATCATAAATACAGAAAAAACAGTAATATTTTGAAATATTATTACTATTTAAAATAACCATGTGAATTTATTGTAAAATGTAATTTATTCCTGCGATCAAAGCTGAATTTTCAGCATCATTACTCCAGTCTTCAGTGTCACATGATCCTTCAGAAATCATTCTAATATGATGATTTGCTGATTATGATCAATGTTGAAAACAGTTGTGCTGCTTCATATTTTTGTGGAAGGCATGTATATTTTTTTCAGGGCTCTTTGATTAAAATAAAGTTCAAAAGAACAGCATTTATTTGAAATAGAAATCTTTTGTAAAATTACAAATGTCTTTACTGTCACCTTTGATCAGTTTATTCTATTTTCTTCAGCATGGTTTGCATGTCTTGTGTTTAATTGGCACGTCAGTTACACAAGTGAGGATCAGTCTATCATTCTTACAGTTCAGTTTAAGCCGTATACAATGTTGCCAACAGTCGAGTAGCTGTTTAATGTATTTGCCAAGGCCACTTTTTACTTGTGTTTTCCGCTTGGCAAGTGTTCATTCTGGACCCTGCGATCAATGCATTGAAAAGAACAGCACATGAGTGTTAAATGAACGTTTTGCTGTCAGTATTGCATTTTTTTGGGCAAAGCTGCATTACTAGGCCACAGAAAATAAAACCACATGTTAAATTAGTTTTTATCTATAGCTAATAGGGACTTTTGATTGAAATGCTTGTTAAACTGGTCTAGAAGTGGTCAAAACCAATGACTTACTGTTCCGAAGAATGGTAATGTAATTTTCTGTTTTCTGGTTTAAGGCAGGCTGGATAGGCAGATAACCTGAAGATTCAGGTACATTTTGGCTTGTGACTTTTTTATTATGAAATAAGCCGTATTCAATAAAGGCTTTTTAACCTTCTCCTTCTTATCCATTTTTTGAGTGCCTGGGACCTGCATCTTATTTCATTGGACCCTTTCCCTATCCCAAGAGCACCTATCACGGATATACTTCACCTGAGCGCCTGGTTGAATTCTCTTATAGATTCAGGTACATGTTGAGAGTTTAAATGACTAATCTGGTCATGTTTTTCATATTGTTGTGCTGCGATGACAGTAGTTGACCTGAAAGAGAAAACCGATGGTAGAAGACAGTTTATGCCAATGTCTGTTATAGCACCCCTTGTGGCCCCTTAAGGATGCATCTTTTATTTGCATTGCACTATGAATTGCTTTCTGACATTTCAGATCATGATGTGTAAAATTGAACTTGCATAGCTGAAAGTGTCAATATTCACTTATACTTCTCTTGTCATTCGTATTCTGATTGTATTAAGGAAACTAGCTTTGTATTTGATGCAATGGGGTAAAAAATCAATGCAAGCATAACAAAGCAGTGTGAAGCTGTGTGTGTGTGTGTGTGCGTGTGCACTGTATGCATAACATCATCCGTTTCTCTGGAAGTGGAGTCATTTTGACATGCAAGACAACTGAGTTTGTTGTCTTGCGCAAATGCAGTGCAGAGAACCGAAGCAATAAAGCTTGTTTTTATTAGCTTTTTCTTTTTCAGTGGCTTTTGTGCTTAAGCATCTACATAAGTTCATGTCTTTTTAATGAAGTTTTACTGTTGTTGTTTAGCATGCAAATACTGTACAACACAGCTCTTATGCTCTTACGCTTGCAGTCAGCATCGATCTGTTGCCCAATCAGAAAGACCCAGCCCTGTGACGTTGTTTTTTTATCGTGACAGTGATCACATGTCCTGTGTTTACGGCTCTCAGAGGACCTGAGAGGGACACGGCTGTAGGTGCGCTTCATTGATGTTGTTGTAGACTCTGCCTGCTGTGATTATCAGGTGTAATAAAGGACCTCATACGCAAGTGTCAGGAGTGATTGATTATTTACATCAGAGAAATGGCCCGTGAAATGGTGGAGTAACAGCGGCTTTTGTGTTGGCCGGTGGGTCTTGTGTGTTTGGATGTGTGTCTTTCTTATTATAAATGAAATTAGTAATGAAATGTTTATATTTATGTATGTGTGGGGGGTTCAGGTAAACGCTACATTATGGTCCCCGGAAAACAGCTTATAAATCATATTAAGTGATTTTTTTTTTTTTTTTTTTTGAAATAGGGGTAGGGTTAGTGTAAGGGGAAAGAATATAGAGTACAGTGTAAAAATCAGTATGTCTATATGGAAAGTCCCCATAAAACATGGCAACCCATTGTGTGTGTGCATGTGCACTTGTTTATTGTCTGAAATGGCAAGTTTTAATCTGATTGTTACATATAAAAAACAAAGGATGGCTGATAGTTTTTATATGTGATTTGTGTAGACAGTTATTGTACATTGTCCAAAGTCAGGCTACACAAGACTAGATGTAGTTTGATAAACGCGCTCCATTTACACATCTACAGTCTATTCGGAGAGTCATCTCAATACTCAAAGTGACATCATGCCAAGACCAGGAACTGATGCGGCTAATTGGAAGATTTACCAAAGGTGGCAAGAAGACGCAGGCAAAATGTCTGTTGTAACCTTTGTAGAGACAAAAACATGAACTATGCGAAGTGAAAATGCTAAAATAACCATTGGCGAAGTCGTACATTAATAGCCGAGGAGCCTTCGAGCTGTTATTTTCACATTCATTGTTGTTTTAAGACATCATCTCCACAGGCTATTCACTCTTAACTCAATATATGCAAAGTTATTATAATAATAACATAAATCCTTGGGTGTTAAGCATGTTATTTTATTAAAGACTGAATATTGCATCTACAATATGATTATATTCAACTGAATATATCCACATTTGTGAAAGTTAATGTTGTTATAAATAAACTTTATTTAGTGTACAAATATCATTCCCGGCATATAAGACTTTATGCTAAAAATATGCCGATTCTTGTTTTTGTTTTTTAATACTTGTACAGTCGACACATGGCTATTTCTGAATTCTGAGCCCATAAAAGCCTCATAAAGGTGACTGAAAGCAGCGCTTTACTTCTGTAATGTGTATTTCCTGTCCTTGAGTTGATGTATTTTTAGAGAGGCTACTGTTATACTGGGGGGCTTTTGTTTGTAGAGAAAATGACAGTTATATTTCCCATCTAACAGTAATGATGTCCAAGATGAAGAGAAACGAGGTCTGACTGAGGAACCGGGTCTTTGAAAAGTGTTTATTTACAGATTGGATCTGTTGGATCTACTGTGACGGTCACTAGATTTACATTACATTTACATTTATTCATTTAGCTGACGCTTTTATCCAAAGCGACTTACAATTGCTATATATGTCAGAGGTCGCACGCCTCTGGAGCAACTAGGGGCTAAGTGCCTTGCTCAGGGACACATTGGTGTCTCACAGTGGATTCGAACCTGGGTCTCTCACACCAAAGGCATGTGTCTTATCCACTGCGCCATCACCACCCCTAGATATACAGTATATATAGATACAGTATATCTAGATATACTGTACATAGACCTTCTTGAATACTTGATTCTAATTGGTCCATGGCAGATATTATTGCATACTGTATTTATATACAAATATACAAAAAACACATTATATACAAATTAATTTGTATATAGCATTTCCCACACACAAGCTATTTTCAGTTTCGCTTTAAATAAATTTGTTTAGGCTTGGCGCTTATAATTGTTGTTCTTAATAAATGCCATAATTTATGTCTGTTTTCTACTGAATATCGTTAAATTTAAAGGATTTGTTGAGAAGGGGAACTAAATTATAATGTATATATCCAAAAAACATTCCCTTTGGCTAACGTTCTGGCAAGGTAATGCACAAACATTCTTCTTCCAGTAACATTAATAGAACACTTATTCAGAGTTAGCTGGTCTTTGATTAAAAAAAAAGTTGGATATTTGTCTAATATATTTTAAACGCTACAACTTGTTTCAGAATGTTCGAAAATATTCAAAAGTAACATTACCATAATGTTTGAAGAATGATAAAATGGAATGTTCCCTTAAAGGGACAGTTCACCCAAAATTTTTAAATCTGTCATCATTTACTCCCCCTCAAGTTGTTCCAAACCTGTTTGAGTTTCTTTCTTCTGTTGAACACAAAAGAAGATATTTTGAAGAATGTTGGTAATAAAACAGTTGATGGACCCCATTTACCTCCATAGTAGTAAAAAATGGCTACCGTCAACTGTCTGGTTACCAATATTCTTCCAAATATCTTCTTTTGTGTTCAACCGAAGAAAGAAACTCAAACAGGTTTGGAACAACTTGAGGGGGAGTAAATGATGACAGAATGAAACATTTTGGGTGAACTGTCCCTTTAACATTCACATAACCAATAAGATTTTTTAAACATAAAAAAAAGAAGCTTTTTCACATCTCAAACGGAACATTAGCAAAGCGCTAAGAAAATATTTTTTTGTGAGTTGAGTATATGTTTGCAACATTTCATTTTACTAACTGGTAGGCTATTCTACATTAATGTAGGCTAAATGCTTAACTTGGAATAAAATATAAGTTAATGTGAGGGATCGGTGTGAGTGGGTGAGAGAGCTTGTGTATAAATGAGTTGTGTTTGAATGAGTTTTGTATGTGTAAAGTATGTTATGTAATGTTTTTCTTATTATTTGTTTTTTGTATTTGTGTTTATAGGACTCTCTTGAAAATGAGATGTTGCATCTCAAGAGGCTATCCTCGAATAAATAAATTCAAATTCAAATACATACTGTACTTCGAGAGGGTCCTGTACCAGCCGAATCATTGACAAACTGAGGAATGTAACATTCAGCTTTCTTGGCTTTGATCTCAGGTCAGTTCACTGAAGCTCTCTGTCATATTCCTGGACTAGGCCTATTTATCTCCATGATCACTGCCCTTTGTAAAGCTCTTGTGCTTTAGGACATTCTCTGTCAGCTCTGATCTCTCAACGTTTGTTCTCTTGAGCTCGGACTGTCCTCTTCTAAAATAAGCCATCACTTTCTTAGTTTCGTTGGGTTATACGAGTGTTTCGTGCAGTACAAGCGCTTTAAACCATCTGACAGACTCGGTGCTTGATTTACTATCATTTTCTCGAGACAGTCCACCTGACGTTCCTCGCGGAGCAGCTTGTGCTACAGCCGGCAGAGATTAGCCACCCTTTCCACGTCACCGTTCTCCCTTTAATTCAACTTCCTCATTATTTAAGTGTCTCGCAGAATGAGAAAGAGCGACAGAGAGGGAGATAAGCAGAGAACATGAGGAGAGAAAAATGGAGAGCAGATTGTTGAAGTTTAATTGAATCCATCAGAGAAATGAAGTGAGCTTGTGGCGCAATTACAATATATAAGATTTGCATTTCTCCCTAATCTGTCATGTTTGACGGCGTTTTCTTCCCAGCGTTCGTTTCCAGACAGAAGAATCTGCTCGATAACTTCCTGTTAGTGACCTGCGCGTACATGTGAACTTGACCAATCAGGTGGCAGCAAAGCACGTTCACCAATGCATTTGCATGTAAAAAGACGCGACGACCTCAGGCGACGTTTTGTTCCCCCCGCAGCGACTAATGACGCTGTTTCCCCGGGTAATTAATTAGTTTCCGAGCAGAAGCGATGTGGCGTGTGGTAATACCAGATGTTTGTTCTATTTACAACTGCACAGTTGAAAACGGCTGCAGTCTGTTGGGGTATTCCTAATTGTGTAATTGCGCCTTCAGCGATAAAGATGACGAATGCTGCTTTGAACGCCGGCCCCCCGGAAGGGCCCTCATCGCATTATGAAGACATGCGCACCAGCGGGGCTTACGTTAAAGCTCATTTGCTGCTCTAAAGCATGCAAACTTTCAGAGTTCAGTTGGGAGACGAGAATGGCAATGTTTGAATGCAATACTAACTTAATGCTTAGTAAAGCTTAAGTGTGCACTGAATAGAGTGCTGCAGGGATGACGTGTTTGTGTACACTAAAAACCCAGAAATGAGTTTGCATTTTAGCACTTCTGGTTCCATTGTCCTAAGGTCAATGGGTTTTTGGTTAAATGCCTGAAATAACATCTGTGGTGAACACAAGCTCCATATATTTTCACGTTTAATTCTATAACATAAAACCATGATTTTTTAAAGCAGTTGCTAACACGTGTCTAAATGGCTCTACAGAGGTTGTCGGACATTAAACATCATCTACTCACTAGTCGATTTCACAGCCTCGTTGTGTTTATAATCGCGCTCTTGCAAACTATTCTAACTCAAACTTTCAGGGAAAATGTTTTTATATACAGTAAAGACTGAAAGAGTTGTTGAAGCTTAATGGCGGTGACATTGAAGTCATGTGACTGTAGTTCATTTATAGCCTACGTTTTTACTGCTGCCGATTGTATTTATGCTTCAAAATTCATAAAAGTTGCGTTCGTTTGTGAAGATTATCACGTTGAAACAAAACGTGTTAGAATCATAAACTTTTGTTGGTCACAGAGCTTATTTTCTGCAATAATCCAAAAGCCAAGGAAAAATCCTATTGGGTTTTTGCCACAGAATAAACATTTTACAAGATAATTGCGATACAATAAATCAGAAGGTCAGAAAAGTCAGAATTGTGCGATTAAAAGTCGCAACTACCTTTTTTCATTTTTATTCTTTGGCGGAAACAAGCTTCCATAAGAACCAGAGTGATGCGAACTACAAAAATACGAGTTCGATAAAGTTCGAGTCATTTTACAGCAGAATATCATTGAAATGTTACATGTTAATGGCCAAATTTCCCAACACATCAACTTATGCAAACCTTGATCACATTTATAAAAACATAAAATGTAATTAACAACAAGAAACCATAATGCAGCCAATGCCAAACTACGAGAAACAGATATAATGAATTCATTGCTTAGCTGGGGCTTAGTTCAACTCTCCTCCCGATCCGAGCTATTTTTTTTATCTCGTTACATCCCCATTGGCTGAAGCTATTAAGTCTACCGGAAACAGAAATGATTTAGTTCACCTCCCGAGTCTTTGAGTCCGAGTCGTTCGTTCATCACGAGTTATGGAAAAGAACCATTCACAAGTTTATAAATTGTAAGAAATTTGAGACTAGAAATGCATCACAACTGTAAGAGTAAAAAATAAACTAACTACGCACTTGTTTGTAAGGAAGGTTGGAAATTATTCATTCATTTCTGTATCCAATACGGCCTTCATGTCACGACAAAAGAACGAACGCCTCATATCTGAAGACTCAGGAGGTGAACTAATGAGTTCTGTTTCCTGTACAGAACGTGTTGCACACGGTCAACAAAACAAACTAATCACTCTCTGAGGAAACTCGTTGTTCCCCAGTCATATTAAAGATTAGTTCAAAAAGAGTCATGATCGACCCATCACTATTTGGCAGTCAGATCCAAGGGGTCAATGTTGGCGTTAGAAATCCTGCTGGAAAATGATGGAATTACACCATTATTGGGTAAAAAGCATATTTCTCCAAGTAGCAGTGTACATTTACTTGCAAGTGACGTATAAATTGCCAATATTTCATCATATTATGATAGTTGCTGTTTTAGCAATTTTTGGAGTGCTGCTAAAGTCTAAAAGGCATATTTATTTTTTACGTTTTCTCATTTAAATTGAAATTTGTGCAACTGTGTTTGAGATAAATGGCAATGCTAACAAATGGCTCTCTTCAGGTACTATAGGCATCATTGGTTCATTCACATAATGAGTCAAAAAGAGATTGAGACTGAAATGACTTCCAGTTCATTAGTCACAATTGAAATTGAAGATTAAATGGAGACCGTTGCATTATGGGATGCAGCCAAAGGTCATCCGGACATTCTGTTCAAACAGAAAATCTGCATTTGCACACATCCTGCAGAAAAGTCCATCTGTGGTGAAAATCAAGCTTTTAATGTTGTTTATGTGTCTATGTGGTGTTTTTAATATGCTTTAAGACAAACCATGTGTAAATTCATAAGTCGACAGCATTGCTGAGTATTTTCTGCTTAAAACTGCAGTGAACCAAAGACAGTCTCAAAAACACGGTTTAAAAATCGCTGGTGTTTCTGACGTCACAAACTACCTTGTAACTAGGGATGTCCCGATCAGGTTTTTTTGCCCTCGAGTCCGAGTCCGAGTCATTTGATTTTGAGTTCTACTGATACCGAGTCCCGATCCGATACTTATATGATACATAAAAAAAGAATAAAGAAGAGAGAAAAAACAGATCCAGGATGTTCCTTATTTTTTATTTAATTCACCTTATTTTAACATTCAACAACTCTGTTAACAAACAGAGCACTTCTGTGAGGTAGCTTGAACAATCAAGTAATAAATAACATAAAATCTTCACTTTTGGACTTTAGTGCAACAGTAAACATAGAAAAAGTCTAATATAAAAACAAATAGCACCTCAACTTAAAATACCCGGCAGGCATGTAAACAAAAAATAAAAATGTTTTAAAAGTCTATAAAAAAATTATAAGAATATATATTAGGGGTGTAACAGTTCACAAAATTTGCGGTTCGATACGATACAGCAAAAAGAAAGAAATGCCAGAGAAATTTCCTATTTATTAAAAGAAAAACTATTTTTAAATAAGTTTGAGTTTTCCTAGATCTTGAAACTTTCAGGTTTATAAATGGGGGTAATCTTTGAAGGATGAACAAATAATGTTTTAGTAATAACATTAAAAATAACATTTAAATATATATTTATATAATATTTGAGTTTTGAAGTGCAACATTAAATCCTTGTTCATTCACGGCACAATGTTTCTCCTGGTTCCCAGGTCAGCGCTGTTTGATCTAATAGAGATCTACGGTTAATAACGGAGAAATTTGAATGCTTCTCACTAGATCTCGCAGCGATGTTATTACTTCAGTGGCGGATTCAAATGTTTTCTTCACTGGATCTCTTAGCACAGTGTCGCTTGATCTCACGCTGCACAGATGTTGGTGGTTGAACTGATAAATGGTCCGTTAAGTACAATATAATGAGTAGCGCAGTTTCGTTTGCCATTTGATGTTGCGCAACGTTGTGGTGATCGCGCCAGCGCGGATTTTGTCGGCAGAAAAATGGTCCTAGGAATCGTTCGGTTTTTATGCGTACCGAACCGGAAGCCTCGTACCGAAACGGTTCAATAATTACGAATACATGTACCGTTACACCCCTAATTTACATATATCCGAGTCCTGATCGGGAGGGAACGTCCGATTCCGATCGAGTCTGAAACCACGTGATCGGGCCCGATTTCCGATCGCGTGATCGGATCGGGACATCCCTACTTGTAACCAATCAGATCAACGTGTGATCGCCAACCAGTGGATCTCTGAGTGAGTGAGTGGAGGCGGGGCTAATTTGCATATTCATAGAATAGTGTATACTAAACGAGGCAAGAGTGTAGAGTTACATTCAAGCTATTTTAAGACATGAAGACATTTTTTTCCAAGGAAAAAACGCCTAAATATGTCATTTTAGTGATCAAAGATGAGTTTTAAGGGATACAATTATTGACTACAGGGGGACTTTAAGGTTTCCTGTCCAACCGGCATTAAATATAGAGGTACTGTAGTGTGCTACATTTCTGAACTCATATTCTAATTGGAAATCTTCTGCTTCCTAGACAGACAAGCTCTGAAAAGCAGAGCGAGGAGCCGACAGAACAGCAGCTGGGCCTTTCGTTTGCCTGAGCGGCCACGTTCCAGTACAGACGAAACCTCGCCAACACTGTTGAGATGAAATTCAAGCACTTAAATCCCTCTGCAAAGTGCTTTTTTCTCTAATATTTACATTTAAATGCATTCATTCGTCAGATAGCGACTCGCTGTTGGGTTATACAGTCAGAATGTGCTGTGGATGCAGTTTAACACTAGTAAATTCATGCCTGGCAGCGCTAAAGAGCTAAACGTTTGGGAAAATGCAACAGACTTTGCTATAAAAAGGCAATCTGGGGTTTAACAGCGTTCTTTGTGTCTCATTGTCCTGGATGGAACAGTGGAGTGAGATAAAGAGCACAATGAAGAATCCTGCTATTCTAGTCAATAGCACAATGTAAAGGGAGGAATTGTCATATGGTACTTTTTCAAAAGCAATTCATATAGGATCACGGAGAGGAAATAATTAGTGCGTCTCATTTTAAAGTGTGTGTAATGTGTATTGGCTATAGATCTCATTCTGTTTCCAAACAGAGAAAGTGATTCTGAACTGCTCCGGGTGATGTTGTATATGTACAGTATAATTATTTTTTTTGCTGCTTTTTTGTTTAGAAAAACTGTAAAGTCAGTGTGAAGGACTGAAGCCTAGTGCACACTGTACAAATGTGTCTGTCCTTTATCATTATTTATTGTCAGATCGTACGTTATTATGACCCCAGTAAACAGTCATTGCATTTCTATAAATGCACAGCATTTGTGTGACAGTAGCTCTGCTTTTTCTAAACACCGTAGCTTTTCCAGCGACAAAATGTTTTATTGCTTTTTGTGTGTGTGACATTTGCAGTTTTCTAAACTATTGTTTCTCACATATAATTCTGGAAATGTATTCATTCTATTTTATTGGTTGATTCAAATTTTTCATTTTAGAAATTAATTATACAAATATAATTAAAAATGAAAAAATATTTTTTTACAACAATGTTGCTAAATATTTAGCTAATGGGATTCATATGTAAATTAAATGAAACCGTCAGCGAGAATGCAATATAATATGATTTTGCAACAAACTAACAGAATTAGTATTTTTTTTTCAGTTTTCATTCAAGTTTTAGCAAGTTTTTTTAGCTAAATATTTTAGCTTTTGTTTTTTTAATATTTCTTTTTTTGTTTTCATTAATTTTCAGTTCAGTTTTAGATAAACTGAGTAGAGTAATTTAAAGAATTTACAGTAATTTTGGTACTTTTCATTAATTTTAGTAATTTCATTTCGTTGTCAGGGCAACATTTCTAATTGATTTTTAAGTTTTCACCTAATTATAGATATATTTTTTCCAGTTAAATTTCAATTACCAGCCATGTGTTTTTCATTAGTTTAAGTTTTAGGTTTTGTTAAGGATAATGCTATGTGGTTACTAAGGTATTCTGAGTAGTGTGTTATACATCGCTATGTGGTTGCTAGGACTTTCTTGGTGGTTGCTAGGTGAGTTTTAGATGACTTGCACATCCTACAGGCATTTAGGTGCTGTATCAGTCTATTATCAAGTGCTGGCTAGTGGCCTTGAAATAATTTGACAAGGTAAATGGTTTGCAGTCATGTCATAACTACTGCACTCTCTCTGACCCCACAAGCTGCCATCTTCACCTTTGACCTCTCATGCATTTCCTTTGATGAAAATCTCCAGGTGAGCATTTCTACCTTGATGAGATTTGAACAGGACTCATGAAATATTCATTCTTCGTCATTTAATGCAATGCACAAACACACGCACACATGTCTGAAGAATCAAACCACCTATTATTTGACATATATATATATAAAGACATGAAACGGCAGTTGCAATCAAATAGATGAAAAAATGAGATAAGTATGTGTGTCAGGACTTAACTTTTTTCATCAGGAATTGTTTGGATCTTAGTATATATTTCATATCAGAATGAAGTCTGATTATTTTGTTTCATTATCTGATATTATTGTTGTAACCTTTATAGCATTAACCAGAAATAAATTACTGCATTAACTGGAGAGAATGTAAAAAATCTGCGTTACCTAAAACAGAGATTAAAGGGATAGTTCTCTTTGAAATTAATTTTTGGTATGTTTTAGCTTACCTCAAGGGCATCCAAGATGTAGGAGTCTTTGTTTCCGCAGTAGTTTCAATTTTGATATTTTTAGGTCAAACCGTTCTTGTCTGTCAGTCATATAATGCAGGTCTATGGTCACCACCTCAAAGAGCATGCACAGAGAAGTCCAAATTAAACATGATTTAATGACTCGTAAATGTAAGTACACATTGATGGCCTAAGACACGAAACGAGCGGTTTGTGTGAGAAAACGAACAGTATTTATAACGTTTTTACCTCTTGTAAACACAGCCACGTCCAAGTGATCTGAGGGCGCGGGCGCTTTGGTCTGCGCAAGCGCCGGAAAGCGCCGGAAGTGATCTCTCGCGCGGTTGCGAAAAAAATTCAACGTTGTCTGTTGATATATCGAAATCGTCTTCCATTGCGATTTCCTGTATATCTAAATATGTTTAGATCTTCACAGTGAAAGGTAACACTTCCGAAATCTCTGTGTAAACAATGAGTGACGTACACGCGCGAGAGATCACTTGGACGTGGCTGTGGTTACAAGAGGTGAAAAACTATATAAATACTGTTTGTTTTCTCACAAAAACCGCTCGTTTCGTGTCTTAGGCCATCAATGTGTACTTACATTTACGAGTCATTAAATCATGTTTAATTTGGACTTCTCTGTGCATGCTCTTTGAGGTGGTGACCATAGACCTGCATTATATGACTGACAGACAAGAACGGTTTGACCTAAAAATATCAAAATTGAAACTACTGCGGAAACAAAGACACCTACATCTTGGATGCCCTTGAGGTAAGCTAAAACATACCAAAAATTTATTTCAAAGTGAATAAAGGTTTATAGGGTAAACATTTTAAAGGTGCATTGTGCAATATTTAGGAGGATCTGTTGCCAGAAATGCAATATCATATACATAACTATGTTTTCAGTGGTGTATAAAGACTAGGGGTGTCCCCGACTAAGGATTTTCATAGTCGAATCAGATTCGTCAAGTCCTGCCTATAGTCGACTAATAGTCGAATCATGCGTGTAGTGTTGGGGAGGGGGCGGGGCTTTAACATTTTAAAGCCGTGATGTACAGAACATCACACAAAGATATAGAAGAAAATGTATAAAAACATTTTGGATCAATAAAACTAAGAAATAACATAAATAACTGCAGAAAGGCAAAGGCCACACTGCAGGTAGGATTTGCATTTCACATGCAAATCAAATTAAATCGGCTGAATTGCCTTTACGAGCATGCTCTAAGTAGGCCCACAGCGCAACATCGATGCACTGAAAAATAATCAACAATTAAGAACACAATATACATTTATAATAAATTAAAATACAAAATGAAATAAGTCAGAATCAAGTCACAAGAAGCAGAACAAATGTGTGCAAAATGCCTAAAGTGCAGGGGAACAAATATTCAAAACACAAGTCACAAATAGTTAAATTAGATCACCCTGAGTGATCAATTAATACAATTAAAATAAAGAAATTATTAAAATAACGAAAGTATGGCCAGGATTGTCAACTTTGTCTTTTTAACTGCAGAAACAACAATAAACGCTAAACTGGAGCGGCAGTCTTTTTAGCTAAACGTGTTCACAGTATCCAAAAATCAAATTAGAACCGGCTGAAATGTTTTGAAATCACTTGTACCCATACCTGATCGAAAAAACAAAATCCAGTCTTTCACTCTGTGTCCATTTGAGTCTTTTCAAATTGTGTGCGCGGATAAAATACATTCTAAAATGCTTAACGTGAAAAACGCTTAACGGCTTTGTCCTAAAACTGTTATATTAAAAGATCAAATTCTGTACACACCTTATTAATAAAGCATACTATATAGCCTACAGAAAAGCAGATGAGCCCAGAATATGAACGCAACGCGTTTTATTATACGTTAAGCATTTTCCTCCCATAGAAAACCGTTAAAGAAAAAGCTTTACGTGACTTTCTATAGAAGAAACGCGTTGCGTTCATATTCTGGGTTCATCTGCTTATCTGCACATAGAATGGTTTCTTAAGGTGTGTAGCCTACTCTGTACATACATTAAGCACGTAAAAGGGCCATTTAAGCGTTTTAAAAGCTTTTTTCACGTTAAGCGTTTTAGAATGTCCCGAGGAAAACCAACCTGTTAACGTTGGCCGGCAGAAGTGCGATCATGGTTTCGCTGATGCTAAATCCAGCCTTGGAGAATATCCTTCTGATGGTGTGCATCTTTAGATTTTCTTATCCCAGACATTTAAATCCCTGCCGACAAGACGCTCCTCTGTCGGTCACGGATCGAAAGTGAAACTTAAATCTGTCACTGGGTGTTTGGATTTATCACGCTGCACGCACGTTAAAAAATATTTATTAAAAGCTTCTTTCTTTGCACATTTTTATTGACAGCATTATCATAATAGGCTGTATATTAACGTATTGACAGAAAACCAGTAGTTCTATGTGAAATCAGACATTGAGCACACTCATATAGCCAAAATGACATAATCCTCGTTTAATAACACATCTGCGAAGATTCGACCGTGAGATTGGTAGTCGAATCAGGCTCCTCCTATCGAAGCATCGAATCTTCGACTATTCGGGGTCACCCCTAATAAAGACCTTACAAAATAAACCGTTATGTTTTTTATTACCTTAGAATGAGCCATTTCTATCTACATACACCGCGGGTCCACATACATTGAAATGCGCCGACATGTTTTTACAGGAGCCCTAAATGGACAAACGTGTTTCGTCACTATGTTGTTCTTCATGCAAAGAAGCTAGCTAAAGTCAGCGAATAAAACACTGACACAATGATGAACAAGTAACAATAATATTCACAATAACATATCATTTTACTGAATAATTAAGTAAACATAATTTATCTTTGTAAAGAAACCTCATTGCTTAACTGGCTACTCTCTGTTGTCTCAGACGACATCACTTCCTGCCGGCCACCGTAACTGCTGTTGTGTGCAGTTCACAACCTCACCACTAGATGCTGCTAAACATTACACACTGCACCTTTAACTAATATATATCATCATAAAATTGTTTTCTATTACGTTTTCTAAAATGGTATGTTTAAATATGCAAATGTGACATTATCTAATCAAATCTACATTCATTTGCACAGATAAATCTGAACATTGGATAAAGCCATGTTCAAAACTCTTGTTTCATTTTGTTGACATATTAGAGTTAAAGGTTTTTACTGAGGGGATTTTGGAGATCTCTTTTTATCACTCCATAAATCAGAAAATACTGTCAAAACAAAAGCCAAACCATGTTTTTAGATATAAAATGTAATATATATCAGGCGAATGATAAATGAACAAACCCTTCAGTAAAATCCTTCAGAATATAGATAGGAATAAAAAAGTTTAGTGTGTGTGAGTATTGCTTAAGTGGAGGAAAAAACTTGTAACACTTTAAAGATATATATTGTAATTGAAATCTAGACGCAAATACATAAAGTGTAAATGAACACTTAAATGTGTATTTTGGAAATAAGCAATGGAAGCAAAACAGCCCAAAATCTCAGTTGCATGAAAAAGCTATGTTTTTTTTTCCGGTAGTGTCTTGCCTATAAGTAAATAAAAAGGATCCATTTTGATCTAATTTTGTCTTCAAAGGAACATCTGCGCACAATGTATCTTTAAGATCACATTAGTAACTTTTTCAAAAAGCTAGATCTGAAATTTGGCATATTAGCATCAGTTTCAGGCTGGAGAATTTCATGGTTCACAGGCCTATTGGTCACTATCAATGGACTAATGCTAATGCTTTGCTTAAGAAAGATATATGGGGCACTTTAGCATTTGTACAGTGAGAGATAATGTATCTAGAAATCGAGGAACGGCTCAAAGAAAAGCCGCAGTGCGTAATCAGCGTTCTTCCTCAATACTCATGCGTTTAATCCCGGTTCGGAGAGCCAGCAGGCTTTTGTACTGATTTCCTGAGTAATTAAAATGGGAAAAAGCTCATTTAGCTTTACTTCTCTCTCTGCTGACAGGGTTGGTCGTGGCCTGGGATTTAAAAGGGAATGTTCTGCTCTTGAGGGAGAAGCTTCATGCTCTGCACTGTATCCTGAGATTAAGCTGTTACGCTTTTCTTTTCTGGCAGCTGGAGATTCAGTTATTCCTCAAATGAAGTGAACAAAAACACGATTTTCTAGGAAACAAAATCAATTAATGGTTCAGAACTCAGATGAAAGAACTCGACTAAGCAAAAACTTCTGAAGGACACGTTTCATTATAAAGTAACGTATAAAATTGCTTTGTGAAGTTAACTAAATAACTATTCCTTTAAAATCTCAAATCTTGTGCCCTACTGTGACTGATAAATAATCGTCAACCATTACCGTTGGTTGAATGGCTGCCGAAACTAAGTGCGACTTAAATCTTGCTAATAATGTACACAGCGTGAAAGCAAAGGCAAGATGGTAACATATTTCGTGTCGCATAATTACTTGTTCTAAAGAAAGCTTTAGTTGTGTTGGAGTTCAGTTGGGGGGAAGTTGGAACAGAAGTTGTTTTAGCTCAAAGGGTTTTGACGTGTGGAGCGTGAAGGGAACATTCAGCATGCGCTCACGTGTTTAATGTACAGCACGGCTCAAATAAATGACTGCGGTTTCTTGTAGAGAATTAAAGTTGCTTGTGTTGATGGATTGAACTGGTTTGCCTGATAACAATTTTTTTATTGGTTGTGTGTGTATTGGTTGGTTTTGCAATCATCAACATAGTTGCAATTGACAAAATAGTCTTGTTAATCAGAGGTGTGCCGTTGCTTTAAGTAATAATTGGCCATTTATTGACCATAATATGAACTTGTATATTTCAGAGCATAATTTTCATGGTTTAATCATGCACACTGGCTTTGAATAGGAAAAATATTGATTTATTAGGGATGCACGATAAATCTGCCACCATGTCGGTATCAGCATGTTCACTTTTAATGTTATCGTTATCGGCCCGATAAATAAATGTGGCCGATATATTAAAGCCGATAAATAATAGATTATTTCCTTCAGCTGAGACTCTTCAGATGCACATTGTTCGCCATGATGGTTTTGAATTACTTGAAATATGATTAGAATCACTTCAAAAAAGGAAAATACAGTAAAGTGCAACAGTTTAGTGTGTCACATAAAATAATATTGAGAACATAATTGTGTGCTTGGGACATGGCTTTTAATGGTGAGACTTTGTTTTTTGTTATCAGGCTCTAAAGAATTATATACAAATTAGGGGTGGAACGGTACATGTATTCGTATCGAACCGAAACGGTACGGGCGTCACGGGTCGGTGCACGAATTTACACGGAGAATACACGGTATAAAAATAAATAAAACTCGCGTGCAACTTAATTAATGTAATGCGGAACTACTGTTAGATACGTGGGTTCTTTAGGGACACATAATCTGTACCATCGGCTTAGCTCTGAACGCGCGTTCACTTCAAACGTTGGCTTTATACGCGCGTCCTATTCGCTTTGGACTAGCGTCGAACAAGACGCGAATTTGACGCTCTATTCGTGTTTGGTGTGACCGCATAATGAAGGCTGCGATGTCAAGATTGCAATGCTGGACTGTGTCTGTGTGTGTGTGTGTGTGTGTGTGCGCGGGCGAGAGAGAGAGGCGAGATCGAACTGTGTGTGTGTGTGTGTGTGTGTGAGACAGAGAGAGAGAAAGAGAGAGAGAGAGAGGCGCGCGACCGAACAGTGGAAACATAAAAAAAAACATACTCCGTCATTTTGTTCATACAGATCATTAAACCTGCAAAGTGTTTACTTATATTTGTGTAAACTCGCAATAAAACACAACATTGTGCACACTGTAAACTCTTGTCAAACTGCAACCTACAACTGTCACTCAACCAAAATCACACACACACACACACACACACACACGCGCGCGCGCGCCCGCACACACACACACACACACACACACACACACACACACACACACACACACACACACACACACACACACTGCTTTAAAAGAAAAACATATTTATCCAACTCCATTTCAAAACAGTCTGTGGGTCCCATCTTTTGGACATTCGTCATATTGCATTGGTTTTCATTTCTCGTCCTCGGAGCACTAACATTCTACATCAGCCTTTCTCAAACTTTTTTCAGTCGGGGCACCTTTCAAAAGTGCATAAAATCTCAAGGCACCCCAGTGTAAAATATAAATTAAAAACACTGCACAACCCAAATGTAAATGCAAATGTCCTGTTTATTTAGACAGAACAGTAATGAACAGAGCATAATACGAACTGTAAATAACAATAACAATAATAATAACAACTTTACAGGGCTATCACTTTTGTGAAAAAATCCTGATCGATTTTTGAGACATAAACGTTCATTGAATCGATTGTAAAATCGATTTTCCATGTCTAAAGACGTTTCCATGTTCAGCGCCAAATATAGGCAAATCCACGGACAACTAACAGGCATTAGCACGAGCGTAAAGAGTGCGCTTGAGACGCGCACAAGTCAGCAACATTTCTGATGATTTATTGGCATGAAGTTTCGTGCACAATGACAAACAGGAGTGCAAGATTCTCAAAAAACAATAAGCAGAGTGCACTGCCATAACATCAATGAAAAACATTACTGCAGGCTTCAACATGGCTGTGTTTACGATTAGAAATGTCAAACAAATGTCAAACAAATTTCGCATACGTAGGCGATTGTAGGCCGGATCTGTATCTGTATGCATGGGACTGTCTGAATACCGGCAGAATTCACATTTTTGTTGTAAAAAGAGACACGTTATGCAGAAGTATAGTATAGTTTGTATGTGTGTTTGTCAGAGCCTGCAGTTGCTGTGTGACGCGCGTTCGCGCGGTCGGAGTTGTTGCTTGAATATGTTGTTTTATGGTTGCCCTTTTACAGCCCACGTGATCAAATAGTTGCGCGCGCATTTTGAGATGGTCCTCACTGCAGAACATGAAATCCACGGGGAGGAGTCGGATCCAGATCCAACTCCTCCCACCTTACATATACCGGTACCTAAACCTACCCATCTCCGCCCCCTGATCCCTAAACACACCCCTAATCCCTAAACCCACCCCTAATCCTACCCATCTCCACCCCTCGGATCTTGATCCGACTCCTCCCCGTGGATCTTATGTACTGCATTGAGGTGCTACTGCGCATTTTGGCAACGGAAGTGGTGTTTTTTCCCACTGGCTCTAACGCTCAACTCTGAAAATTTACCAAAACTATTTCCCAGCATCAAAATGTCTGGTTGTTGCGTTTACGGTTGCTCTAATCGATATTCCACCAAGGGGCTTAAGTTTTACAGGATTCCGACAGGATCACGGCCGTTTCAGAAGAACCGGCGGCGCTTGTGGCTGCAGGCGATTAAACGTGTTGATTGGAGCGAGGACATCATAAAAAATGCTCGCGTATTTGACGTTCTGTACATGACCACAGACAACGTACTCATAAGCATCCAGTGATTTATATGCTCGTAATTTCTCTCGGGTGTATACGCTCGGTTTCTCAACTAAATGCGTATATATATCTGGCCACTGTATATTTGGCCATCTACTAACGTCTTCTATCCACTCCACTATAGTACACGGATCTGGTAGCCGGATACCATTTGATAAAGTTAACTTTTTTAAATAACTTTCTCTGTCTGTGTTGCTTAATCCGCTCGCGTAGCTTGACATGTTGTTGATTCTCGCCATACTTCCGTTGCCAATATGCGCGCGCATACGTTGCTACGTCATCATTGTGTACAAACAGTAAAAGGGTCTTTACGCGGTGCTATGGGTTGCGTCACTTGCGTCAAGTTGTGTGTGTGTCTTGCTTCGGTCTTGTGAGACGGATTTTTATGGTTAATTTTATATATATATATTTATCTAAAATGAATTTACAATTTTATTAATACGTTCATATGTTTAAAAAGAAGAAGAATGTATTTATGTAAATTCAAATACATATATATATTTTTAGCCTACGTACTTTTTTGGCGGCACCCCTGACAAAGTCAGGGGGCACCCCAGTGTGCCGCGGCACCCACTTTGAGAAAGGCTGTTCTACATTGATTAAAAAAGAAAATCAAATGTGTTTTTAATGGTAGTATTATTTTAACAGAAATCAATTATTTATAATTAAGATGAGAATAATGTTACATTGTTAATTAATAATGTTAATTAAAATTAAGGAAAAAAAATATATTGATCTGAAATATAGCAAATTAATTTTAAATTAATTCAGGTACAATTACCAAACATATCGCAAGGTCTTTTTGTCTTTTCATTAATTTAATTAATAAACTAATTATATAAAACTATTGTCAGTGCACTACAAATAAACTGGTTCTATGCCTTTATATAATAAAACTTATTTAAAAAATACAATGCCTTCTGCATTTTTGTTTTGCTTTTCCCTCCATTGTACCGAACCGTGATGTCTGAACCGAGGTATGAACCGAACCGTGTCTTCTGTGTACCGTTCCACCCCTAATACAAATTTGGTTTCAGATTTATTGGTTATCAGCTTAACGCTACTGTATGTCTTCAGTAAACCTGGAAAGAGAGTAGAAATATGCATGTGCTCTACTTGCACTTTGAATTAAACCATAGTCCAGCGCTCTTGTTAATTACAAACGTGTTCTTTGATGATGCTTTTGGGAAACGTGCCGTAGACATGAAGAACGACTGGCATGCTGCTTGGGAAACTCTTTTGTCTGTGGTTAAAAGTGTGCTCTTGCTCTAGTATGTTCGGTTTTGGTTCAATTGAATCCCTAAATAATATCTAACTTACACTGATTCTGTGTTTACCACAGAATATGGCGACGACCAACAGAGCAGGTCGATCAAAAACCCAGAAACGCCTTCAGGATTCACAGCAAAGCTGAAAAGCCCAGTTGAAATGCTGATGGATCCGTGTGCCTGCTCTTGTGCCGCTCTCTCATGCTGTGACTGATGAACGCGGTATGGGCTCTTTGGCAAGATCGTCTCTTTTCTCTGCTCTCAGGAAAGGGGTCCGTTCTGCTCAGCTGAACACTCAGACACTCGTGCACTGCAAATGTACAGTGGGATTGACCCACGCTCTCAGAGGAGCCGCTCTACGCCTTTTTTCTTCTCCGAAATGTAGCTTTCCTGAAGCAGCGGCACCATTTTTGGTCCTTTCAGTGTAGTTTTGTGTTTGTTTAGTAGTGTGAGCGTTGGATTGGTGGTGATTTATGCGGGGTTTTTTTAAATTACACATCAAGTGTGGTTGTAATTTAAAAGGTCGTATCGTGGAGAACAGTATTTATTTGTGCTTGACATACTCTAACATTCACAACACCGGCTGCAAAGGCCATTTACGGAAACTGAGGGCAAAGCAGCACACGATGCTTGTGTTGAGAGGCGCACTGAAGCCCTGACGTTATCATTTCAATTGAATTAGATTGATCAAGTCAATTCACCTTTATTTATAAAGTGCTTTATACAATACATATTGTTTCAAAGCAGCTTTACAGTAATAAACAGGAAAATAACAGATTCAATGACGCAAGTGGAATTCAATTCTTCTGTAAAGCAGCTGCAAAAGGACATTAGTGTCATAATTCAGTAGAAAGACAGTATTGTCATTATTCACTTTGAGTCAGTTCAGTGTTGATTCAGTTCAGTACAGTGTTAATCATGAAATCAGATTTAATTCACAAAAGATTTCAATTGTTTCAATTAATCAAGAAGCAAAGCATTGGGGATATGCGAATGCTTTCACGGCTGAATTTCATGTTGGACATATCATGGATTTAGTTTTAATTCATTTAGTTTTAATTCATTATTTATTTCAATTTAATTGTATGAACTAAACACCTCATAAACATACTTTATCACTAGATTGATTTTTTTTAATAACCTGTTAAACATGAAAGTGTTATGAATTCATGTATGACATTTTTCCTTATATAGAACCTTTTTGTCATAAATTTTGTCAAGAACCCTAGAGTTCTATATGGAACCCCATTGGATGTTTTTTTTCTAAGAGATGTTTTCAAATCATTCTACCACTTGATTTGTTAGTCATATAATGATATTTCTGCATTGATGAGTTCTCGCTGTTGGGGCCAAATTCTTTAATTCAGCAACTACAGAAAACCAGTTTAATTAAGGTGAATATATCAGCACACAAGTGGAAAATCAAAGCCGCATCTTGGTGAATTTAACTATGAATTGAATGCGCCACAATTTGAATAGAAGTGCTGCGCAGACGAGATCTCCAGATACCGAATCTCTTTCTTTGTGAAGTGGAGCTCCACTTATAGCGCAGATATCATGTTGTTCTGTCAGAGATTTCCCCGAGGAGAGACAGAGAGAGAGATACAGCGAGACCGGCCGAGGTTCAGTCCCTAGATCAGGCTGACAATTGAAAAGCTCCACACGGAGAGGGAGAACTTCGACTGACACCATCATTTAGCGTCTCTCCTCGGGACTGACCTTCATCTGGGTGAGAAGACCTCGTGAATCTGGCGGTAACTCCAAACCCAACAGCCCATGATCCTGTGCGGGACGGAGCGGGTCTTTGAGTTCCTGACAAACACACTCATGTATCGAGTTAGCTCAAAGGGGAAATATTAATAATAACTCATAACTTGTTATGATTAATTATGAATATTTGGGTCAGTTAATTGGATTAACTTGATGTAGCTAAATTAATATTACAATCAATTAAACAGTTCGCCCAACGAACTCTTTTGATTATTCATTTATTCTAAGAAAAGGGTATCTTTCATGGCCACAGAAAATAATTCTTTCTTAGCATGTACAGCGGTTAGAGCATGTAACAAGATCAAGATCGTAAAATAGACTTTGCTTACCAGCAGAGAATCAGAACCAAATACATATCGTGCACAAGTTTTATTAACTAATTCACAAACCCATAAATGGAAGCTTTAGCGTTAAGTTCTGCCAGGAAGACTCAATTACTACGTCACTTATTACCTTCTCATCTATCCAATCGTGTCTAATACTTGCGGTATAAAAGACCAGTACTTACACATGTTTGAGTTCGCAGATGCTGACGCTTTCATTCACCTCCATCCTCCCCACCACCACCAGAATGGTCCCTTCCCCTCCATCCTCCCCACCACCACCAGGATGGTCCCTTCCTATACCTCACAGGGGGTCGGCTGCGCCCCTGCCTTCGTCTTCAGGCGGGAAATGCAGAGTCCGGACCCTCGGATTGCGAGCTATGGACGGGGCCTACGCCAAAGAACTTTATTGCTTGCTGGGCTATCAATTAATGTATTTATTGTTACAGTATTTATTCTCCCGAGTCTTTCTGGTAGAACTAACATACAAACAATTACACAAACATGGGTAGGTGGTTAAAGTAACAGAATGGAACCAGAAGCAGGAAATGAAACTGATCCAAATGAAAAAGATCCATTTAACTATGAAAATAACCATCAGCTTATATTTTCAGAGTACCTCATTAAATGTATACACTTGCATGGCATTTGCAGCGGACAGATTTCTTGAAGATCTTGGAAAAGGATGTTAATGTTTCCTTTGAGTGTCAAACATTGAAGTTGCAATCGTTTTCTTCTCCGTTGGATGAAGAAGATATGATGAACTTGCATGGTTAGTTCGACTCTGTTCTGGTTGAAGGTTTTCTCTCTCTTCATGAGCACATGGCTGGGCACAAGCAGATTGTGACCTGCCGGCCCTGGGCCGGAGAGGCCATGCAGGCAACCCAGGAGTGAGGAAGTCGGAAGAGTAGATGGTTGCCCATTCAGTAATGGAAAAGTTGCAGTTTTCCTCTGAGTTGGATTGAAGAAAATACAGTCTGACTTTGTTGTGGTCACAGCCTGCCGGGGCCCATGGGCCCATGGGGGTCCCCACAGATATCAACCCGAAGAAGCAGCAGTGAAGGCCAGAAGCAAGAGAGGACTAAGAGGGCGTGATCTTGTGGTCAATGATTTTTAAAGCGTGAAGATGTCACACCCTCTGGATGGTTGTGAGCCAATAAGGCCCCGTCCACACTACTGCGTTTTCGTTTAAAAACGGAGACATTTTGCTACGTTTGCACCTCCCGTCCACACTAAAACGGAAAAAACGGAGACCCAAAACGGAGAAGTTTAGAAACGCTGCCGATCCGTTTTTCGTTTTGAATCTCCGGAGGGCGTTTTAGTGTAGACGGGTCAAAACGGAGAAGTTTAGAAACGATGACGTAGTAGAGGCTCACGCTCGGCTCTATGATTGGGTGTCATGGCGTATCTTTGCTAGCAGCTGTTGTACAAGTAAATTCTGCATTTTACAACGCTATAACTGCCTACATGCGCCGGAGTCAAGCTAATATTCGAGCGATCTGTGACAATTCCCCGTGTGCAGCGGCGGCGTTGACCGTACATGGAGCATCGGTTTTGGGGTTAAATCAGAGCATGGTGGGATAATTTTATCAATGAAGTTGTGTTTACACCGGCACGCGCATGCCCAGTGTTGGTGAATGGTCACGTGATCCGCGTTTTCAGTCGTTTTAATGTGGACGGAGATCAATTCTAATACGCAGCTAAAACGCTGGTGTGGACGGAGATCGTATTCGTTTTAATTCTCCGTTTCTAAACTAAAACGCAGTAGTGTGGATGGGGCCTAAGAAGTTGTTCCCTTTGGAAGGAATTTCTTCACAACCCTTTGTTCAAGGCCTTTGAACATGTAATTTGATTAGTATTAGTATTAGCTTATAATACTAATGCGTCACAAAGTTAGCAAAATGTAATGTAAATTAACAAATGGGGGACGAAGGTTGGAGTTTATAGAGACTAAACATGCTAGACATATGATTTTGGTTAACCATAGTATGCAAGTCATGTTTCAGACCAAAATAGTTTAGAAGAGAAAATGGAGATATAGGCCAAACAACATAAAATGAAAATCATGAGATGGAAAATTAGATACATGTTAATACATTTATCACATGGTTATATATATATAGAATATATAGGATTAAAAGGGTTCATTTCTCCTTCTCAGCAAGAATTAATTTAGAGTCACTATTCCCTGCACATTCCTTTGGGGGTCGTACAACTCTTATCAGTCTCACTGTGTCCTGTAACAGGACACCGAGTTCTGCCAGTGTGTTAGCTTCATTTGGGATGTTAGTTTTTGGGGGACGTTTCATAGACCATTGTGGGGAGAGTGAGTTTGCTGGATTATTCATTAAATATAATGAATAATTTGTGTGTGTCTGATTGGTCCAGATGCTACACTCAAGTATTTGAATTAAGACAGTTTTTGCCCCTGTTGTTGTTGCTCGAAATCTGTATGCTGTTATTTTATGAATAATATTACTAAAATAAATTAATATAAAAGATATATAGTTTTGAAGAATCTGTAAAACTGCTGCATGATGTCACTGCCATTCAAAAGTTTGGGGTTTAATGTTTTGAAAATCTCTTCTGCTCACCGAGGCTGCATTTATTTGATAAAAGTATAGTAAAAACAGTAATATTGTTAAATATTGGTACAATTTAATATAGCTGTTTACTATGTGAATATATTTTAAACTGTAATTTGTTCATGTGATCAAAGCTGAATTTTCAGCATCATTACAGTGTCACATGATCCTTCAGAAATCATTCTAATATGATGATTCGATGCTCAAGAAACATTTCTACCAGAAATACTCGGGAGAATAATACTGTAACAATTAACCGTTTATTAAAAGTGCCAGTTTTTGAAAACTACCGTTATCGTCTCTGTGTAAACTACAAAAATGTGAATTTGTGAAAAAGGTGACATCATGCAGATGCGTGTTCAGTCTATAGTGTTTCTTTACAAAGTCACATCGCCATCTACTGGCCCAGCAGTAGAATACAGCGTTTTTAATTGTTTTCGCGGATTCGTGTGAACAGGGATCGTTTTGACAACTGTCATCTGTGCAAGAATTTAAGGAGTAAATGTTTAGCAGGAGTGAGTTACTTCTGGTTTCCAGTGAAGGATCCAGCAGGTTGCAGGCAGTGACTAAGGCTGGATGGAGACTCCATCCCCAGTCAGTTCAGCTGATTTGGGAACAGTTCGGCGACGCACAGGTAGTTTGGTTTACCTCCCACGACTCTTCCCATTGCCGCCTGTTTTACTCCCTGACCAAGCGGACCCTCGGCACGGATGCACTAGCGCACAGCTGGCCGTGGGGCCTCCGCAAGAATGCGTTTCCCCAAGTGAGCCTTCTTGCACAGACTCTGTGGAAAATCAGGGAGGACGAGGAGCAGGTCATTTTGGTTGCGCCTCACTGGCCCACCCGTACTTGGTTCTCCGAACTGGTGCTCCTCGCGGCAGCCCCTCCCTGGCCAATTCCTCTGAGGAAGAACCTCCTTTCTCAGAGATGGGGCACCCTCTGGCACCCTCAGGTTTGAGTACCCTACCACCTCAGGTGGTGGCTACCATCACTTCCCCTAGGGCCCTGTCTACGCGACACACCTATGCGTTGAAGTGGAGCCTCTTCGTACATGGTGCTCTTCTTGCCGAGAAGACCTTAGAAAATGCCCGATCAGTGTCGTGCTTTCCTTCCTGCAAGATGGGTTAGAGCGTAGGCTGTCTCCCTCCACCCTCAAAGTGTATGTTGCCGCTATCGCCGCACATCACGATGCAGTTGAAGGTAAGTCTTTGGGGAAGCATGACCTGGTCATCAGGTTCCTGAGGGGGAAGAGGAGACTAAATCCTCCTCGCTCTCCTTTCATACCCTCTTGGGACCTCGCAGTGGTCCCTTTGAGACTTTTCAATCAGTTGAGCTTAAGATCCTGTCTATGAAGACAGCACTCCTGGTTGCATTGGCCTCCATCAAGAGGGTAGGGGACATGCAGGCATTTTCGGTTTGATGAAGCATGCCTGGAATTCGGTCCGGCTAACTCTCACGAGATCCTGAGACCCCAGCCTGGATACGTGTCCAAGGTTCACCTTTCAGGGATCAGGTGGTGAACCTGCAAGTGCTGGCCTCGGAAGAGCCAGACCCTGCCTTGGTACTGCTCCTTCCAGTAAGTGTCCTCCGTGCCTACGTAGACAGAACACAGTGTTTCAGGACCTCAGACCAGCTCTTTGTCTGTTATGGTGGGAAGCTGAAGGGAAAGGCTCTCTCCAAGCAAAGGTTGTCTCACTGGATAGTGGACGCCATTGCTTTGGCATACCAGCAGAAAGGTCGACCATGTCCCCTTGGGGTTCGGGCATACTACACTCGGAGTCCTTCGTCCGTGCTAATCTCACGACAGGGAGCTCAGACTTACGCAGGGGACTGGAAGACAGCCGAGGTGGCGTGATTAGACTGGGAACCCCATTTGTCAGTCACTGACGTAACTCGGAATGACTGAACGAAAGGGAACGTCTCAGTTACGTATGTAATCATCGTTCCCTGAGGAGGGAACGGAGACGTTACGTCTCACTGCCACTTCCGTTTAGTCTCGGCTCCTCAGCAGGAAAACATAACTGCATGTTGCCAGCATACTTCCTTATATACCCACGAGGTGGGGCGGAGTTACGCTATGCAAATTCCGCAGACCCATGGCATTCCTTGCCATTGGCTCGTTTTGTAAGAACTCGAAGTTAATAGGCTTTCTAAGCGAAACCCCATTTGTCAGTCACTGACATAACGTCACCGTTCCATCCCCAGGGAATGAGGGTTACACATGTCCCGAGACTTTCTGTCAGTTCTGCTTGAATCAAAACGCCGTTGGTGCGTACAGGTAACAAAGCTGTTCTGTTTTTACCATAATGTTGTATAAAGAGTAGTCAAAGTATGATACAAGTTTCAGTACCTACTCTAACAATTACTGTTCTGTTAATAACCCTCTGTCGATCCGACTGTCTGTAGAAGTATATATATATATATATATTAATTTATACTTGTACCACATATATACAAATTTTCCTTATATTTCTGATGTCATACAATAACTTTGTGCGAGGAATAGGCTAAAATTTAATTGCTCACATAATATAATTTCTGTTGAGATGCAAAAATGTTGTCTTAAGTACATGATGACTGAATTTACATTTTTGCTTGAATAATTTCTTACTTAACTATAGAATTAAAGCACAAAAAAAATTCCATTGATAAACCACACTCAGCCAAACAATGAAGTCTATTCCAGAAAATATCCTTGGCCTGGTCTTGTAAACAACACTGACCTTTAACAGATCTGAGGGAAAGTATGTCCTGAAAATGTCATTTTAGCTTCATGAAACTATTCTGCTTTGATTGGTTAAGATTGTTGCAACGGTCAGTTCTACGAGCTGATGGATGTAAAACGTGATTTGTCATGACAGGCCTGTTCGTTTCGGCCGACTGCAGGATGTCTTACTGTAATGCTGGGCTTTCCATTTACGGTAGCATGAGGCCGTTCTGGGTTGTGCTAGTTGTATTTACAGAGGGAAGAGGAAGGCTTGAACATTGTGTTGTTTATTCACACTGTAATCGGCCCACTCTGTAACTGCTGAAGTGTCTCCCAAGGGTCTCCAAAAGCGTTTTTTGTAGCTCTGTATTATTGTCCTCATTGGAGCTGTTGTTTTTTAATTTAATCAGTGCTGAAAAGAACCCAATAGGGATGAAGGAGGGGGAAAATACAGCCAGAGCAAGAGCTTCAGGAATATATGAAGGAGAAAACGACTAAACCTGCAGGGAAAACCAAAAACGCGCTCTCTCTCTCTCTCTCTCTCTCTCTCTCTCTCTCTCTCTCTCTCTCTCTCTCTCTCTCTCTCTCTCTCTCTCTCTCTCAGCATGCCGTATCCAGCTAATCTCTGAGGTTGGAATGGTTGTCAGTTTAAGCCGTTGGAGTTTGAATCTTTTCTCATGCCTGTTTTAATCCTGCCATCATATCTGCATGATAATTAATTCATTTACTCACTTTTACCTAATAATCATGTGCTGCATATTTTATTAGAGATATTAAATTTATGTGATTTTCTGCTTTAAAAAATCTGCCATTCAGGTCATAAAAATAAATGTAACTATTGAGAAAACAAGTTTATTTGTCTGAACCCACTGGTAGATATTTGTGTGACACTTTACTCAAAGCCATTATATATAATGCTTTATAAAAGTGTTTTTTAATTTATTAATTATGCATTGCAATGCACCTTATAATGAATTGTATGGTGTGAATAATAATAATAATAATAATTGTAACCACAGTTATAATACCATAATATACTTATCCGGTCATTGCTGCACCTTTTGAAAGTGTAATGCATTAAAAATCATAACAAACAACCAATTTCAGGTGCACCAAGGAATCTGCAAATATTATAATACATTTTAACTTTACAATCATTTATAAACATATATAATGCATTATAATGTGCATTATGAATGCCTTTATAATCAAGACTTATTGTCTTATGTGATTTTGCTAATCATAAATGTATTTTGATTTAAGTATGTTTAAAACAAGACAACAATACTGAGGAAGAAAATAGTTTTTAATTCATTGCAGCTCATAGTCAAAATGCATCAAAACATAGCTTGAGAATCAAGGTCTTAAGCATGCATTCACTCTTCAAAAGGACTGTTTATCTGAAAACAGTTTCTTTAAGCAGTATTTAGTCTGGAAAGTCACTATAAACAAATGATTCAGCTCTTCACCTCTGGATCTGAAGGAATGTCTCTCCTCTTATTTTTGCTCTGGTTCATGGAAACAGTGAATTCATGCGCCGGTTCGCGCAGATCCGAACTGCGCCGGCACATTCTATCATTTGACCTAGTCAGACTTGTTCTTTTAGCAGAAGAAAAAGTGCAGCAGTTTAACACAGACACACGATCGTCTGCATTATTCACAGTCAGAGGACCCGCTGCTCCTTCAGACACAGAGATATCAGAGCACATGCCTTCCACAAGTAAAAATCACAATCATGATCATGATGTAATTGTATATACACAGAAACATTCAGGAGCACAGAAATTTAGCACTGCCCTGTAACTTTTAATAGCTACATTATATTTCTCAGCAATGAATGGGTAACATCGCTGGTTTTGAAGTAGTTAAACTTACATCTCCGTTGTTAATAGACATTAGATAGCTCGCACCCCGCATCTCTATCTCTTTCACTGTCATTCAAATAAATGCTATAGTTCATTCAAATTAATTTTAATCTTACGCACTACTTTATCTCTGTGTCTGATTTAAAGCGGGCAGAAGCCTGGATCTTACGAGACGGAAATAACTGTATTTTTTACCCTTTTGGTCAAATGTTGCACTGCAAACTTTAATAAAAGCTTTAAGTTGTCAATGCTGTCAAAATATGAAGATATTTTCAACATTGATATTAATCAGAAATGTTTCTTGAGCATCAAATCATCATATTAGAATGATTTCTGAAGGATCATGTGACACTGAAGACTGGAGTAATGAAGCTGAAAAAGCATAAAGATATATGTATACTACCCATTTTGCACATTATGTGAATTTTCTTTATGCATGCAACACCTGGATGAACTACTACAGCAGAGCTTCGCAGATTAACTTTATCACACAATGCAATGTGTTTGCAGTATATGCAGTATATACTGTAGTGTATTCTGTACAGTTTTCAGTTCGTATGCTTCCATTCCGAACATAATGAAAGAAAGAAAGTGTAAGAGAGATACTGAGAAACAAACTGACAGAGATTGTCCAACTCTTTAGTTATCATCCTCTGCTGATAGGCTTTGACCCTTCAGTGTTTGAGGCGTACAGCACCAGAGGTCACGGGCGGCCACATTAAAGAGGTTAAGTGGCAGAAAAGTGGAGCATAATAGTTTTGATCTTCTCGCTAGCGCTCGGATTGTTCTCGGATTGTATCACTGCAGGCCGTGTCCCATTTCTTTGGTCACTCCGGACATAATGAGCGTGTTAGGGATTCATCATAGGACAAGAGACAGAAATAAGAGGCTCTAAATAACTATTTTACTCTGTTTGAACCCTGCACTCTTACTATGCGTCTCTCCACCACCACACACTGCTTTAGGAAGGAAGGTGATGTGATTCTGGGCCAAAGGAGAATCATTTTTCCTCTTCCTGTTGTTCCAGTTCCTATTCAGGTGTGACCAGTTTATTCAGTTTAGTTCCCATCTCATATATTAAAAGCAAAACCTGCATTTCACATGTTCATCTTTCTTTAGTGTGTAATGTTGCCGTTTGAGCCTAAAAAAAGAGTTATATCAGTGTCAGTGTTCTTGAACTCCCTGAAACGTCTCCATCTTGAGATTCTTCAGGGAACGAACACGTCACAATATTCCTCATTTAAATAATTCATACGCAGAATAAAGGGGCGGGGCCTGGTTGAGTTAGTTAGTAGTGTGTTAAACTGGCGGTTATGGAAAGGGGCGGGACATTTCCCAAACACACTCGAAGCGCTTTACCAATCACAACACACTGATCCAGCCGACCAATCAGAGCACGGTGTGCTTTTTAGAAGGAGGGGCTTCATAGAGACAGGAACTAAACAGAGCGTTACTGACAGACTGGGAAGAGAGGAGCTGCAACAGTGGAGAATATGGGGAAAATAATGTTTTTGAACATTTAAACCTGAAAACCTGTTCTAGTTGAGCCCAAAAACAAAATCAAGACTTTGTAAAAGACACATCAGGTGATAAATAGGCTGTTAGTTCAACACTTCTGTATAGCAGCAGAATGTGTTGCTTTAGTCCATGATGAAACCAGTGAATGTCTCAGCATCCGCAGCAGAACGATGCTCTCAGACGGTGACAGCGCTTCTTTGTGGAACAAAAGACGTGAGACACACAGCTGCCGGTGCAACAAACTACAGGTGAGAAAGAGAACGAGTCACTCGACGGTCAGACGCGGATGGACTTTATCCGCTGAGACGTTTAGTGTTAGTTCACAGAGAGTTCGGCCTATTGTTCAGGGGTTTTGTGAGAGTGTGTGTGTTTACTGGGTGAAATGAATGAGAACAGAGATTAATAAACATGTCCTCTTCTGTATGGAGAAGTAACAATGATTCAGCACATCAAAAGGACGCTGTGTATGTGAATGACATGTTTGTGCAGTTGTTGTGCACAAGCTTCTATATGCACCTGGGTCACGCAAACCCTCTGCAACCCTCATCAGTATGTGCGTCTCGCTGTCTTTCTCTCTCAATGCTAATACGAGACGCTTGCCGCATTGTGCTCGAATGGCTGGTCTGAACCTCCGTACGAGAGGTGAGAATCTCCAGGGATCTCACGATAGCAAGCGTTATTGTGATCTCTCTCATATTTTGTGATGCACCTTTCATATGCAATTCTCACCGCTTGCAGTTTGGGTGTGCGATTCTCGGCTCAGATATTTAAATGCCGTAGTGCTGCAAACCGAAGTGAATTTGATTGGACTGAGCATTCAGTTCAGCACAATGACACAATTATGTTCTTACTCTGTATTTTTGAGACTTGAAACTATTCTTGTTTTCTGAAAAATGCATCAAAAAATGAATTGAGTTTATGCTTAAAGCAAGAGAAACTCACTTAAGTTTGATACATTTTTCAGAAAAGCTTAAATCTTGAATCATTTTGCTTCTCAAGTAAATAATGTTTAGATATTTGTACTGGAAAACAAGACAAATTTGCATACAGATCAAATCAGTCTTAAGTTTTACCAAAAAAATGCATTTCAGTTTGACTAAAGGCTGTTTAGACAGTGTATGCATTTTTTTCCAGACCCAACCTTTGTCAGAAGAACCCAATGACTTATAATGACTAATAAATATAATATTCTAATTCCGTACCCGACTGTCACATTGTATGTAATCTTTTTAAAAAATGTATATATTTTCATTTTTTATTTTGTATCGCTATATTACTTTTATATTAAACGTATAATTTAGCAGATCTCTTAATAATTACATAGTAAAAATAAAAATATTTGTTTGTCATACTGTACATCATAATGTTGTGATGCCTAAATTCACTTGTAAAAAAAAAAAAAAAGGTTTTTAGTCTTTTTTATTTTTTTTTTATTTAGATAAAATGTACATTTTGTTTAGACAAAGTAGTCTATATTTTTATATTGGACATTTATTGGTTATCGCCATAAAACAATGTTTGGCTATTAAAAGAGTTTTTATGCATCCCTACTAAAAATACACCTAAGTTTAGGTAAAAAAAATTTAACAACAGTTTTTTTTGTATCTATTTGTTTCGGTAATGGTTAGAATATATTAATTATTGACATTTTTCTTGACCCTGCTATCTTAGATTAATTTTTCTCGCACAAGGCGGCTTTTTGAGTGCAATCCTCTAGTTAGTCAGCTCACAAGGTTTTGTAAGAGAACTGTTGTGTGAAATTTGTGTAAAGCGATTCAATGGTCTCGTGGTATTACAGTATGTGAAGTTTCTGCTTCAAAAATCAGGAGCTCTTCTGTAAAGATCAAACTTTGAGATTTTCTCAGCGTTCATCTCGATCTGATCTTTTAATCCTGCTTTCTGGCCTTTCCAGTGTTGATCCGTGTCTCCATTTGCCTCCTCGCTCTCATTCATGGTGCTGCTATTGGAAATGCATGGCTTAAGACTGTAAATGAGCGCTGCGGTCTGATAACTGTGGCAGTTTAATCAGGTATCCTATTGGAAACGCCGTCGCTGTGACAACTCTGTCAGTGTGGCAATGCTTGTTAAAGACCCTGTCTCGCCCTGAGAAACACCCGAAAAAAGCCAACAGACAGATCCTACCACCCTGCACAAATTGAGCCATGTAGTTACATGTAGTTACACCGTGATCCGCCATAAGGGTTTTTCTGACGAGATATTTTTCACACACCCACCTTTTTTTTTTTTCAAAGCTAAAGATAAAACATGTTTTCACGTTTACTTCCAGGGGAGAGAGTAGAACATTTTTGCTTACTGCTTAAGACACGTAGCTTTAGCATACACTGTGAGGCAGTATAATTAGTTTTATTAAAGACCCCCTGTGGCGAAAATCAAGTTTTTAATGTTGTTTGTATGTCTATGTGGTGTTTTTTAATATGCCTTAAGACCACCCATGTGCAAATTCATCAGTCAACACCAATGGTGTGTATTTTCTCAGTTTGGCCTACTGTATCTCTAAACTCAAATGTTTTTCCCTAAATATCCAAAACAGAAGCAAATGTGTTAATTGTTGACATGCTGAGTATTTTGACTTCAGGCTTTGGCACATCTGAGGATAGATTGAGACGTTTGTTGAGATCTCTTCAGAAAATCTTGTTGACACTTGGGTGTTTTATTTAGGAGAAACATCTGAGAAGTAGGACACTTCTACAAAAGTCTCCATTTATTCTCATTGATGTCTAAGAGAAACTGTTGAGATACAAAGTTTTGTAATGAAACTCTAGATGGCACAGGCTGTTTGGTCCTTAACTCAATCTGCTTGCAATCACACCATTCTCTATAGGGCCCAGCTGATTGGTTCCTGCTGTACCTGTAGCCAATGAGCTGCTCAACATTCAAATATTTGGTCAGCATTTGCAGTGCACTTTCAGAAACCCTCCACCTTCCCCAGCTCCACCTGTATAGATCTGCTACGGGTAATTCATGTATGTTATATTGTACAGCACCAGAATGTCTTACTTGCTCGCAGCAGCATGTTGTGTGTGTATTGGCAGTAGCAAGTCCTGTACTTGTTCAGCAGCATGTTGTGTGTGTATTGGCAGTAGCAAGTCCTGTACTTGTTCAGCAGCAGCAATAACAACAGCAGCAATAACAGCAGCAGCAAAAAAACAGCAGCAGTAATAACAGCAGCAACAATAACAACAGCTGCAATAACAGCAGCAGCAATAACAACAGCACCAATAACAACAGCAGCAATAACATCAGCAGCAATAACAACAACAGCAATAACAGCAGCAGCAATAACAGCAGCAGCAATAACAACAACAGCAGCAGCAGCAACAATAACAACAGCAGCAATAACAGCAGCAGCAATAACAGCAGCAGCAATAACAACAACAGCAATAACAACAGCAGCAATAACAACAGCAGCAGCAATAACAGCAGCAGCAATAACAACAACAGCAATAACAACAGCAGCAATAACAACAGCAGCAATAACAACAACAGCAATAACAACAGCAGCAATAACAACAGCAGCAGCAATAAAAGCAGCAGCAATAACAGCAGCAGCAATAACAGCAGCAGCAATAACAACAGCAGCAATAACAACAGCAGCAGCAATAAACAACAGCAGCAATAACAGCAGCAGCAATAACAACAGCAGCAATAACAGCAGCAGCAATAACAGCAGCAGAAATAACAGCAGCAGCAATAACAACAGCAGCAATAACAGCAGCAGCAATAACAGCAGCAGCAATAACAACAACAGCAATAACAACAGCAGCAGCAATAACAGCAGCAGCAATTACAACAACAGCAATAACAACAGCAGCAATAACAACAGCAGCAGCAATAAACAACAGCAGCAATAACAGCATCAGCAATAACAACAGCAGCAATAACAGCAGCAATAACAACAGCAGCAATAAGAGCAGCAGAAATAACAGCAGCAGCAATAACAGCAGCAGAAATAACTCCAGCAATAACAGCAGTAGAAATGACAGCAGTAGCAATAAACAACAGCAGCGATAACAGCAGCATCAATAACAGCAGCAGCAATAAACAGCAGCAGCAATAACAACAACAGCAGCAGCAATAACAACAGCAGCAATAAACAACAGCTGCAATAACAGCAGAAGCAATAACAAAAGCAGCAATAACAGCAGCAGCAATAACAGCAGCAGCAATAACAACAGCAGCAATAACAGCAGCAGAAATAACAGCAGCAATAACAGCAGTAGAAATAACAGCAGTAGCAATAAACAACAGCAGCAATAACAGCAGCATCAATAACAGCAGCAGCAATAAACAGCAGCAGCAATAACAACAACAGCAGCAATAACAACAGCAGCAGCAATAAACAACAGCAGCAATAACAGCAGCAGCAATAACAGCAGCAGAAATAACTGCAGCAATAACAACAGCAGCAATAACAGCAGCAGCAATAACACCAGCAGCAATAACAACAGCAGCTATAACAACAGCAGCAATAACAGCAGCAGCAATAACAGCAGCAGCAATAACAATAACAGCAGCAGCAATAACAACAGCAGCAATAACAGCAGCAGCAAAAAACAGCTGCAGTAATAACAGCAGCAGCAATAACAACAGCAGCATTAACACCAGCAGCAATAACAGCAGCAGCAATAACAATAACAGCAGCAGCAATAACAACAGCTGCAATAACAGCAGCAGAAATAACAACAGCAGCAATAACAGCAGCAGAAATAACAGCAGCAGCAATAACAGCAGCAGCAATAACAGCAGCAGCAATAACAATAACAGCAGCAGAAATAACAGGAGCAGCAATAACAGCAGCAGCAGCAATAACAGCAGCAGGAATAACAGCAGCAGCAATAACAATAACAGCAGAAGATATAACAGCAGCAGGAATAACAGCAGCAGAAATAACAGGAGCAGCAATAACAGCAGCAGAAATAACAGCAGCAGCAGCAATAACAACAGCAGCAATAAACAACAGCAACAATAACAGCATCAGCAAAAACAACAGCAGCAATAACAGCAGCAGCAATAACACCAGCAGCAATAACAACAGTAGCAATAACAGCAGCAGCAATAACAGCAGCAGCAATAACACCAGCAGCAATAACAACAGCAGCAATAACAGTAGCATTAATAACAACAGCAGCAGCAATGAACAACAGCAGCAATAACAGCAGCAGCAATAACAACAGCAGCAATAACAGCAGCAGCAATAACATCAGCAGAAATAACAACAGCAGCAATAACAGCAGCAGCAATAACAACAACAGCAATAAAAACAGCAGCAGCAATAACAGCAGCAGCAATAACAACAACAGCAATAAAAACAGCAGCAGCAATAACAGCAGCAGCAATAACAACAGCAGCAATAACAACGGCAGCAGCAATAAACAACAGCAGCAATAACAGCATCAGCAATAACAACAGCAGCAATAACAGCAGCAGCAGCAATAACAACAGCAGCAATAACAGCAGCAGAAATAACAGCAGCAGAAATAACAGCAGCAGCAATAACAGCAGCAGAAATAACTCCAGCAATAACAGCAGTAGAAATAACAGCAGTAGCAATAAACAACAGCAGCAATAACATCAGCATCAATAACAGCAGCAGCAATAAACAGCAGCAGCAATAACAACAACAGCAGCAGCAATAACAACAGCAGCAATAAACAACAGCTGCAATAACAGCAGAAGCAATAACAAAAGCAGCAATAACAGCAGCAGCAATAACAGCAGCAGCAATAACAACAGCAGCAGCAATAACAACAGCAGCAATAACAGCAGCAGAAATAACAGCAGCAATAACAGCAGTAGAAATAACAGCAGTAGCAATAAACAACAGCAGCAATAACAGCAGCATCAATAACAGCAGCAGCAATAAACAGCAGCAGCAATAACAACAGCAGCAGCAATAAACAACAGCAGCAATAACAGCAGCAGCAATAACAGCAGCAGAAATAACAGCAGCAGAAATAACAGCAGCAATAACAGCAGTAGCAATAAACAACAGCAGCAATAACAGCAGCATCAATAACAGCAGCAGCAATAAACAGCAGCAGCAATAACAACAGCAGCAGCAATAAACAACAGCAGCAATAACAGCAGCAGAAATAACTGCAGCAATAACAGCAGCAGCAATAACAACAGCAGCAATAACAACAGCAGCAATAACAGCAGCAGCAATAACAGCAGCAGCAATAACAATAACAGCAGCAGCAATAACAACAGCAGCAATAACAACAGCAGCAATAACAGCAGCAGCAATAACAGCAGCAGCAAAAAACAGCTGCAGTAATAACAGCAGCAGCAATAACAACAGCAGCATTAACACCAGCAGCAATAACAGCAGCAGCAATAACAATAACAGCAGCAGCAATAACAACAGCTGCAATAACAGCAGCAGAAATAACAACAGCAGCAATAACAGCAGCAGAAATAACAGCAGCAGCAATAACAGCAGCAGCAATAACAATAACAGCAGCAGAAATAACAGCAGCAGAAATAACAGGAGCAGAAATAACAGCAGCAGCAGCAGCAGCAATAACAATAACAGCAGCAGGAATAACAGCAGCAGCAATAACAATAACAGCAGAAGAAATAACAGCAGCAGGAATAACAGCAGCAGAAATAACAGCAGCAGCAGCAATAACAGCAGCAGCAATAACAATAACAGCAGAAGAAATAACAGCAGCAGGAATAACAGCAGCAGAAATAACAGCAGCAGCAGCAATAACAACAGCAGCAGCAATAAACAACAGCAACAATAACAGCATCAGCAAAAACAACAGCAGCAATAACAGCAGCAGAAATAACTGCAGCAATAACAGCAGTAGAAATAACAGCAGTAGCAATAAACAACAGCATCAATAACAGTAGAAGCAATAGCAGCAGCAGCAATAACAGCAGCAGCAATAACAGCAGCAGCAATAAACAGCAGCAGCAATAACAACAGCAGCAATAACAACAGCAGCAATAACAGCAGCAGAAATAACTGCAGCAATAACAACAGCAGCAATAACAGCAGCAGCAATAACAACAGCAGCAAGAACAGCAGCAGCAATAACAGCAGCAGTAATATCAGCAGCAGCAATAACAACAGCAGCAATAACAGCAGCAGAAATAACAGCAGCAGCAATAACAGCAGCAGCAATAACACCAGCAGCAATAACAACAGTAGCAATAACAGCAGCAGCAATAACACCAGCAGCAATAACAACAGCAGCAATAACAACAGCAGCAATAACAGCAGCATTAATAACAACAGCAGCAGCAATAACAGCAGCAGCAATAACAACAGCAGCAATAACAGCAGCAGCAATAACATCAGCAGAAATAACAGCAGCAGCAATAACAACAGCAGCAATAACAGCAGCAGCAATAACATCAGCAGAAATAACAGCAGCAGCAATAACAACAGCAGCAATAACAGCAGCAGCAGCAGCAATAACAGCAGCAGCATTAACAACAGCAGCAATAACAGCATCAGCAATAACAACAGCAGCAATAACAGCACCAGCAATAACAACAGCAGCAGCAATAACAACAGCAGCAATAACAGGAGCAGAAATAACAGCAGCAGCAATAACAGCAGCAGAAATAACTGCAGCAATAAAATCAGTAGAAATAACAGCAGTAGCAATAAACAACAGCAGCAATAACAACAGCATCAATAACAGTAGAAGCAATAACAGCAGCAGCAATAACAGCAGCAGCAATAAACAGCAGCAGCAATAAACAGCAGCAGCAATAACAACAACAGCAGCAATAACAACAGCAGCAACAACAGCAGCAATAACAGCAGCAGCAGCAATAACAGCAGCAGAAATAACTGCAGCAATAACAGCAGCAGCAATAACAACAGCAGCAAGAAAAGCAGCAGCAATAACAGCAGCAGCAATAACAGCAGCAGCAATAACAACAGCAGCAAGAACAGCAGCAGCAATAACAGCAGCAGCAATAACAACAGCAGCAATAACAACAGCAGCAATAACAGCAGCAGCAATAACAGCAGCAGCAATAACAATAACCGCAGCAGCAATAACAACAGCAGCAATAACAACAGCAGCAATAACAGCAGCAGCAATAACAGCAGCAGCAAAAAACAGCTGCAGTAATAACAGCAGCAGCAATAACAACAGCAGCATTAACACCAGCAGCAATAACAGCAGCAGCAATAACAATAACAGCAGCAGCAATAACAACAGCTGCAATAACAGCAGCAGAAATAACAACAGCAGCAGAAATAACAGCAGCAGCAGAAATAACAGCAGCAGCAATAACAGCAGCAGCAATAACAATAACAGCAGCAGAAATAACAGCAGCAGAAATAACAGGAGCAGCAATAACAGCAGCAGCAGCAATAACAGCAGCAGCAATAACAATAACAGCAGCAGGAATAACAGCAGCAGCAATAACAATAACAGCAGAAGAAATAACAGCAGCAGGAATAACAGCAGCAGAAATAACAGCAGCAGCAGCAATAAACAACAGCAACAATAACAGCATCAGCAAAAACAACAGCAGCAATAACAGCAGCAGCAATAACAGCAGCAGAAATAACTGCAGCAATAAAAGCAGTAGAAATAACAGCAGTAGCAATAAACAACAGCATCAATAACAGTAGAAGCAATAACAGCAGCAGCAATAACAGCAGCAGCAATAACAGCAGCAGCAATAAACAGCAGCAGCAATAACAACAGCAGCAATAACAACAGCAGCAATAACAGCAGCAGCAGCAATAACAGCAGCAGAAATAACTGCAGCAATAACAACAGCAGCAATAACAGCAGCAGCAATAACAACAGCAGCAAGAACAGCAGCAGCAATAACAGCAGCAGTAATATCAGCAGCAGCAATAACAACAGCAGCAATAACAGCAGCAGAAATAACAACAGCAGCAATAACAGCAGCAGCAATAACACCAGCAGCAATAACAACAGTAGCAATAACAGCAGCAGCAATAACAGCAGCAGCAATAACACCAGCAGCAATAACAACAGCAGCAATAACAACAGCAGCAATAACAGCAGCATTAATAACAACAGCAGCAGCAATGAACAACAGCGGCAATAACAGCAGCAGCAATAACAACAGCAGCAATAACAGCAGCAGCAATAACATCAGCAGAAATAACAGCAGCAGCAATAACAACAGCAGCAATAACAGCAGCAGCAATAACATCAGCAGAAATAACAGCAGCAGCAATAACAACAGCAGCAATAACAGCAGCAGCAGCAGCAATAACAGCAGCAGCATTAACAACAGCAGCAATAACAGCATCAGCAATAACAACAGCAGCAATAACAGCACCAGCAATAACAACAGCAGCAGCAATAACAACAGCAGCAATAACAGGAGCAGAAATAACAGCAGCAGCAATAACAGCAGCAGAAATAACTGCAGCAATAACATCAGTAGAAATAACAGCAGTAGCAATAAACAACAGCAGCAATAACAGCAGCATCAATAACAGTAGAAGCAATAACAGCAGCAGCAATAACAGTAGAAGCAATAACAGCAGCAGCAATAACAGCAGCAGCAATAAACAGCAGCAGCAATAAACAGCAGCAGCAATAACAACAACAGCAGCAATAACAACAGCAGCAATAACAGCAGCAATAATAGCAGCAGCAGCAATAACAGCAGCAGAAATAACTGCAGCAATAACAACAGCAGCAATAACAGCAGCAGCAATAACAACAGCAGCAAGAACAGCAGCAGCAATAACAGCAGCAGTTATAACAACAGCAGCAATAACAGCAGCAGCAATAACAACAACAGCAATAACAACAGCAGCAATAACAACAGCAGCAGCAATAACAGCAGCAGAAATAACTGCAGCAATAACGACAGCAGCAATAGCAGCAGCAGTAATAACAGAAGCAGCAATAACAACAGCATCAATAACAGCGGCAGAAATAACAACAGCAGCAGCAATAACAGCAGCAGCAGCAATAACAGCAGCAGCAATAACAACAACAGCAATAACAACAGCAGCAATAACAGCAGCAGCAATAACAACAGCAGCAATAACAGCAGCAGAAATAACAGCAGCAGCAATAACAACAGCAGCAATAACAGCAGCAGCAATAACAATAACAGCAGCAGAAATAACAGCAGCAGAAATAACAGGAGCAGCAATAACAGCAGCAGTAATAACAGAAGCAGCAATAACAACAGCATCAATAACAGCGGCAGAAATAACAACAGCAGCAGCAATAACAGCAGCAGCAGCAATAACAGCAGCAGCAATAACAACAACAGCAATAACAACAGCAGCAATAACAGCGGCAGTAATAACAGCAGCAGCAATAACAGCAGCAGCAGCAATAACAGCAGCAGCAATAACAACAACAGCAATAACGACAGCAGCAATAACAGCAGCAGTAATAACAGAAGCAGCAATAACAACAGCATCAATAACAGCGGCAGAAATAACAACAGCAGCAGCAATAACAGCAGCAGCAGCAATAACAGCAGCAGCAATAACAGCAGCAGCAGCAATAACAGCAGCAGTAATAATAGCAGCAGCAATTACAACAGCAGCAATAACAGCAGCAGCAATAACAGCAGCAGCAATAACAACAACAGCAATAACAACAGCAGCAATAACAGCAGCAGCAATAACAACAGCAGCAATAACAGCAGCAGAAATAACAGCAGCAGCAATAACAACAGCAGCAATAACAGCAGCAGCAATAACAATAACAGCAGCAGAAATAACAGCAGCAGAAATAACAGGAGCAGCAATAACAGCAGCAGCAAAAACTATAACAGCAGCAGAAATAACAGCAGCAGGAATAACAGCAGCAGCAGCAATAACAGCAGCAGCAATAACAATAACAGCAGCAGGAATAACTGCAGCAGCAATAACAGCAGCAGAAATAACATCAGCAGCAGCAATAACAACAGCAGCAATAACAACAGCAGCAATAACAGTAGAAGCAGTGTAGCAGATCTATTCCACCAAGACCAAACATATCAACATTGTCATATCCATTACTGGATATTGTGTATTGTCCACTATTGTTAAACACTCAGGGAGTTGTCATCACAGAACTGTTTTTGCTCAGATGTTGCTCTGTTTTAGCTCAAGAGACATAATGGAGTTCTTTCTAATTTAAATAAACAACAGTAGCAATAACAACAGCAGCAGCAATAACAACAACAGCAATAACAACAGCAGCAGCAATAACAGCATCAGCAATAACAACAGCAGCAATAACAGCAGCAGCAATAACAGCAGCAGCAATAACAACAGCAGCAGCAATAACAACAGCAGCAATAACAGCAGCAGCAATAACAGCAGCAGAAATAACAGCAGCAATAACAGCAGTAGAAATAACAGCAGTAGCAATAAACAACAGCAGCAATAACAGCAGCATCAATAACAGCAGCAGCAGCAATAAACAGCAGCAGCAACAACAACAACAGCAGCAATAACAACAGCAGCAGCAATAAACAACAGCAGCAATAACAGCAGCAGCAATAACAGCAGCAGAAATAACTGCAGCAATAACAACAGCAGCAATAACAGCAGCAGCAATAACACCAGCAGCAATAACAACAGCAGCAATAACAACAGCAGCAATAACAGCAGCAGCAATAACAATAACAGTAGCAGCAATAACAACAGCAGCAATAACAGCAGCAGCAATAACAGCAGCAGCAAAAAACAGCTGCAGTAATAACAGCAGCAGCAATAACAACAGCAGCATTAACACCAGCAGCAATAACAACAGCAGCAATAACAGCAGCAGCAATAACAATAACAGCAGCAGCAATAACAACAGCTGCAATAACAGCAGCAGAAATAAAAACAGCAGCAATAACAGCAGCAGAAATAACAGCAGCAGCAATAACAACAGCAGCAATAACAGCAGCAGCAATAACAGCAGCAGCAATAACAATAACAGCAGCAGAAATAACAGGAGCAGCAATAACAGCAGCAGCAGCAATAACAGCAGCAGCAATAACAATAACAGCAGCAGAAATAACAGCAGCTGGAATAACAGCAGCAGCAATAACAATAACAGCAGAAGAAATAACAGCAGCAGGAATAACAGCAGCAGAAATAACAGGAGCAGCAATAACAGCAGCAGAAATAACAGCAGCAGCAGCAGCAATAACAACGGCAGCAATAACAGCAGCAGCAATAACACCAGCAGCAATAATCAACAGCAGCAATAACAACAGCATCAATAACAACAGCAGCAATAACAGCAGCAGCAATAACAGCAGCAGCAACAATAACAGCAGCAGCAGCAATAACAGCAGCAGAAATAACAACAGCAGCAATAACAGCAGCACCAATAACAACAGCAGCAATAACAGCAGCAGCAATAACAGCAGCAGCAATAACAACAGCAGCAATAACAGCAGCAGCAATAACAACAGCAGCAATAACATCAGCAGCAATAACAGCAGCAGAAATAACAGCAGCAGCAATAACAGCAGCAGCAATAACAGCAGCAGCAATAACAGCAGCAGAAATAACAGCAGCAGGAATAACAGCAGCAGAAATAACAGGAGCAGCAATAACAGCAGCAGCAATAACAGCAGCAGCAATAACAGCAGCAGCAATAACAGCAGCAGAAATAACAGCAGCAGGAATAACAGCAGCAGAAATAACAGGAGCAGCAATAACAGCAGCAGAAATAACAGCAGCAGCAGCAATAACAACAGCAGCAATAACAGTAGAAGCAGTGTAGCAGATCTATTCCACCAAGACCAAACATATCAACATTGTCATATCCATTACTGGATATTGTGTATTGTCCACTATTGTCAAACACTCAGGGAGTTGTCATCACAGAACTGTTTTTGCTCAGATGTTGCTCTTTTGTAGCTCAAGAGACATAATGGAGTTCTTTCTAATTTAAATACTCAGTTTTTATCTCATAGTTTCTCCTACAGTTCCTAAGGGAACTAAAAAAAAAATACAGTAATGTACAACATGTGCATCACAAGTCTGTCATATAGGCGACATAAAATTATAATGAGAACGTTATAGAGTACTAATTGTCACCACTGTGTTCATGGAGTTTTCAGTTAGTTGTCTTCTTCTTCTTCTTCTTCTTCTTCTTCTTCTTCTTCTTCTTCTTCTTCTTCTTCTTCTTCTTCTTCTTCTTTTTCTTGTTTTATGGCAGATTACTACTTTTGTCAGTTACTTGTCATTTGTCACATGTTGCTATGGTCAGTTTCCCGCCACTAGTCTGTCTCCCTGGTTACCATCATTAGTTCACCTCTGTCCTATTAATTAGCATCATCTGTGTTTGCTATTTAGTTCCTCCCGTTCACTCTGTCTTTGTCCGATCTCCTTTAGGTATGGTTGTGTTTATCATGCCTGCTTGGAGAACTTTCATTAAACGATATGGATATGGATATGGATATGGATATGTTTGTCTTCGTCTTCCTATCTAAGCTAACCGTGACAATAATTGTGTGCTTGAGACATGGATTTAATGGTGAGACTTTTGTTTTTGTAATCAAGCTCTCAAAAAACATATAAAAAGATTTTTTAGATCGGCTTTCAAATATAAAGATTCATCGGTTTCGGCCAAAATCTTCATATCAGTGCATCCCTAATTATAGAGGTATGAATGAAAGTTTAATGAGAAATGTTTGAGTTCATATTGAGATCTGACTTGATTGACTGACAGATTTTGTAATCTTGGCAAATCTCAGCACAGTTTGAGACATTGAGATCTCTTCTGATGACTAGGGTCTTTCTGTACTTCAGAAAAGTCTCTCACATTTCCATTTAATCTCATTGACACCTAAGAGAATATATTGAGATATTAAAGAGATCTCATTTGTGATTTCTCCATCGCCTGCTGCGTTGTATAGCGCGAGTTATTGTGCCTCTTCCACAGACGCCAAGCATTATGTATGAATTTCTGGAGAGCAGGGCGCTAAGCAGCCATTAGCTCCTGGATGAACCCGCTGAGTCGCAGCGCTTCTTTCTACGACTCTAAATAAACTGAACTTCCCACTGGAATCATCACGGGTGGATGACAGGCTGGAAATGGGATTTTGCTAGCGAGCAGATGAATCTCTAAATGGGAAGGCAGGAGGGATATTTGGCCATTTACCCCATAAAGATTTCATTTGACAACCCTTCAGCCTCCACCCACTGCAATATCTGTGTGTGTGTGTGTGTGTGTGTTACTGAGTAAATCACATGTCAATCTAGCTTGTTAGTCTAGTTTGGTGTCTTGAGTGGGTCTTCCAGGTAGAGAACACCTACACGACAAACTTTCATGTGTGGGCGAGTGTGAATTAGACAGCTATAAGGTGCCACAGACCAGTCAACGAATCTGTGACAGCAAAATGAATATCACTGGAAATGGTGAAAATATATTCCCACATTTATTCCCCAGATGGTGCGATTTTCGTTCAGAGCAAAACACAGCTTGTCGCAAATAATGTGTCTCCGGACGGGCAGAATATTGACAGTCTTTTGTCTTTTTTGAATGTGATTTAGTGTGTTTGGTAATGTGTGTTTTGACTAGATTCTACGTTTTTGTTCTGCTTATTCAGATGGGATTTGTATTTCACAGATTTTTGATTTAAATCTCATCTGAATTAAACACATCTGTGTGTTGTTGTTTTTTGCACAGTCTCTGTAAAAGAGCAAATGTCTTGTGTTCTGCTCTCTGAGAAATCGAATCCCATCTAGATATGAATGTCTGGGTTTGCAGAATTGTATTTTTTAATGAACTGGAGATGTTTGGCATTTTTTTTAAATATTGGCATTGGCCGATAAGCTTTTCTGTTTGGACTTTTATTTTGTCTTATTTCACTTTCATTCGTTTACGGCGGTCTCTGTTTAACAGTACCATCTAATATGTTTTATCGGCCAATATATCGGTTATCGGCTTTCAAATATGAAGAAATATGGGTTTTGGACAAAATTTTCATATCAGTGCATTTCTAATTATAGAGGTATAAATGAATAAAAGTTTAACGATATGAATGTCTGTGATTGTGGAATATTATTTTTTAATGAACTGGAGGTAGTGGCATGTTTGTCATATTTTTTAAATATCGGCATTGGCTGATGTGTCGGAAGCCGGACTTTTATTTTGTCTTATTTCATCTTCATTTGTTTACGCCGAACTCTGTTTAACAGTCCAGTCTAATATGTTTTATCGGAAGATATATCAGTTATCGGCTTTCAAATATAAAGAAATATCGGTATCTGCCAAAATTGTTGTATCAGTGCATCCCTAATTATAGAGGTATAAATTAATGAAAGTTTAATTATGAATGTCTGTGATTTGCGTAATATTATTTTGTAATGTGGAGGTAGTGGCATGTTTGGCATTTTTTTTTAAATATCGGCATTCTGATGTGTCGGAAGCAGGAACTTTTTTTTTCTTTTTTTTTGATAGTCATTCGTTTATGACGGTCTCTGTTTAACAATCCTATCTAAAACGTTATTTGACAGAACTGTTGAACAAAGTAAGTAAATGCCATATGCACAGTATTATAGCGTTTGCTTTTATATTATTAATAATAAAAAGACAAACACTACCATCTCATTTACCATCAGCATATACGCATTATATCATGTAAACAAATCTTTGAATATCTAATAAACAATTCATTTCACAAACTTTGTTGAATCCAGCTGTGTGTACTGCCGGTCGGTTCGTGTGAATTGAATGTGGACAGGAAGAGAGAACTTCACTGGAGACGTACGATTAACAAACATCAAACCCTTCATTTCAAACTATGCTGTGTTATATATAGTTGCTTAATATGTCATATTCGTGCAATTTTCACTGTGTGCTGTATGTAAAACTAATTCCATTCCAGACATAACCACACATTATTTTTCGAGACATAATCAGCATCTTGCTGTGTATACTTACTGTGCATTATGCAAGTATATATCCCGAAGCATTAAACTCATTATCAAAAATGTTCTGCTGTTCTGATTTAAGAGAGGCAGAATCTTCTTACGTTCTAAAACAGTCCATGTTGTTGGTGTTTTCTGGACTCAGCGTATAGCGTGGCACTTAAATAAGCCCGTGACCCTGTGACATCAGTTCCTCTCAGCGTATTCTTCTGCTCATATTGCTGTTAGTGCCCGCGGAGAATGTGTTCATGAATAATTCAGCAGCCCTTCACAAGGGGGCCTCAAATTGGGTCTTTCTTAGAGGCGAGACTGGCCAACCTTGACGGAGAATGTTGTAGAATTTCCTGGAATATTTTTATTTCGTATATTTGTTTCCTAACATACAGTAAAATGCATTGGACATCCTGTCTGATTATGATGTGAGCTTGTATTGCCTCCTCTATGATGTCATAGTTGTGTCGCAGTGTGGGTGGAGAGAGATGGAGAGAGAGATGGAGAGAGATGGAAAGGGAATGAAACGGTCACAGGCAGCTGTGTGTGCAGACGCCAGTAGGAGTGAGCATGAAAAACAAGCCTGTGTGTTCACTGACATTGTTGTGCAAGATTGAATCCCTCCACAGAATATGACACCAAATAGTTCAACTACTCCTGCTGTTTGAGTGACCCTTGTGGTAGATACTGCTGCCAAAAACAGCTTTCTTTATTGACGGCCATTCAAAGATACAGTAACTGTGTGTTTTAGAGAGGAAAAAAATGCAAGCAAAACAAATATATAAAAAATGTATTTATATAATGATATATTATATTTTAACATTTAATTGTAGGTTTTTTTTTATTTTTATTTTTTATTTACAGCTGAATGCTGTTTTAACAAATAGATCATCATCATCAAATGTGTTTTTGTCTTACCCTGATGCACTATGGTGTATGGAAGCTTGTTTCCGTCACAGAATGAAAAAAAAAAAGGTAATTGCGACTTTTTATCTCACAATTCTGACTTTTTTTCTCACAATTGCGAGTTTACATCTCGCAATTCTGACTTTATTTCTCACAATTGCGAGATATAAAGTCAGAATTGCGAGATATAAAGTCAGAATTGCGTGATATAAAGTCGCAATTGATTGATATAAAGTCAGAATTGATTGATATAAAATCGCAATTGCGTGTTATAAAGTCAGAATTGCGAGATATAAAGTCAGAATTGATTGATATAAAGTCGCAATTGCAGGTTATAAAGTCAGAATTGCGTGATATAAAGTCGCAATTGATTGATATAAAGTCGCAATTGCAAGATATAAAGTCAGAATTGCGAGATATAAAGTCAGAATTGATTGATATAAAGTCGAAATTGCGTGTTGTAAAGTCAGAATTGCGAGATATAAAGTCAGAATTGATTGATATAAAGTCGCAATTGCGTGTTATAAAGTCAGAATTGCGAGATATAAAGTCAGAATTGATTGATATAAAGTCGCAATTGCAGCTTATAAAGTCAGAATTGCGTGATATAAAGTCGCAATTGATTGATATAAAGTCGCAATTGCGAGATATAAAGTCAGAATTGATTGATATAAAGTCGAAATTGATTGATATAAAGTCGCAATTGCAAGATATAAAGTCAGAATTGATTGATATAAAGTCAGAATTGATTGATATAAAGTCGCAATTGCAGGTTATAAAGTCAGAATTGCGAGATATAAAGTCAGAATTGATTGATATAAAGTCGCAATTGCAGGTTATAAAGTCAGAATTGCGAGATATAAAGTCAGAATTGATTGATATAAAGTCGAAATTGCGTGTTGTAAAGTCAGAATTGTGAGATATAAACTATTCTAAGGGGAAAAAAGTTAATTTTTCCCCCCTTAGAATTGGCCTGATAACTCGCAATTGCGAGTTTATATCTCACAATTCTAAGAAAAGATGTCAGAATTTCGAGATATAAACTTGCAATTATGTGTTACAAAGTCAGAATTGCGAGAGGTAAACTCGCAATTGTGAGAAGAAAAGTCAGAATTGTGAGATAAAAAGTCGCAATTCTGTCTTTTTTTCTCGCAATTGTGACTTTATTTCTCATAATTGCGACTTTATATCTCGCAATTGCGACTTTATTTCTCACAATTCTGACTTCATATCTCGCAATTGTGAGATAAAAAGTCGCAATTATTTTTTTTTATTTTTTTTATTCAGTGGCAGAAACAAGCTTCCATAATGGTGAGCATATTATAAGTGTTTATATTTTAGACCTGTCGGGATGGTTTTTGTGGTAAATTGTGTATGCGTCACTCGCCCGTGTGTGTCTCGTCAGATCCGTAAACAGAGAAAAGTTTCTCCAGTAGTGTGTGTGTGTGTGTGTGTGTGTGTGTGTGTGTGTGTGTGTGTGTGTGTGTGTGTGTGGACTAGGCTTGCCGCGATAGACGGTGTTGACGGTGTTACCGGTTTTAAGCCCCATCACCGGTGACATCACTTTCCCACCGTGACACCGCGATGTCTTGACTTTTTTAAAGTATTTCGTTTTTGCTAAAATATTTATTTGAATTAATTAAAAATAATAATTATCAATTATTTAGTTCAGAAGAGAGCATACATTATAATTAAAAACTGAACTGCGCAGTGCGTGCCAATAGCCAGTCACGTCACAGATCAGCAAGCATCAGGATTCCATTTAGCACGTGTGGAGATGAGAACGAGTCAAATTACAGAAAAGCCAGATAATGGCGGAATGTGTAATTTATTTAGGCCTGTTTTATTTTCTTATTCGTTAATAAACGTTTTATGGTTCTTATTTGTTTGGGCCCACAGTTTGACGATTTTCAGCCTATGCATGGGGTTATTTTTATTCGTTCGTTATGCTAATAAAAGTTCTGTCTATAAATAAACGTTTTATTATCAGCGAGCCGAGTTGTTGTTTTTTTGTCCATTCAAGCAATTGACGCTTATTTCGAAAGTGAAAGTATAACGCGCACGCATTTAAAAGCTATTTAACCCCCCCCCCCCCCCCGCCCCGCCCCCCAAGGTGACACCGGGATTACCGGTGTTGTGACACGTCGATTAACCGGTGGGAAATTTTCCTCACCGCGGCAACCCTAGTGTGGACACAAGGTTGACATGAAGCAGGTAAATCTCCAACCTCTGGAGAATCACCCGTTTTAACCAAACGCCGAACAGAGGAGAGTCTGCTGGAGAAAGAGAACGAGACAGAGCTCGTAATAAAACAAGAATCAACATCGGCTTAGCTTTTCAATGATGACGAGAACTGAGGGATTTGAAATGTTGTAAAAGCGACGCAGAGATGATGGTGTTTTTATTACTCAACATGTGAGTAAGGTGTTTTAGTGAACAGATAAACAGCCAGACAGTATGTAGCTCTTTAACAGTGTTCATTGTAAAGAATCTATTGTGAAGATCATTTCATTATGGTTGTTGTAGCGCTGTTCTGCAATTTGTCTATTATTGGGTAAAGCTACAGTAATGTTTTCAGCTAGTCAACTTGAGATCCTTTCCATCTAAACTGGTCATATCTCTTAAGCCTAGTAGTGAATGTTTTATGAGCAGTAGAATAATCATATTCATCCACACAGTCACGCAGAGCCGAAGAACAATGTTCTTTCTCAAAATTCATGCAGTTTTGTTTTTTAACTGCTATAGAGGGCCGAAAGTTACATAGTGTAGCGATAACTAAGACTAAAACAATTAAAAATAAAATAAATATTATTTTTGTGACTGGAAATAAAATAAAAGATAAATGAAATAAAATATTTTAAAAACCTTAAACTTAATGTATTTCAGCTAGTTGCCAAGGCAATATTTCTAATTTTCATTTAGTTTAACTTGATGTGCTAAAATAACTAAAACTAATTAATTAATAAAACTAATAAAAAATATGTTTAAAAAATGACAAATCACAACAAAATTACTAAAACATTAACTGAAATTTAAAATGAAAACAGAAAATCAAAAAATAAAAACTAATTCAAAATATTATATTAAAAAAAAACTACAGTAGTATCTCAATGGTAAATAACACTGGATCAGACATTATAGAAGCGATTCCTGGGGTCGAGGGAGGATGGGGTTCACGGTTCCTGGTCATGTCGAGTCATTTTTAGCACTTCATTCTCCTTTAGACTCATATTTTCTTGTTATTTCCCCAAGCTTATCTTTAAAGGGCACCAAACACTCTCTATGAAGATGAAAAGGGTGAAGAAACGCTGTCTTGTAAATCAAATAAATGAGCTATTTATAAGAGCGTTAGTTGAAGAATCAAAGCTTTCGCTGAGTGTCCATCACAGCGGCCGACGTTGTGTGTTTCTGAAACAGAGTCCGGCATCATTGAATAATTGACGATATTTGTTTTTGCATCGTCATGCTTCAGATGAGAGTTAATGCTGCTCTCACTCTCTCACAGAACAAGCTCCTGTGAGAACTGTAACCTCCCAAACCTGCGCTGCTTTCTTTTGCACATAATGATGGCTTTTCCACCGCTCTCAAGCATTTTACTTGACTCATTCATTCTGGGTCTTATTGTGGTGTTTTTATTTTCCTGTTTGGCTCTGTTTGGCACTCTTTTATTACTGTCATTGCAACCCCCCTAATGTTGACCGTGATCAGTGAGTTGTAATATCTCTGGAGAACTCTAACCGTGAGCATTCCCGTTTCTCAGGTGTTTAGCGAATGCAGAGCTGGATGCAACTGGCATTGAGATGCACGGGAATGATAACAGATAATATAGACTCATTGTCTTTATCTTTGTAGACATATAACCTTTGTCCATTGTTGTTTATTATACTATATGAGTATTGTTGCACAGGCTGTGTTCAGAACAACATAGAGTACTAGAGTATGCACATTTTCTGCATACTGTATATTGAATGCCCACTACATGAAAAAGTTCATATGACAGCTCCATCCCCATCCATCCGTCCGTCCGTCCGTCCGTCCATCCATCCATCCATCCATACATCCATCCATACATCCATCCATCCATCCATCCATCCATCCATCCATCCATACAAACGTACATCCATCCGTCCGTCCGTACATACATACATACATACATCCATACATGCATAGATACATACTTCCATCCATCCATCCGTCCGTCCGTACGTACGTACGTACGCACGCACGCACGCACGCACGCACGCACGCACGCACGCACGTACGTACGTACGTACATACATACATACATACATACATACATACATACATACATACATACATACATACATACATACATACATACATACATACATACATACATACATACTTCCATCGATCCATCCATCCATAAAGCATGGTTTGGCTTTCTTTTTGAATACCGTTGTGTACAATCTATCCAGCTCTGAATAAAACCGAATGGCTGATGAAATAAAGGTTAACACTGATCCAAACTTTATTGCATTGTTTCTTTTTGGTGACAGGAGTAATTGATCAACCCCAGGATTAAAATCATCATATTCGGACATGGACAGGGAGATCTCCATTCCCTTTCATTAGATTTGAGTGAGCTGTTCGTACTCGCTTTGTTTATTGAATCTGCTGCTGAATTCATTTGGTTCAGACCTTGCTGCAATAAAACCCAAATTATATCGCTGAGGGAATGTTTTAAGGATATTTAATCAGGACAGGATCAGAATAAATGTTCGGTGACTCAGGAAGCTTTACCTGAACCCATTTGTGTGCTTGTCAGAGCTTGAAATGATTGTCAATGGAGAATCATTATTAGACAAACATTTCTTCCGGGACATTCTTAAATCCTGTTTAGTCTGGTAATGTTTAACTTAGACTGAATCTTGAGTTATTAGCGGTATTTGCTAAAACAGCATCACTATTGCTCATATTTAGGATGTGAATAAATTCATGACTCTAATTATTTGTGCTATGAATAATGTGGCTTGTTGAAGAGAACAACTATTACTTTTTCTTAACAAAAAACACAGTGTCTGGCTTTTTGAAACACCACACAATGCAAAGACTGAACGTTTAGTCAATCATTAGTCTCTTGATTGTGGTATTATATTCTGGCTAATTATCTGTGAAGATTAATTTCTTCCTCTTGAGCTGCTTAAACCCTGAATGTGTTCGTTTCAGAGGAATATGAAGGTTCTGATGTGAATGTCTAACTGAGCTGCCGTCTGTTTCCAGAATGACACACACCGCAGTGAGGATTTGTCCGAATGTGAGGAGCGCTCCGGACCGTCCGTTCAGCCGCACGCAATGATGAGCATGTAAAGAGCCGACCGAGGTAAGGACACTTTTATTAAAGTGGTTCTCAACTGGCTTTTGCTTAAGGGCTCAGATTGGACAGCTATGATGAATGAACACACACTCAAAAAAGGTTTATGTCATCCGTATAGATTTAAACATATTTTCTTAAAAAAAAAAAAAAAAATTATGAATGCAAATCTCTTGTTCCATTAAGATTTATACAAAATGTTTTATTAAGCTCTAGTTTTTTTTACTCACTTGAAATTCTTAATTCATAATATGAATAATATGTAAGAAGTATTCAATTCAATTTGATGGAAATTTACTATGCAATTGAAACTCGTAAATCTGAAAATAGGGCTTAAATGTTTTGGGTGCAGGGGAAAACAGAAATGTAGTATTATTGAAATGTATTATTTGTAATTTATTAGAATTTAGTATTTAAATAAAACAAAATACATTATTGTTAATTAAAATAAGTTGTTTAAAATATTGTTTACCTAAGATTTATATTACTTATATATAATAATTTCTAATGCTGTTTATTAAAAAAACATTGAATGTATTATTATTTAAATTTATTTAAATTATTATTTAATTAAAATTAAATATTGTTAAAATATATTCTTTAAAACATTGTTTTTTATTTTATATTTATATATATTTAATTTATATATATATTTATTCACAGATAGTTAGCCAGAATATAATACCACAATATAAAGAGCAGAGATAGTGACGTTTCAGGGGATACCCGGGAAATGCTCAGAGGTGACGAGAGGCGTTGAGAAAAGCAATGTTCATTTCCAGCGAATTTAGTAAAACTTTGTAAACTTTAATAGTAATTTAAATACCTTTACTCAATTATCTAGACTACGAAACATTGGGAGATTATTTTTGAATGTCTGTTCTTTGAAATTAGCACACAAAAAACAACAACTATTATTTCATTGTTTTTCCACATAATCGGCCCATATCTTAAAATAGAACGTTGCGACTTCCGACTCATTTCGCCAGATCGGGTCACATATTATCATTGAAATGTATTATTAAAATAAAATAAAATAAATGATTGTTAATTAAAATAAATTGTTTAAAATAAGTTGTATCTATAATATGCTGTATTGTATATTTAATATATTTATTATAAAACACATTAAAGCTGCAGTCCGGCATTTTTCCTCTTTGTCGCCATCTCTGTTCGAAATCTGCAATTGCAGTCATTCGCGGAATTATCAACTTTACGTGGGTTGTAGTTCAACACCCTCGACACGGCACAGCGCGGATGAACACAGTGTTTGAGGAGAGTGTGCAGCTGTCAGTTACCATGCCGATGTGGATATTGTCATTCAGAATCACAGATTATTCTTTTTGGAAGTATGACCAACATAAGAATTTTCACCGGGAAATGTCATCTGAACTAGTAAGAAACATTCACTTTTGTTCTGGTTCTGACATTGCAGTAAATCGCGCTGATTAAATCTAACAATTGCTTATAAGTTATCATTTCACGCTAAACCGTGTAAAGTAGCTATACTATGTTCTCTAATTGTTATTAGCCGCTTTCCGACCGGAGGGACTTTTGCAGTTCCTAGAACCTAACGTTCCTATAACCTTTTTTTTCGCGTGTTCCGACTGGACTAAGTTGGGGATTTTTTAGTTCCTCAGACCGTAGTTCCTATAACTCTTTCAGTACCTAGTCTAGAGCGAGGACTTTTTTAGTTCCCTTTCCCTAGGTCTACGTTGATTGGTTCAACTTATAAGTCACGCCCAGTGTCAACACATTTTACTCACTCTGTTGCAATTCGCCTATGTATGCTATGCTAACTCATAACATAACGCATTCAACCAGCTAATTGCTATGCTTGCTAAACTTACCCGTCGTTTTGTTTGTCTCCTGCGCTCTGCTCTTCTATCTTCTTCCATTATATTACTTAAGATCATATTACGCTGGAGCCTTCGTCTTCTTTGTTTCTCTGTACAGAACTCAAGCATAGTCTTTAAACGCCGCCGTTCGTACTCGTTATTAAGCTCCCGGCAAGGCAGAACAGGAACATTCCGATAGCCTCCTCCACGCTGGTTTGTTGTTGTTGTATGTGGCGGCGCCGCCGCCGCCGTGCTTGCGTCACTCCCTTACCCCTCCTACCAGTTCCTATGGCCACTTGGCCAGTGCGAACGCAAACAGCAAAACCGAGTTTGGAGGAGAGTAGTTCTTAGAACTGTTTAGAAGTGGACAGTTCCTATAACTAAGTTCCTGTAACTACTTGGTCGGAAAGCGGCTAATGTTAACAACGTCAGCAAGCATTGCGTGACTACATCATGTAATGTCCTTCCGATATTATCCTTGTTTTCGCATGGGTCCAGTTGCAGTCTCTTTTTTTCTGTAGCCACTCCGAAGTCCGAACGAAGTCTTTTGCATGTTACAGCGGGTGAGTCTCTAGTTGTCACTGAGGATGATCGTCGTTTGAACCTTTCTGGATCCGCCATCAAATTGATAAGTTTAATTATATCAAGTGCTGTGAGAAAAGGCTATAAATCTCTACCTCCAACATCCTCACACGCAATATAGCTTATACTAGCCGAGACTCCTCCTTTATGTGTACAGATGTGACGTAATGACGCAAAGACATGCTCGAATCTCCCGCGGAAATCCACCAGTACCACTGGAATTAAAATCATTATTACAAGCTTACCGTTTTGCATCGAGCTAAGGCAAGCAGATAGTTTTGAACACTGGCTGGTTATGTATTTTATCAAATATGTATTTTGGATAATTTTTAACCCAAAAAAAGCTACGGACAGCAGCTTTAAATGTATTATTATTGAAATGTATTAGTTGTAGTTTAAATTGATTGAAATTATTGACCTTAGCTTTATTCATTTTCACTAAGGTAGCCAACGACAAAAGATATGGGAAGGGTTTTCACCTTCCTTTTAAAAGTTGATAATCCTGCTTATGCCATTTTATGTTTCCATGATAGTTGCATTTAGTTATTTGCCCGTGTTTGGTTTCCGACACCAGTTGAGAACCGCTGTTTTCCAGCATGCTGCGTTTGAGACTGCGTTTGCTGAAACGCCTTTGGACACAAGCATTGTTCACTTTCCCTGAGCGGTGGCCTTGGTTGTGCTGATTTGCTGCATGTGTAATGCACTTCAGAACGGGAAGATCAAGTTTGTGCTCTCGCAGTCTTGTTCAATCAATAATGAAACGAGGTCTTGTCAGAATTGTCTAGCACCCTCTCAGACTTGTCTTTTAGCTCAAATCTTGACTGGAAATGGCGAATGCATGCATGAGATTTTGAGGCTCCGAACTCTCCTAAAGGAAAGGCAGACTTTTTTGTCGAAAAGATAAATGACTCCCTATCGGAGCGCTGGTGGACTATAAACGAATTCATCTGTACAATGTCCCCTAACCGTGACAACGTGCACGTAGGCAACATAGTCAACAAAAGCCAATTTGATTTAACCTTCATGACATGCTCATTTTTTCTAGTTGATCATAGTGTTCTTGAGATTGAACGAGTGGCCCCTGGGGGCCGGTGTTGTATGTGAAGAGTCAAACATGGAGATTTGTGTGCAGATTGATGGGCTGCCTGCCAATTGTTCATCAGCCGGCTGTACGCGCCACTTGCTGGAGCGCAGATTTATGAAGTCATAATGCCGATGAGTGACCTCCACTGAGGAAAAACCACTGCTGCATTTTCATCACTTTGATGGGAGCTGCATCTTTACCTTTGCCAATAACTTTTAGACGGACGATCCATCCAAAACTAGAACTTCACTGGATACGTGTTGAATCGTGCGGTCGTATTGGGAGACAACTATAAGCTATTTATTCTTGTGATGGTAAAGCTGAATATATAAAATCTTCAAGCATGGGAGAATGGCTTGTTTATGCATAACAATACCATGATATTGTCTCCAAAACTGGTACATTTTACATTACAGATCCTTCCTCATGAATTGCCTGCATCACGGGCTTGAGAACAGGGTCTTCTGTCCTGAAAAGCGTAAGGTTAAGCTCTGACACACTGCTCCGAATTCAACGCAGTGATGATCTGGCTGTTGGTGAGTGACAGGCGTTTGGATTAATGCGAGCCTTGAAGACGTGATGACCTGAACTGAAGATCGTTTCCCACAATAGCGTCTCACTCTCTTCTAGCAGTCCTGGAGGAGATATTTACCCCATTCAAGTTTGACACGGACTGTGTTGTGCACTTCATTATTGACAGTGTTGGGGAGTAGTTAACTACAAGGACGCTACTAACTTAACTACATTTTTCAGTAGCTTGGCTGTAGCTCAGTTGCTTTTTAAACAGTGTAGCTTTTCCAGTAGCTAACTACTTTTTGCAGCAAGTAGCGGTGTAGCTCGAGCAAAAGCTACATTGCATTTTGTCGAGCCTGCGCGAATGACGCGAATCAGCGCGATGCAAGGATATCCTTTTTCTTGTTAGATTACAAACTCATTTTTTGCCATTACCGCCACCTGTTGTTTAATCACGCATCTTGCGGCTAATGGTTCACTGACGTACAGAAGTGGGTTGACACACACACCCCATGATGGAGCAAGACGTGGCGGCAGATTTGGAGGATGGATAAACAACTAACGTTAATTACCGGTATTTTTGAGAAAATGTTCTACATTCAATTTACGTTGGATATATATTTTGTTCTTGCAATGTTGTATTTGTTGCAATTTTGCACTTTTGACAAACAGTCTGAGATATTTCAGTGTTGTGTGTAATAAAACAATACTCTTTGAAATCATAATTGTATTGCACTGTTTTAAACACTAAATATTTTACTTAAAACATTCCTCAGACACTTATTCAGTTATTTATAATATACGTTGTTCAAAAAAAGCAAAAGTAGTTTCAATGTAGCTAGCTACTTTTTGATAGTAGTAACTTGTAGTGTAGCTAACTACTTTTCCAAAAGGGTAGCTTGTCTGTAGTTTAACTACTTTAACTTACGAGTAGCTTGTAGCTTGTCAAACTACAGTTTCAGAGTAGCTTTCCCAACACTGATTATTGATCAGATGAAAATGATATCATAGCATTTGTTAGTTAGCACATCGACTAATGAAAATGTAGCTTTAGTTCCAAACACACCCAGCTAACAGGAACTTTCTGGCAATGTTCTCTCAAAGCTATGAACAAACGTTCTTCCAGTAACATTAATAGAACGTTCTTTCAAAGTTATCTAGTATTAAAGGTCCCCTGACATGGGGTTATTTTATTATTTTATAATGTTTCCTGGGTTGCCCTTATAATGTTAGTATGTTTTTAAAATCAATAATAGTCATAATTTAGAAATAAAGGCATTTTTCCTAGCCTGATTTTAGCATTTGATTTGAACGCTCTGTTTGAAGGGGCGTGTCTGCTGTGGGATTCAGTGGAACCGCCCACTGCTGTGATTGGCTGACATGCTTGCATATTAAACAGCTACGTATTACATGTGAAACTCTCTCGAATACTTTTACTACTGCTATTATACGTTTTTACTATTACAGCTATCGAGATTAACGAATCGTGAGAAGTTTTTTAAGTATTTAGATCTATTCCCATCACATAAAATGTTGCCGTGATGAGCATTGAGCGAGCAGAGGACAGTCTGTTGATCGCGAGAATGAAGATCTTATCAATGCAAGGCCAGCTCTGTATTGGCCCAAGTTGAGGAAACAGTCGTCGGTGAAATGTTTGGACCATACAAAACTTTGAGAAGTTGTGTCGGCGCATTTCCAGAGAAAATAAAATGAACCCATTGTTTCTTCAGAGGCTCGGATGAAGGAACTAAAAAATACTTTTGTGTTCATTTGTACATCCGAACACTGATCCACTGCCATGCTTCGCTCGTTTGCAAGCCATGATATCTCTCGAGGAAAAACTCAAATCGCGCTCGCGCGTTCGTACTTCCTAGCTCATGGGCGAGCCAAACTCTCTGGGCGGGCAAAGCAGAGAAAGGGGAGGTTACCTTTCCTCCGTATGACATCATACGGAGGAGATTCAAGATCAGCCCGTCTCATTTTCTCAAAGGCAGAGAAAAATAGCCAAAGCTCGGTTTACACCGATTGAAATTTCTAGACACTGGGAGACCATATACAGGCTCTATACACATCTTCTGAAAGAGTACTGAATCTCAAAACACAGGCAAAGAAGAAGCAGAAATATTACTTATGCTCGTTGCAGTCTTTGAAAAAAGACAGCTTTTTGTTCAAAATGTTGCTTTTTTATGAAAACTTATGAAAGTGTTGATAAAAAAAGAATGCATGAAGCTAGAATAACACTTAAAAAAAAGCAGATGCTCTGTTCAGATATTCATACAACACAATTCTTCTGGGGGCCATGACAGTTTTGTGAAAATGATCAAAAACGCTGGCGGTGGCAGGCAACTTTTAAAAAACGCCGGCGGGGAAAGAGTTAATAATGTTCTCAAAACATTAGTACAAGTTTTTTGTTTTGTTTTATTAAACCTTTAGTTGGATGTTCATCTAACGTTTTTTAAATGTTGCACTCGTTACTTTTGAATGTTCTCTGAATATTCCGAAATGTTCCCATTGTGTTTGCAAAATGATAAAATGGAATGTTCCATTTTTAAAACATGTTAAAAAGAGGACGAACTAAACATTCAGAGAACGTTGAAAAATAACGTTTTTGTTTATAACTTAGCAAAGCCTTTTTTAGAACATATTTTTGTTATGTGGGTGAATTTTCCAGTGAGTTTTTTCTTTTAAAAATGTATATGTTAAATCAACTAAATCAGTTCAGTGTATCTGCATGACGCATTAAATAGTTTACAGTAATAGCTTTAATAGCAGTGCTTCTCTCTTATCATCTCCATGAGATCCCATCAAACTGAACACACTCACAGCAGAGACGCATTCAAAGCAAGGGAATCTAAATCTTCAGACTTTTTTTTTAGAAATTTAGTGTTTGTGGTTGTTGGATTTTTACAGAATCATTGATGTCTATAGTGGCAGTGGTGTGTGCGGGTTATGCCTTAGCAAACCGCACTTACAGGTCTCAGTGCTGGACAGAAACAGTGGGACTGGTATTATAGGATGTCATCGTGAGTGTGGATGTCCTCTGTGCTTCGTCCTCGGGCTAAATGATTCAGCAACTTCACATGAGAATGACAAAGATTAACAGCGCATGCTTGCGTTCAGCAGAATCACACACATTAGAGTTTGACTCAGAGAACACATGACTGAGAGAGTCTGATTGTGTTAAAAGAAAATGCTCTTTAGACATTGTCAATACTGGATCGATCAAACTCCTACACAGTTCACAGGATCGTAGATTAATTCCAGCAGTTTTTCTGTCTGTGATTATTGCAGAGGAGTATTGCTCACACCTCTCTCATTCTGTTTAGTATGTACAGTATGTGGTGTTTTTTTGAGATATACAGTAAAATGCAGATAAAGACTGAGGTCTCACTATGTCACATCATTTTCTCTCTGAGTCACCCTCATTTTGCTCTTGTTTATGTCAGAGGACAAACAAACCGAGAGCGATGCTGGGAGGCTCGAACGCTAGCATGAATTTATCATTTGTTTTTAAAGAATTTTATATTTTATGAAGAAATTATGAGCCTTACTGGCTAGTGCAAAGATGGATGGATGGATGGATGGATGGATGGATAGAGGGATAGAGGGATAGATGGATAGACGGATAGATAGAGGGATGGATGGATGGAGGGATAGATTGATGTAGGGAGGGAGGGATGGTTGGATGGATGTATCTATGTATCCATCGAGAGATAGATAGATAGACAGACAGACAGACAGACCGATAGATAGATAGATAGATAGATAGATAGATAGATAGATAGATAGATAGATAGATAGATAGATAGATAGATAGATAGATAGATAGATAGATAGATAGACAGACAGACAGACAGACAGACAGACAGACCGATAGATAGATAGATAGATAGATAGATAGATAGATAGATAGATAGATAGATAGATAGATAGATAGATAGATAGATAGATAGATAGATAGATAGATAGATAGATAGATAGATAGATAGATGGATGGATGGATGGATGGATGGATGGATGGATGGATAGACGGATGGATAGATAGACGGATGGATGGATGGAGGGATAGATTGATGTAGGGAGGGAGGGATGGTTGGATGGATGTATCTATGTATCCATCGATAGATAGATAGATAGATAGATAGATAGATAGATAGATAGATAGATAGATAGATAGATAGATAGATAGATAGATAGATAGATAGATAGATAGATAGATAGATAGATGGATGGATGATGGATAGATGTAGGGAGGGAGTTCTGTTTAAAAAAGTCATATTTTTATTCCCATACAAACGATGGTTTACAAACGCTTTGTGAATTGGTTCAAACTAATCTTTATAAAAGGTTGGGCATTAGTGAGAAGGCTTCTGTCAATAACATAAATGTGTACATGAGTGCGGGCTTGTGTGTGTGTGTGTGTGTGTGTGTGTGTGTGTGAGGGAGAGATAGTGTGTGCACACACTCATAAATGTCCACAATCCACACTCCGACCTCGGTTTGGTTTTCCTGCTTTTGTTGCAGTAAGCGTGGAGCCAAGACCCGCTCCATAAGAAGCATCCCGTATCAGATCCTCTCTCACTCCCGCTTCAGAAGAGAAGCAGTGACATTCACACGCGCTCGTGAGTTTCTGAAGCGTCCCGCTCATGAATATGGATGTGGGCGTCCTGTGATTGGCTGATCTGTGGCTGAATGACAACCTCTGACAGATCCCCACTTCAAGCTATATCAAAGATCCCTGGAGACCCCGGATTCATAATTCACACTCCGATTTAAGACGTGACCGTCATTAGATATGAAGAGCGCAGTGGGGTTTTGATGTGGGCTGAACACACAGTTTGAAGGATCTGTGTAAAAGTGTAGTTTTCATAGAATGAGTGGTAACATTACAATAAGGACTAATTTGTTAGTATTAGTTAATGCATTAGCTGACATGAAGTAACAATGAGCAATACTTTATATTTAAAGTATTTATTGCCCTTTTTTAATGTTAGTTAATAAAAATATTCATTCATATTAGTTACTAATGTTACATCTTTTGATCTTAAAGTTGATATGTAATAATTTTCATGTATTATTCGCTTTTCATTTCCAGTGTGTGAACAGCTTGTAACGAAACTTAAAAAACGAGACCTTCCTTTACTTTCTATGTTGCCTATGAAAGCATGTGGACTGATGCAAACATCGCTGTGATGATCAGATGCTTTCTGAACTGCGGTTTTCTTTATTAATATAGAGCTTTATACTAGGGCTGTCAGTTAAACGCGTTATTAACGGCGTTAACGCAAACCCATTTTAACGGCGTTCATTTTTTTATCGCGCGATTAACGGTCTTTTTGGCCTAGCAAACGTTGTAGTTTTTTTTCACATGCTTTTGCAACAGGACGCCTCATGCGCGGCGCTGCGCTATGAAACCCATTCATTTCAATGGCTTGCGCCGCGCGAGGACGTTTTGTTGCTTCGTCGACCAAAGCGCAAGCGGATCTAGCTAGACCGGAAACAAAACAACAGGCACGCCGCACACACTTGTTTGGGCTTGTGAGCCGGCCAAATAGTTGGTTAACATTACGTTTTAAGTGGATGACGAGCGCGAGACGCCGAAATGGATGCCAATAAGATTCTGAATGGAAAGTTTACTTTTAAAAAGTTGCCAAATGGTTCCATTGACGAGACCAAAGTGATCTGTGTGTTTTGTCGTTGTGAACTGAGCGATCATCATCATCGCAGCACGTCCAGTCTGAAACACCACTTGATGATGGCCAAGCACACGCACACACACACACACACACAGCTGATGCGAATTCTCCGCCCCCTCGTCAATATCAGGACCTCGTCAGTATTTCTTTCACCCTTTTATTGATGGACAGTGTTACATTGTGTGAGAGATTATTTGCTCCAAGTGAGAATGTTAGTGTGAAATTGAACACAGTATATGTCAATGTTGTTTTCAATAAAAAACATTTGCACAAAGCAAGCCAATCCACTTTTCCATGTTGATAAGAGCATTAAAATGAGAAAAAAAGAATGGGACAAAAAGAAATCAAGAGACATTTATAATAGCTAAAAATATGCGATTAATCGCGAGTTAACTATGGCATTAATGCGATTAATCGCGATTAAATATTGTAATCGTTTGACAGCACTACTTTAGACAATACAGAGTTTCAAAGCAGCTTTACAGGAAAACAAGGGTTTCTGAATTCTACATATAGCCTCTTTATTGTATTAGTGCACTGGAAAAACTTGGTGTAGACACACTTTTTCAGACAGATAGATAGATCATGTTAACTGCATGATAACTAACGTTAACAAATGTTCTCGTATCAATACAAACAGCTGGAGATGCAATTCCACAGTCTTTAGGAATCTCACAGATGTGTCTAACAAGCTTCGACTCTCGATTCCTCGTCTAACTGGCTTTCTAAGTTACCCGTGCTTAACATCGGGGAATCAATATTAAACTGATCTGTCCCTTCAGACGCTGTTTGTGCTGGAATGGCATTGACAAGCTAGCGGTTCATTAAAAATGCTTGTCTAAGAAGTCAGGTTTGCATTCATCTATTATTCATACACTCAATATAGCAGCAAAAGCACCATAATAGACCCCGTGTCATTCACATCAAAATATTAAGCACCAGAAAAAGATTTCAACAGTGATAATAATAAGAACCATTATTAATAATTGCCCACTAATAATAATTAGATCTTTGTCTGCCAATGGATGTGTGTGTGTGTGCACTTTTTAGGAAACATGTTAGGACATGAATGGAAAAAAATATGTTTATCATTTTTGTAAAAGACTACAGCTTTACTGTAAATGTGTTGCGTATTCTGCCTGAATCTTTAGCAGTGACAGTATGGAGATGCAAATGAGGATTGTGATTGGAGGAGATGGGTCACATGACCTGAATCTCAGTCAGGGCAGGTAGCTCCGTTTTTTTTTGCTCCTTTAAAATGAACATAATGTGATTGTTCCATTATTTTAAGTCATCTTAGTGTGTGTGTGTGTGTGTGTGTGTGTGTGTGTGTGTGTGTGTGTGTGTGTGTGTGTGTCTATCCTACTACCCAGCTCTCGTCACATTGATTTATTGTTGTGCAGGTGGAGATGGATGTGCTCAATGATATGTAACCAAGACATGAACAATATTCATGCATGATGTAAACTCATTGACATCACTTGGCTGCAGTTGCATGTTGTCTAGTCAGCTGTCCACTGCCAAATAAACTACCTGAGGGAAACCACTTCCTCTAGCCTTGCCTCCTCAGTTCTGATTGGATGAGAGCATTGCTATTTTTTTATTGTCATTTTTCAAGACACTACAATAATCAGGCAATGTCATGCAAATTCCTTTGGCTTTAGTTGCGTGTTGAAGCATGGTCGTTTCATACACTTCTGTTGGATGAAGCTATGTTTTATTTTTTTATTTTTTTCAACAAATACTTAAAAGAATATGTCATGAACATATTTATTTATTTAAAAAACAATAAAAAAATCTAAATAAACCGGCAATAATACTAGGCTTGTGTGTGTGTGTGTGTGTGTGTGTGTGTGTTGGGGGGGTAATTTGTGCATTTATTATTAGTATTTCTATATATTTTAGGTAAAGCTAAATATTATATAGCCTAACTTAGACACAAATCCTGATTTGTAGCAATAAGAATGGAAATTAAATGGATACAATTGATTGTTAATTTTATTATTACTACTAATAATAATATAGTCTAGAAAATGTTTGTCGTTTTCATAACTGTACATTACCCATGATTTTTCTCATAATAACTTTGGTGACAGAATGGATTGGTTGACAAGTAAATAATAAATCTCTGCATATGTCAGCTGAGTTTTTTTTGTCTGTATTTGCGTGTTGTGTGTTGTTTGGTCGGCTGTTGTTCTCACAGCTGAAGCTGTCTCTCTCTCTCTCTCTCTCTCTCTCTCTCTCTCTCTCTCTCTCTCTCTCTCTCTCTCTCTCTCTCTCTCTCTCTCTCTCTCTCTCTCTCTCTCTCTCTCTCTCTCTCTCTCTCTCTCTCTCTCTCTCTCTCTCTCTCTCTCTCTCTCTCTCTCTCTCTCTCTCTCTCTCTCTCTCTCTCTCTCTCTCTCTCTCTCTCTGAGACAAAGCGCTCGTAAACCTGAACCCTGCACGGCCTCATGAATAATTCATGACATGCTAAAGCACTCTTTAAATCTTTGCGGCCATTCTCGCAGCGTCATCAGCACATTCATGACCCGCCTGTGTGTGTGTTTGTCTCGTACACGCGTCGGCCCTCGTGTGGATAGAATTCAAATGAGGCTCCTTTACTCACATGTTTCTGTAACACCACCAGCGAATGAATCTCAAGCTCTCGTCCGTCATGTGGGCTCCGGGACGGTCACTCTCAAAGCTTTCATTTCCCTGCTGCTCACAGATATATAACCATTTCATTTATTACTTATCATTTATAACGAGCAATTTCTCTTTGTTGCTCCATCAGTTCATAATGAATCAGGCAAACAAGCCAGAAGTGACCTCAGATGTCTTCCCTGCGCAGGGTTAGTTAATGGCTGTAATGAGGCTGTTTAATATCAATAGGATCCTAATAATTAATAAGACAAGCTAAGTGGAAAAAAAAGGCATAGCACACACAAATAAAAATAATATATATTTTAAGAAGATTAACTGCAATTTTGAGATATTCACTGTACTATGTTGGTGATTAAGTTCCCAGAATGTACTCTGGTGTGATTAAATTATGTATTTTTTTATTAGTGTTTATATAATATTAATAATAATATATATCTATTTAAAAATGTATGAATAAGCTCTCTGAAGCGTGTTTGTGGCGGTATTGACTGAGCGGCACTGTTTTTTTTTTTTGTTTTTTTTTCTTGTGTAAGAAGTCTTTGTGATCGTCTGGGAAAATATTGAAGTATAAAATATTTATCCTATGGTCCCTTTCATAGAAAGTGTTCCTTTATTCTAGCTAATGTACAGTAATAGAGTTACATGTGGCCAGTGTGATATATGAATTGTTTTTAATGAATGCAGTGCACATTATTTATGTGAAATGGCACCAGACTTGAGCCTTCGGCTCTTTTTCTCTTTGTGCACTACTGGTGCTCAGCTGTTTAATTACCCAGAATGCACTGTTCCGCGTCAGGCTGCAGGGGGAAGGAGCCCATTTCAAAAGATTTGTTTCCTTCTCCTCCATAAATATGGACAAAAATGAAGGCAATTTCTGCACTGACCTGAAGATATTTACGAATCTGACATGCCACAGTAACTGCACTGTCCTATACATGAAGATCTCGGGAAATGTCCATGTTTTTTCTATGATGCGGGATATTAATCTCACATCATTTGCATTATTAATTGAACTTAATCCTTCTCAGGTCACTTTCATCTGTAGTTTTGAAACGATTCCTGCAGCCGATGTGTTGTAATCTAAACTCTTTCTGTTGTGCTGTAAATGCTTTGGGCCGTTGTTTCGTCTCTCATTATTTTCTCAGAGCGTATGAAGCGTCTAAAGAGCTGCTTTTCTGCTTTCTAGGCTATTGAGAGGCAGTTTAGTTTGCTGAAAACATCAAAGAACTTTAGATAAGCACGAGTTTATTAATAAATAAGCATTTTCACCAAATCTGTAATTTTCCGTTGCTGTTTTAATGTAGTGGAGCAACCACAGTTGTATCAGAAAAAAAAACATCTGCATCATGTTTGCATTTCATTTTGTCACTGGCCATAATTCTTACCTTGAATTCATAAAATAATGTAATGCATGTGAAAATCGGCGGAGAATTGAACAGACAGTCTCTTGATGGAGAGAGGAATCGTGTGTTTGTGACATGATTCTGCTGATTAAGGGATAAAGACTTCTTCTCCTTGCAATGGCTGTCATAAATGCTATGAAATGCTCATCATATGTTGTGAGAAAGTGACGTGCTGGAGCGAAACAGTCACTATTTTAGATTCAGCTCAACATTTATTGGATTTCATTCAGCAAATGTGATGCCGGGCGGTGTAATGACATAATTGTCATTTTTAGGTGATCTGTCCCTTTAAGAATTGTAAATGCATAGGAATAAAGCTTTGATGGCTCGGTTGGGCTGTGTGGAGTCCAGATCCTGAGGTGTCGTGATCATTGATCTCCAGCGCTTCCCTTGCTCTTGGCATGTTCCTCGCTTTCCCTTGTTTTGGAAACACTGTCTCTGGAGACGCTGCTGGGTCGATGCAGAATCAAGCACATCTAGCTCCTATTGCAACGGTTTGCACGTTATAGAGCATTCTTTAATAGGTGTGTTTGATTAGTCATGTTAGACACCACACACTTTCCCTTCAGATGGGTTACAAATCAAAATGTCTTATTTTTTCCGCTGTTTTAAAGGGATAGTTCACTTTGAAATAAATTTTTGATATGTTTTAGCTTACCTCAAGGGCATCCAAGATGTAGGTGTCTTTGTTTCCGCAGTAGTTTCAATTTTGATATTTTTAGGTCAAAGCGTTCTTGTCTGTCAGTCATATAATGCAGGTCTATGGTCACCACCTCAAAGAGCACGCACAGAGAAGTCCAAATTAAACATGATTTAATGACTCGTAAATGTAAGTACACATTGATGGCCTAAGACACGAAACGAGCGGTTTGTGTGAGAAAACGAACAGTATTTATATCGTTTTTACCTCTTGTAACGCCCAGACCGAAGCGCCCGCGCCCTCAGATCACTTGGACGTGGCTGTGGTTACAAGAGGTAAAAACGATATAAATACTGTTCGTTTTCTCACACAAACCACTCGTTTCGTGTCTTAGGCCATCAATGTGTACTTACATTTACGAGTCATTAAATCATGTTTAATTTGGACTTCTCTGTGCATGCTCTTTGAGGTGGTGACCATAGACCTGCATTATATGACTGACAGACAAGAACGGTTTGACCTAAAAATATCAAAATTGAAACTACTGTGGAAACAAAGACACCTACATCTTGGATGCCCTTGAGGTAAGCTAAAACATACCAAAAATGTATTTCAAAGTGAACTATCCCTTTAAGCACTTTATTTTACATAGAACATTTTTGACCATTAGATGGTCATTACTGTAACTGTATTATTTTACTGTTTTTGATGAAATTTGGCACACAGATAGAGGACAGTTTGAAAATTAGCCACAGCAAATTTGGAGTATCTAACTCAATCCCTCTAGCGCCACCAAATGTCCAAAGTTGCACTTATGTTTATACTAATAACTTTTATAGTATTTGGTAATGTAGTGTCATAATCAAGCACATCCAGCTCTTAACTCAACGTTTTGCACATTAAGGATCGTTCTGCACAGAATTTCACCAAATACAGTAGAATAATGTATTTGATGATCCTTAATGTGCAAAACGTTGAGTTAAGAGCTGGATGTGCTTGATTATGACACTACATTACCAAATATTATAAAAGTTATTAGTATAAACATAAGTGCAACTTTGGACAGTTGGTGGCGCTAGAGGGATTGAGTTAGATACTCCAAATTTGCTGTGGTTAATTTTCAAACTGTCCTCTATCTGTGTGCCAAATTCCATTCAGATGATTGCAAATGTACTTTTTTCGAATACTATATTTTACATAGAACATATGCATATATTTTGTATAATTTTGAACATTAAATGGTAATTACTGTAACAGTATTATTCGACTGTATTTGATGAAATTTGGCACACAGATAAAAGACAGTCTGAAAATTAACCACAGCAAATTTGGAGTATCTAACTCAATCCCTCTAGCGCCACCAACTGTCCAAATTTGCACTTACGTTTATAACTTTTATAGTATTTGGTAATGTAGTGTCATAATCAAGCACATCCAGCTCTTAACTCAACGTTTTGCACATTAAGGATCGTTCTGCACAGAATTTCACCAAATACAGTAGAATAATGTATTTGATGATCCTTAATGTGCAAAACGTTGCATTAAGAGCTGGATGTGCTTGATTATGACACTACATTACCAAATACTATAAAAGTTATTAGTATAAACGTAAGTGCAACTTTGGACAGTTGGTGGCGCTAGAGGGATTGAGTTAGAGACTCCAAATTTGCTGTGGTTAATTTTCAAACTGTCCTCTATCTGTGTGCCAAATTCCATTCAGATGATTGCAAATCTACTTTTTTCGAGTACTTTATTATGCATATATTTTGTATAATTTTGAACATTAGATGGTCATTACTGTAACAGTATTATTCTACTGTATTTGATGAAATTTGGCACACAGATAAAAGCCAGTCTGAAAATTAACCACAGCAAATTTGGAGTCTCTTAGTCAATCCCTCTAGCGCCACCAACTGTCCAAAGTTGCACTTACGTTTATACTAATAACTTTTGAAGCACAAGAGCAAAACAAAATAATGTCCCGCCATTATGATTCGTTGACTCACGGCGATTCGGCTGCACCCTATGACGTCCTTTTCTGTCATAAAAAAAATTCAGCCATTTTGAATTTTCTGAAAAACCTACTTTTTTTTTTTTTTACCTCCTTACAGACGATTCTTCCGATTTTCACCAATATTGGCTCAATTCATCTTCAGACCATTCTGGCAAAAATTTATTAAAAGATTTTTGATAAACCCAACCTTTCTCGAATAACACGCGAATAAGTTTGGAAGAAGAGCACGCCAATATCTCTGCAATATCTCCGTAACGCTTTACCATATTAAGTCGAATCTTGGTACATGCCATCACACGCATGACCGGAGGCTACAAGTTACGTTTTGGCACAACGCCACCTACTGGTCATGAGATATGAAAAATGCCTTTATATTACAATATTATGGTAATACAATTATGTTTATTTAAATCAGACTAAATTAAAGGCAGTACAACAAATACTACCACATAGAAATACTTAAAGTATTATAGTAATGGAGGGAAAATGTGCTTAATTGCGATATTTCAATTAATATGGTTTAATTTTTAAGCAAAATTGTATTTATTTGTTGCAGTTTGCAGGTACATGGTCTTCAGAGAATTTACAAATAATATTTTCTTACAATACCCTGAGTACTGTATTTTACATTGAACATGAAGAAGGATATTTTTTGTAATTTTTTTCCTGTTGTAATCACAGACTAAGACATCTCATTACTTGAGGCCTGGATGATATTTGGCTGCGAAATGCGATGTGAATATTACATTGGTCTCTTCGGCTGATGAAACCTGATGTAAGGTGATTTGAAACATGATGCTCTCCTGCTTGACCACTACAGCAGGGAAAATAAAGCTGCACTGCAAAACAATTCAATAGAAAGACACAGTGAGCTAAACATTCTGCCATCATAACTCTGATTCATACATATAACACGTGTGGCGGGTCTCCTCCTCGTGGGACTAATTAACATCATGATTTAAAACCATTTATAAAGTCTCTTTTTAGTACTATTGAGATGTTTTGCACTGTGATATTATTATCATAATCATTTAAGGACTTAATTTTACTATAATGCATCTGGACATTCCAATACTGATGGTCATTAGTGTAATGAGTAATATTTTATCGTATCACATCAACAATATTATGGATATTAAATTATTTTGATTTAAATCAGACTTAGTTAATCACCTAAAATAGACTTCATGTTTTTCAGCAAAAATGTATTAATTAATTTATATTTTTATTTTATATTAATGAATGAATGATATATATACATATAAGCTAAATATTAGCTATATATTTATTATATATTAGCTATATTAGCTTGGCAAGTGACTCCTGGAAGTTGTTTTGAAAAAATATTCAATTTTATTTAAGAAGAATTATTTTAAAATAGATTAAAAAAGCATTCATATATATATATATATATATATATATATATATATATATATATATATATATATATATATATATATATATATATATATATATATATATATATATATATATATATATATATATATATATATATATATATAATTTTTAATTTATTTTTCCTGAAAAATATGAAGCTGAATATATGTATGTATGTATATGACTTTTTGTTTAATTAATTAATTTAAATCAATTAAAATATTAAAATATGATTTGCATTGTGACATTTCTTTACATTTATTTATTTATCACTTACATTATTTCAAATGCTGATACTTATTGGATGGTTATTAGTGTAATGGAGTAATATTTTCCTGTATCAAATTAACAATATTTTGGTAAATAATTAATTTTTTTATTAAATCAGACTAAATTAGAGTCAGTACAGCAAATACTACATTGTGTACAAATATTATAATACTTCAAATGTTAATAGTATTTAATTGAAAATAATGTCACAAACAATGCAAACATTAAGACCCCAAAAAGGCTTCATATTTTTAAGCGAAATCTTTTTTATGTATTTAGGGGTGACATAAATAAAGTCTGTCATGTTCCTAAAAGGTTTTGTGAGATTTTTGCAATGCAGTGCATTTTATACAGTGCTTCATTTCTTCCTTTTAAATGGGGTTTTGTAATGATTTCGAAGTGATGTTTTTGTTAATCAAGCACTTCCTGTTTCATATCTAGAACATCATGAGATCTGACCTGTGATGCATGAAAACCCTTTTTGGACACAAACAGTGTAGTTGTTTTGCTCAGTCCATTGATCGCGCACGATGTGCACCTGGCGACTGGCGTGTTGTGCTTTGCTCTGTTATTGCTTTTTTCCTCCTGTTTTTCCTGTGAGGAGGAAGAGGAGGAGGAAATAGGTTGAGCAGCAGCTGGGATTCACACACACAGGCTGGTGTGTTTGCTCTCACCCACAATGAGCAAACGAACAGTTTTAAGTGCTTTTTTAAGGTTAACAAGATCCTCAGACCCGGGGAGGGTGACTGACAGGAGGACTGATTGCTTTTAAGAGCCAAACCAGTTTTGTGGCTCACAAAAATATTTATAATGGTCTCATTTTGCCTTAAAAGTGTGTAATTTAACTGATAAAATATACCATATTAAAAATGCAGAGGCAACTAGACATTATAGGTTGATTCCCGCTGTTGTTCTGTGTCTTTAATACCTTCCTACAATTTTAAAACTGTTTAAATGAAATGAAAAATCTATTTTTTTACAGGGAAATCGAGCGAATATTTCTTTCATGTTCACAAAATAAATGTGAAACGTATGAAAAAAAAAACTATTTTTATTTATGGGGGAAATATGTGTGGTTGTAATTGTATATTTGCCAATATTTTATTGCATAGTGAATTTATTCTTATGATTTTTTTCTTCCATTTATTTCTGAGGGTTGGGGTTTTGATGCAGAATCTGGTTTTGTTTATCATGCAAAAGTAAACCAAATATATTCATTAATATTACAATGAATTGCATATAAATATATGTGCGTGTTTGTGTTTCTCTCAACTTATTTCCGAGACTGCTTCCATTTATTTGTGAATATGAAAAAAATATAAATATATATTTAATATTTGTCTTCTATATGAACATGTGCGTACTTCATGTTTGTTCAGTGATCATCAGATCTCACGCCTCCATTACAGGCTGGACTCTCAGAGGAAATACTGATATGAACGGAACGATATTTTCCATAACTAATCTACCGGGGGGATTGAGTTCAGTGCTTTGAGTTTGTTCAAATAAAAGGAAAGGCTTTCCAATCCTGTACAGCTGATAGTTGAAGTGTGTTTCTGACTCTCCGACATCGCTGTGGATTTAAATATTTCATAAAGATGCCTATTTCCATTTGCATAATTCCATATGTGGATTGCCATGCATAATTAATATGCCTCAGATTTCATCCCATGAGACATTAAAGGACCTTCTGTTTAGTCAGACCAAGAGAACCCTGGAGTATTGGACAAGTGTTTATGAAAATGGCCTGATGAAATCATGAAGGTTTGAGGATAGTGATCTTTATTTAATATAATCAGTGTCAGTAAATTACATCCCAGCTGACAAACATTTAGCTAATGTTCCCATTAAGTTATGAACTTTATTTCTGAATGTTCTCTGAACGTTTAAAGCGTCCAGTTTTTAAAATGTTAAAAAACATGGTTGTTGTTTTTTTTCTTGGTTATTTGAACGTTAAGGAAACATTCCATTTTATCATTCTTCAAACATTATGGAATGTTACTTTTGAGAGTTCTCAGAACATTCTGAAACAAGTTGTAACATTTAAAAAATGTTAGATGACCGTCCAACTTTGACATTTCAGAAAAACGTTTCATGAATGCTGTATAAATGCTTTTGTACTAAGCTTTTGCACATACTAAGTCATGACATATGATGTAGAAATTATGAATATGATATGCTATGTCATCATTTTGACATTCAATGTAAAAAAAATAATGGTATAAAAAGTAAAAATCCTGAAATACCATGTCAAAATGGACATACTAGGACATAATCAAAATTATGACATTCAAAGTAAAAAATCATGGAATAAAAAGTCCAAATCATGAAATATCAAGTCATAATTATGACATGCGAAGTCAAAAATAGTCAAAATTATGACGAAACAAGTTAAACATATGGTTTTTAATGGTATCAACTTGGTATTATGACTCAGTATATCATAATTCTTAGTATATCATAATATATATTTTCGTGTCATAATTATTGATATGACATAAAATAGTAACACTACATATTTTGACCCACCCCTGCTTTGGCCAAAAGGGTGGCATTTTTTTCTCTCTCCTTTCTTCACCTTTTTGTTACTTCTTAAGGCTGAATTTTTAAATAGGGAAATTAGTTTTGTCTGTAAATCCTGACATGATATTTTTGCTGTTTTGCCCACCCCTACTGTGTATTTATCATATGAATATGTGTCTGATGAACTATTACATATTCAAATAACCTATAAAATCTTATACTGTAAGAGCTATAAGAATACATATTTCTAACAGGAAATCTTTATTTTTTGTTTGACCTGCTTTAGGCTTCAGCTCAAGGTCACATGCTATAAAAATAAGTATGTAATGATATGCAATATCTTCCCAAATGTGTTTTTATTTTCAAGATGACAACTGGATGCAATTCTCTGAACTCAGCATTAGAGACAAGCAAGTTCACAAACAGTGCAGGAGTTCATTACAGTTCCAGTCCAGACGGACATTTGATGAATTAGAGTTAGAACAGAGTAATATATGGAGCGCAGATGTAGAATATTTGCTTAAATAGATTATATTGTAACACTATAGATCATATTGCAATTCTAGTGATCTGCCTTGGGACTGAAATATGAAACAAGGTTCATTTGTGTTGAATTTAAGATGCAGTTCCTCCTGCATGTATTTATAAGACTTAGTACTTTTTTCTCCATAGAGCCCAGATATGATTACCTAACTGGGGCAAGGAAGGAACAATCCCTCTCTCAGAGACAGAAATCAATGCCGGCGCTGCGTTGAGGAGGGATTGCTCAGTGCCGGTGGGTCGATTCGGATCCTGCGCAGCTTTTCCAGCAGAATTAATTCTACAAGACCTCACAGTGATAGATCAGCGCTAGTCTTTGCTCAGTGTCTCAACGTGTGTGTGTTTGCAGGAGCGCTTAAGCAATGACAACGGCTTGGCCTGGCCGTGGAAAAGAGGCGAAAAGATTAGCAGAGAATGTTTTGCAAAGAAAATATGCTATTTCAGTCTTTCTACTTCATAATTATACATTGTAATTATTTACTGACGGAAATTTACTGACGATTTCTGAGTGAAAATTGTCTCAACACTAGTTTTTATTTTTATTTTTGTTATGACAATGTTTTTTAGATACCAGTGAAATTGTACAATTCCTGATTCGAATTTTGATCCCACAAAAAATACATATATAATTAATAAATGAACATTATTAAAGACAAGTAAACAGTTATGAATAACATAACAAAGTGATAGCACAAAAAAAATGAACATTAACATCAAAACAAAGATAAAAACGAAATAAAAAGTGCTTTTTAAGAAGGTCTTACAGTGTATATCCATTTACATCCCATAAAAAAAAAAAAAAAAGTATCAAAATATGGGCACACTTTTTGGGGGCTTGTGCCCCAATACGGATGAAAGACTAGAAACGCCTCTGTTAAGCGCAAGAAGATGCGCAAGAGAACTCAATTCACTATTCTCGCTTTTGTATATCAACTTTATTCTGGCCAAGAACCGCACAATTTGTTAATATATAACCGCAATATAGCCGCAAGTTTGATTGACATGTAAAGTCGCCAACCGGAGTTCAGATAAATCTCACTACTATATCAGACAAAAAAAATATATATTATATAGCTAGTACTATAACTTCAGAATATGGCTCATACAATCACATTTCAGAAGCATAACTATGCTTTTTATAATAATAAATAGCATATTACTCTGCAATTGAATGCTTCCTGCTCTTATTTGGTCTTCGCAGTCATCACTGAACACACTCTGTCACACTGCTTTACTCTAATGTGCTCTTGCTGCTGGAAGTTGTTCTCATTTCACAGTGAGATTAGATTTGTGCCGCAACAACCAGGGTCTGAGGATGAGACTCCACCTCCTTCATTTATCATTTGCAGCATTGTGTTATATATTTAAATAATATATTCTTGTCTGAAAGCAGACTTATGATCACAGAAGGGAAGACGATTATTATTGTGCTGTTATTTATGTTTTCTTTGCTGTCACGCTATTTGTCTTCTGGAAAGTGTCTAATCTAGAAGTGTTGTTGGTCATGACTAGCTGGGCGATACAGATAAAAAAAAAGAAGATATCTCTTAGTCAGCCATTGTTGTCAGTTAGATTCAAATTGGAAAAAATCTAGTTAAAATCATTTAGGTTTTTCACAAAACAATAGCACTACCGTTAAAGTCTGGAATAATTCTGTATTTAAAAAATGTTTTTGGAAGAAGTCTCTTGTGCTCATCAAGGCTGCTCAATTATTATCAGTTATTATTAGTACTCAATTTTAATTAGGGTTCTAATTATCAATGTTGAAAACATTTTGCTTTGTTTTCCACAGTTTCCACAAAAATACAGTAATAATAATAAACAATAATAATAATCAGAAATGTTTCTTGAGCATCAAATCATCATATTAGGATCATGTGACACTGAAGACTGGAGTAATGATGCTGAAAAGGCAGCTTTGATCACAGGAATAAATTGCATTGTATTAACATATATTAAAATACAAAACCTCTATTTGAAATTGTAATAATATTTCAGAATATTCCTGTTTTTATTGTTATGTTTAAATAAAGTCTTGGTGAGCAAAGACTTCTTTCAAAAACATCAAAAAAATATTAATTATTCCAAAATTATTTACTGGTTGTACATGTACTTTTGCTATGAAAAAATCCATGTTGAGATTTCCATGAACATTTTTGAATGGTGACATAAACAAATCAGTGTTGACACTTTCTCGGTCACATTCAATCTTTAATGACTTTTTTTTTTTGCCACTACAAAATCTCAGAATTTTGTGTAAACGAAAGAGATATTTAAATGTATGATTAATTTGATCAGCAGAGAAGAACAGAGAGAGGAGGTTGATATATGTTCAATGAAGGCCTTGTATTGATAAATCTCTGACATGAATGAGTCCTGCTCTGACTGAAGGTTGAACACACAGTCACAAGTGTTTGGTGAGGTGAACCAGGCTGCATGACAGAGATTCTGCTGAAACGTTCCTCTGTACGGCAGGGCCAGATGGTGCGGGTCTGTTCCGACGCTCAAACACCGTGTGCTGAATGGATAACACTGACCAACCTCCAAATACAAGCACAACAACAGCCAAAGTATCCCAAAACTTTTCTGATGAGTCATTTGGCTTATGCAACCTTAGAAATATGTGACCTGCATGCTGCCGTTTTTGATTCATGGGCAATTTCATTTTTTTTTTATTAATATTTGTATCTTTTTAAGGGGAGGGGGGAATAATTACATTCTAAAAAATCTTGGGTTATTTTCTACCCAAATCCTGGTTTGACGTAGCTTTTTGGGTCATTTTTTGGGGTCATTTTTAAAGTGTTTGTAACCTAGATCCTGGGTCAAACATAACAACCCAGTGTTTGGGTAGTTTTGTGTAACCTAGATCCTGGATCAAACATAACAACCAAGTGTTTGGGTAGTTTTTGTGTAACCCAGATCCTGGGTCAGCTATAACAACGCAGTGTTTGGGTAGTTTTGTGTAACCTAGATCCTGGGTCAAACACAACAACCAAGTGTTTGGGTAGTTTTTATATAACCCAGATCCTGGGTCAGCTATATAACAACCCAATGTTTGGGTAGTTTTGTGTAACCTAGATCCTGGGTCAAACATAACAACAAAGTGTTTGGGTAGTTTTTGTGTAACCCAGATCCTGGGTCAGACATAACAACCCAGTGTTTGGGTATTTTTTTTTGTAACCCAGACCCTGGGTCAGATATAAAAACCCAGTGTTTGGGTAGTTTTTGTATAACCCAGATCCTGGGTCAGACATAACAACACAGTGTTTTGGTAGTTTTTGTGTTACCCAAATCCTGGGTCAAACATAACAACCCAGTGTTTGGGTAGTTTTTGTGTTACCCAGATCCTGGGTCAGATGTAACAACCCAGGGATTGAGTTATTTATTGCGAGCTATTTGCAACCTCTTCAGGAGAGAGCCGTGCAGCTCCGTCAAAATGGTCAATGTCTTCAGTACTTGTGATGAGTATTTTTGTTTTAAGTTTAGAGGATTTAAATTAATCTGTTAACATTAATTCATGTATGAAGTAAAAAAAAAAAAATAGTACTATGGTAAAAATTTATCAACCTAGTATGCTGGGTTAAATAATCAATCCAATTTGCTGGGTAAATTTAACCTGACATTCTATCCTATATTTAACCCAAATTGGGTTGTTTTTAACCCGGGGTTTTTTAGAGTGTACGTATGGTAAACATAATTTGAATGTTTACGTTCGAATAATTTGGGGGCCTGCAGATGCAGATGAACTATAATATAACAGGTGTCTTCCGTCACAGATCAGTGACACACAGCTTCAGCACAGGCTTAGATTAGCCAGAACGCTTGAGTCTGCAGGTGTGGAAGCAGAGGGCATCTGGTCTTATGTCGTACAGGATGATGCTTTGATGCCTGCTGGGAGATTGTGTCTGTCAGTAAGGATGTGATCAGTCTGACCAGAGATGTATCATGATCCTCCCCCCCGCTGCTCCTCATGGGACTGACGGGAACAGCTGTGTCAGCGCCCCCCATCGACTGTCTTCAGAAGGGATCCAGCTCTCCTCCACATCACAGATGTCATGGGCAGGTGTGTTTAAAGAGGCCATACTGCACCTGTCCTTAATGTTAAGCAAGGTCTTCTGTACCAAGAAAATGGACATTACCATTTTTTGACACTATATTTTTTACCTCAGATATACAGTAAAAACATCATATTGTGAAACATTATTAGAATTTAAAAGAAGTGTTTTCAATGTGAATATATTGTAAAAATGATCAAAGCTGAATTGTCAGCATCATTACTTATACATCATTACATGATCCTTCAGAAATCATTCTAATATGCGGATTTTCTGCTCAAGAAACATTTCTAAATATGATCAATTTCTGAAGGATCATGTGACACTGAAAACTGGAGTAATGATGCTGAAAATTCAGCTTTGCATCACACATTTTAACATACTGTATATTCACATGGAAAACAGTTATGTTGAATTGTAATAATATTTAACAATATAACTGTTTTTTACACTGTATTTAAAAAAAATGCAGCTCTGCTGAGCATAAGATTAAAACAAAAAGTTAAAACAAAAATATTAATTATGTATTGACATACGATATCTGTGACTCTCTCTGTATGTTACATCGTTTAACACCAGTAGGTGGCGAGTCTAGGGACTGTCATCTTGAGTGAATCAGTGAATCATTTACCAGTGAATCATTTAATCATTTAAAAATTAGTCCAAAACAACTGATTAATTGAGAATTGTTCAGATAAATGATTAATTGAATAATTTACTTGATTCCCAGATCCGGCCCACATCTGGTACGCGTTGAATCTACATGTACCAGATGTGGCCCGGATCTGGGCAATCGCTATGTTGCTGTCCGAGAGGAAAGAAACACGTGAAATCGTACTAAATCGCATACTCTCTTGAGTAGGTACTTATTTTGAATAAGTAATTACTTTGCGATCGCTAAAAAGTATGTTCTATGTAGTATGAGTGTGTGTAGTATGAATGTAATCCTCCATGTTCTCGGCCTTCCAGAGTCAGTTACATCGCTTCACTGTCATTCACATATTCTCTCCCGTGGCCTCATGGGACAGTAAAGTGTCCATCATATGCACACTTCAGAATCTCGCCGGAAGTAGTAGGTCAACCTGGTACTTTTTCCCTACTCTTTTATGAGTACTGTGAAACTTCTTTTGTCACTAGGGGCCCTATCATACAGTACACCCGGCGCAATGCGGCACCAGGCAAGTGTTTTTTTGCTAGTTTCAGCCTGACGCAGTTTTCATTTTCACGTCCTGTGCCACATTGTTTAAATAGCAAATGCATTTGTGCGCTCATGGGCGTGCTGGTCTGAAAACTAGTGTGTTCAGGCGCAATAGCTATGTTTCCATCCACACATTTTTATCCGCATTAAGTGATGTCGAATGAAAAATGCCTTATGGAAACAGTAAAATTCGATTGAATTTCATGAATATCGACTCAAATGAAATACGATCGGTCTCATCGGATTTTATCTTGATCGATATACGGCTTATGCGATAAACGCGGATGGAAACGTTATTATGGTGCGATCCATTTTGCCTAGTAAAACTTTGTTCGCAAATGTTGGCTTGAATGTTGTGCAATTCGGTGAGAAAATAAATGGAAACACCTTAACATGTCTTAAATCAATTCGATATACCAATTTGATCGCAAAACAGCATGTGACGTCATTACGCACAGGTTTTTATCCGCTTTAAAGCCGTTTGATGGAAACACACTTTCACCAGCTTTATTCGCATGAGGTTTTTTACCGAACTTCAGATAATTCGATTGACAAGTGGATGGAAACATGGCTAGAGTTGGCGCGTTGCTTTTTTGAGGCAACTGAAATAGACTGCATCATTGACCAACTGAAACCTGGTCTAGAGTCAATGATGCAGTATATTTTTTTATATTTAAAGAGGGTGTTAGTAATGTGCGCCTATAGGCGCGTCCACACCCCGGGTACACTTTGTCCCGTAAATGGTCTGCTTGTGCGCTTTAACCTCGCGCATGAGCAGATCCGTTTTCTCGCTAGAGAAGCAATCAGCTTTCCCGCTTGCAAACTCCTCCATGTAAATAGCAATCCGCCATGGCGTGAGCGCAACTGGCTTTTAAAGGGAATGGGAGATGAGACTCTGATTGGTTTATTGCACGTTACGCCCAAAACACACCCATTACTCATTAAGAGAATAGGGACAACCCTTTTAGACCATGCGCCAACCATTTTTCCCATCATTAAACTAGCAAAAGTGCAAAAGCACTCGCACCGTGTGCTTTAGACCATGTGCTTAGATCGTTAAAATAATAGTCCATAATGTTTTAGCCTATACTATATATTAGGGAAGTATGCAATATCAGATGCTGCAAGTGTTTATGATTCTAAAAATCATTTATGGAAACAATTCGTTCAAGAAACAAGTAATGAGTCATTGATCCGTTCACAAAAACGATGATTTATTCAATAACATCACTAGTGTTGCTTCTCGCTGGTCCTGTCTTTCCTTTGGAAATATTTATGTTGACGGAGCAAAAACAGAGAAGGTAACTGGGCTAGCAATATTGTCTGAAATGTCTTAATTTTGGAAGTCGTGTGTCTCAGACAGCAACATAGTGTCAGCCCAGATCTGGCCCACATCTGGTACGCGTCGAATCCACTTACCAGATGTGGGCCGGATCTGGGCCGACACTATGTTGCTGTGTGGGGTTGGTCTGAATCTCAGAAATTATTCAGATGACAGTTGTGACACCCAGAGCTGTCAGGAATAATGTTATTTGAAGGCTTTAGTGGTGGTTTGAGTGGAACCGTTGATCTTAAGATATTTCGCCCTGCTGCCGCTAGTGTTAAACATAAAAACATACTGGATAAAATATAGATAGGAATACAGTAAAGGTGCAGTCACATGCAATTGTTCGGTGAGTGATTGTTTTTGTTGATTTTATCACATAACTGATCGTCTTGTTGTTGTCGGGATGCCTTTGGTCGATACTCCAAATGGTCTGTTATGTTGATTGTGTTTCTTGTACACGTGTTGAGGTCAGTTTAAGACAACAAGCACTGTGTTCTCCATGACATGGGCATATTTCATAGAAAACATTTGTGAAAATATAAACATGATGGAAATAAAGGAGACTGTTTGGATAGAGATTTTTTTTTTAGGTTATTTAGGTAGCTAATTGTTGCAATTCTTAAGTCATGGCAACCTGACATTTTAAGATCAGTCTAGACATTTGCTTCCAAACGATTAAGTAAATTAATTAAAGCCTTGAACCAGTTGCCTTCTCTTTTTGTACTTCCATAAATGTCTTTTTGTTTAGTTTTTTACAGTGTAATATTATCTTGAAATACCAAGAATTGTGCTTTGGAATTGAAAATGAAAAGCAGACACCTTCTATGAAAACAAATACAGAGCTTTTTTAACATTTTCTGGATAATTTTTACTTTATGCCAGAGTGCCAGCAGTGAAACTAGCAAGAATGCAGTCCATTATGACCATAATCTCACATATGAGAACGTCTCGGGTTATGACTATAACCCTTGTTCCCTGAGACGGGAACGAGACACTGCGTCGAGAATCGACACTTTGGGGACGCTCCCTAAGCGAGCGCCTCTGAAGTATGAATGAAACTAATCCAATCCTGATTGGTGTTGCGTCGTGACGTAACATGTGACGGCATACCCGGAAGTATAAAAGTGACACTGTCACAACACACACTAGCCTCGCGATGAAGCAAGACGCTCTAAGGCCTCAAGGGGCGTGGCAGAACGACGCAGTGTCTCGTTCCCTTCTCAGGGAACAAGGGTTCAAAGTCATAACCCGAGACGTTCCCTTTCGAGGGAACTCTACACTGCGTCGAGAATCAACACTTTGGGGAACGAGTGCCCACTAGGCCACGCACCGAATAGGCCTGTCCCGGAGTGAAACTGTTTAGGCACTCAGCAAGGACTGAGCACGTGTGTGCCAGGCGTACTAGGAAGGTGGAGACTGTTGAACCTAATAAAAGTATGTGGAGTAGCCCAACCGGCTGCCTCACAGATCTCCTGTAGAGGAACTCCCGAAAGAAGGGCCCTAGAAGAAGCCATGCTTCTAGTTGAGTGAGCCCTCACGGCTAAAGGTGAAGGCAAATCGCGCACCTTGTAAGCCTCAGTAATAGCCTGAACAATCCAAAAACTAATAGTTTGCTTGGATGCCGGGAGCCCCTTCTTAGGTGACCCAAAACATACTAATAATTGGTCCGACCTTCTCCAAGAAGAGGACCTCTCAAGGTACACGCTCAAAGCTCTGACGGGGCAGAGCAAATTAAGCTTCTCTTCTTCTGCCGACACATGAGGTGGAGGATGGAATGCCTGAAGAACTGTAGACCGAGCCGTATTCGATACTTTAGGCACGTAGCCCGGACTCGGGTGCAAAAAAAGCTTTACTCTGCCAGGGGCAAACTCCAAGCAAGCTGGTGTACCAGGGCTTGGAGATCTCCCACCCTCTTAAGTGAGGTAATAGCCAAGAGAAATACCACTTTTAGTGTTAAGTCCTTAGGCAAAGCCGACTGCAAAGGTTCGAAGGGGGCCAGGGATAACCCTTCAAGAACTATTGCCAGGTCCCAGGCAGGAACCCTGGACCTGGTTGCCGGTCTCATCCTCCGAGTACCACGGAGAAAACGAATGACCAACTGGTGCCTCCCCAGAGGCCCATCACTCAAAGGCGCATGGAAAGCCGCAATGGCAGCCACGTACACCTTAAGTGTGGAAGGGGAGAGACCCGCAAAGAAACGATTTTGAAGAAACTCCAGAACTGAAGCCACTGGGCAGTTAACTGGATCTAACTCCTGTTCTCTACACCAAGTGGAAAAGACATTCCACTTATGGCCATATAATCTCCTAGTAGACGGAGCCCTAGAGCTAAGTATGGTTTCAACCACTCCAGCTGATAGACCAGCATCTAGGTACTGAACCCCCTCAGAGGCCAGACCCACAGCTTCCACAGCTCTGGGTGAGGGTGGAAGACTGTGCCCTCCGCCTGAGACAACAGATCCCTCCTCAGAGGAATCTGCCATGGCGGAGCTATCAGGAGTGATATTATGTCTGAAAACCATACTCGGGTCGGCCAAATTGGGGCAACCAGAAGTAGACTGATGCCCTCTTGACGGACCCTCTCCAGGACTCCCGGAAGCAGAGCGATCGGGGGAAATGCGTACAGGCGAAGCCTCGGCCAGGCCTGTACCATGGCATCCAACCCCAGTGGTGCTGGATGTGAGAGGGAGAACCAAAGTGGACAGTGGGACGTCTCTCGAGACGCAAACAGATCCACTTCCAATGGTCCAAACCTCTCCCATACTGACTTCACCACATCTGGATGAAGTCTAAATTCCCCGGGCCTCAGCCCCTGCCTCGACAGGATGTCTGCTCCCTGATTCTGAACCCCTGGAATATACATTGCTCTGATAGAGAGTATTTTCCCCTGGGACCAAAGAATGATCTGATGCGCCAGTCTGCACAGAGGGCGCGATCTGAGTCCCCCTTGTTGGTTCAGATAAGCTACCACAGACGTATTGTCTGATCGTACTAAGACATGGTAACCATTAATGTCTGGGAGGAAGCTCCTCAAAGCCCTGAACACAGCCATCATCTCTAGACAGTTTATGTGCCAAGAATGATGATGGTCCTGCCACAGACCCCTGGCAAAGCGGCCGTCCATGACCGCGCCCCAACCAGTGAGGGAGGCGACTGTCGAAACGGTTTTCCGGCGACATGACGCTCCCAGCACTGGCCTGTGGGATAGGAACCAAGGTTTCTTCCAAATTACCAGAGAACGAAGGCATCTGCGCGTAACTCTGACTATACGGAACAGATTCCCCTTGAGGGAAAAAACCCTTGGCTCTCAGCCACCACTGAAGGGGGCCTCATGTGTAGAAGGCCCAAATGTATAATGTTGGATGCCGCTATCATGAGGCCCAGCAGTTTTGAAACTGCTTTACAGTGATGGCCTGGCCTAGCTTTATCCCGGACACCATGGCCAGGATGGATTCGATACGAGCGGGAGACATACGTGCCTGCATTGTAACCGAATTCCATTTCATGGCCAGAAGAGCAGTCTTCTGAGCTGGTTCCAACACATAGTGTTGAGTCTCAACCCCCGATTCTAATCTTGACCAAGGACGACATCTCAATGCCGAACTGCCATTCCTCGAGACTGGGCCAATAAGAGCCAGTCGTCGAAGTAATTCAGTGTACGGATGACCTGAAGCCTCAGTGGAGCCAGAGTCGCATCCATAAACCTACACATGAACATGCGGGGAGAGAGTGCTAGGCCGAACGGAAGAACCCGATCTAAGAGAACCAGCCTCTCGAGACTGGCCTCTGGTGGTTTCCGAGCACCCTTCTCGACTGCCTGAAGCGGAAGACCGGCAGGCTGTAGTCGATACGGTTTTCGTAACCATAACCGATGCTCGTTTTTTTTTTTTTTTTGAGGAAAAATGACGCATAGTGCTTTCGCTGGAAAATGATGCGGCCCGAAGCGTCATAGACGGCGGGCAATACACATCGTTTCCGGGCCCCGCTGCAAGAACCACATCCGATCCAGCCTCTCGAGACTGGTCTCTGGTGGTTTCCGAGCACCCTTCTCGACTGCCTGAAGCGGAAGACCGGCAGGCTGTAGTCGATACGGTTTTCGTAACCATAACCGATGCTCTTTTTTTTTTTTTTTTTTGAGGAAAAACGACGCATAGTGCGTTCGCTGGAAAATGATGCGGCCCGAAGCGTCATAGACGGCGGGCAATACACATCGTTTTCGGGCCCCGCTGCAAGAACAACATCGGTTGCCCTGCAACTGAGTGGACAGCCCCAACATTTAGATCTACCATGCCAAACCAGTCCTCGGATCTGATTTGGTTTCCGATAATGGAAATTGTAAGCCTTTTGAGCCTGGATCTCCTCAAAGAACAAGTCAATAGCCTTAGATCTAAAATTGGCCTCAGTCCAACATCCTCCTTTGGAACTAAAAAGTACCGGCTGTAACACCTGGACTTTCTATCTGGTAGGGGAACACTCTCTATGGCCCCTTAACTCCAGTAGAGTCTGTACCTCTTGTTCCATAACCCGAGCCTGTTCTGGAACCCCTGCGGTCGGTACGACCCCAACAAAGCTGGGAGGTCGGTAACCGAACTGCAGTCCGTACCCATATTTAAAAATATTCAGGACCCATAGAGATAATTGGAAGGTGTTGCCATTCTACAAAATCTACTAAGGGAACCAGCCCCTTGGGACCGGCCTCGGGTGTTTCTCGAGCACTATTCTCGACTTCCTGAAGCAGATGACTGGCAGGAAAAAGTCTAGAAAAATGTTGTGATCATAGTCGGTGCCCGGTTGCAAGCTCTTGGGGTGAATGCCACGGTGTGCGTTCGCTGGAAATCGATGTAGCCCGAAACGTTCAAAAACGGCGGGACAACATAGTTTTATATATATATATATATATATATATATATATATATATATATATATATATATTTATTTATATATATATATATATATTTATTTTATTTATTTATTCATAAACCTGTCGACGATAGAAGTTACAGCGTCGGAGAACAGGCCAGAAGGTGATAGCGGAGCGTTCAGCAGAAAATATTTGTCTTCCCTTTTTTATACCAGACAAATTAAGCCACTGATCTCTCTCAACCATCATAACTGCTACAATAAGCTATGGTACGTTTAGTGCCATTATACGCCTGTAAAATCGTCTTAGAGTACAGGTGAAAAAGAGTGGTTTTTTTTTTTTTTTTTTCAGGAGAGTTCTTATCTCTTTATTTGTAAGATTGGGGAAAAACAGTTAGACCGGCGCTGAGGTTGTGACCTGTGCTGCAGGAAACGCTCATCAAGCTTGCTTTCACTTGCGTTCCTTGCTCATCATGTGGCCAGCTGATGTTAAGTCTGGCCACAGCACGAGTCACAACCTCTACCAGCTCCTCATAGCTTTGGCCGTGAACTGGCGCGCCCAAATCACGGTCATCCGCATCAATACTGAGCACATCCACTTCCTCGGAAGCAGAGAGCTCAAGCATTGGGACCTGATCGTGGGCAGGAGAAGCCGCGATGCGGGCTCCTGTACCACTCTCAGGGGCTACGGGATCCTCAGACGAAGAATGAGAAAGTGCCGCAGCAGTCTCATTCTCATCTGTAAGATCCCGCTGCGAACCCCACGATCTCAATCGTCGCGCCGCCTCAACGGACGCGGGACCAGAACCGTGGGGAACGCGAGCCTGACCGTGCTTATCAAAGCACGCCAGCCGGGAGCGCAGCACTCTAATAGGAAGTGCTTCACAGTCTGCACAAACAGCTCCCTCGAGAGCTGCCTGTGCATGCTGTGCTCCCAAACAATTCACACACAAAGCATGTGTGTCCCCACCCGTAATAAAACGAGGGCAAGGATGCACACATCTTTTAAATTGTTCGCTGGCCATTCTGATCAACTGATTGACAAACAACACCAAATAAGACAGACAGTTTCAACACAGAGCGCTTGCTGAAGAGCGAAAGCTAGTGTGTGTTGTGACAGTGTCACTTTTATACTTCCGGGTATGCAGTCACATGTTACGTCACGACGCAACACCAATCAGGATTGGATTAGTTTTATTCATACTTCAGAGGCGCTCGCTTAGGGAGCGTCCCCAAAGTGTCGATTCTCGACGCAGTGTAGAGTTCCCTCGAAAGGGAACTCTTTAAAGATGATGCTTGCCATGTTTTGGATGGTAAAACCCTTTCTCGTATCCCAGCCTAATGTTCAGAGAGAGGTTGATTTCCCTAAGAAATATAAACACTGTGACTCAATCAAAACATTGTTTGCACATTCACCTTGCAACAACATCTCCTCAACCAATGGCGTGAGTTTGGTGTGTGACTATCTATTTTTCCAACCAATATTTTTGGTATTGAATGAAGTTTTTCTCTCATTTTGAATAATCTTTTTCTCTGACATCATCTCAATTCTAGGAATGCTTTCTATTTGATGATAATTTGGCTAAAACAAAGTATCTTGAAGACACTTTAATTTTTCATACAAAGTTGTCACACTTTTACTGTCAGGCTTTAAGACAAAACCCATGAAAGTAGCAGTCTACATGTGCTATATATTTCACACCATATAAAACATGTTCCCTTTTGAGGGAACTTCCGCTGCGTCGAAAATCGACACTATGGGGAACGCCTTCAGCGTGACGCGTCTGAAGCCTGTATGGAACTAGTCCAATCTTGATTGGTGCTGCGTGATGACGTCACTCGTGACGCCGCATGTGACGGTGAACCGGAAACTATAAAAGGACACCGGCAACATAATGGCGCCAGCTTTTCTGGTCTTCAGCAAGCGTTCTATGTGACTGTGTGTCTTATTTGGTGTTGTTTGTGATTGTATATTGTGAGAGATGGCAGCTAAGAAGCAGTTCAGACAGTGTGCGTCCCCTTGTCCACGCTTTTTGAGCGAGGGTGACACACACTCGCTCTGTGTTGTTTGTTTGGGAATGGAGCATGCACAGGCAGCACTCGAGGGTGCTGTCTGTGCAAACTGTGATCTCATGCCCATGAGAACGCTCCGTTCCCGGCTGTGCCTGTTCAGTGAATCAGGACAGGCACGCGTTCCCCAGGGATCGGGTCCCGCGTCTGCCGAGGCAGCGCGGCGCCTGCATTCCTGGGGATCGCAAAGGGATCTGGTTGGGGATGTTGAGACGGCTGAGGCCCTTTCTCAACATTCATCAGCCAGTTCCCATGGTCCCGCTCGCGGGCCGGGAGCCCGCCCTGCGGCTTCTCCCGCCCGTGATGAGGACCAGATGCTCGAATTGTCTGCCTCTGAGGAGGTGGATGATTTGAGCATCGGTGCAGGGGAATGTGGGGATCTGCCACCCCATTCTCCTGCATCTGAGGAGCTGCTGGAGGTTGTGACTAGGGCTGTGGCCAAACTAAACATCAGTTGGCCACTAGAAGTGCAGGAAGCGACGGTAAAAAGTAAACTCGATGAGCGCTTCCTGCAAACCCAGTCACAACCTTCACGCCGGAGTCTTCCATTTGTCCACGATCTCCACACCGAGGTGTCGAGGTCGTGGGATAAGCCCTTCTCCTCTCGACTTTCCAGCCCCAATGTCAATATATATTCCACCATAATGGGGTCGAGAGAGATGGGCTATGGGATGCCTCGGGTTGAAGAGACTTTTGCATCTCATCTCGCCCGAAGCTGCATCGTCCCTGAGGGCTCCGGCGCTTCCCTCCAAGCCCTGCCGTACAACATCGGCCTTGGTTGGGAAGGCATATATGGCGGCAGGTCGGGCTGGTGCATGCCTGCACACAATGGGGCTCCTGCAGGCGTACCAGGCCGACCTGTTGAAAGAGGTGGACGATAGCGGGGAGGTCGCCCTCGACGATATTCAAGAGATGCGTCGAGCGGTTGACTTGTCTCTCCGTGCTACTAAGGAGACGGCCCGTGCAATCGGCCGTTCTATGGCAGCCTTGGTAGCAACGGAGAGGCATTTGTGGCTGAATTTGTCGGGCGTCGGGGATAGGGACAGGGCCTTCCTCCTCGACGCCCCGATTTCGTCTTCTGGCCTCTTCGGCGACGCAGTCGATACTGTCGTCGAGAGGTTTCAGGAGACAAAACGACAATCAGCCGCATTAAAACAGCTAATCCCCCGCCGTCGTCCCAAGTCACGTGGGTCTGCTGCCAGGGGGCAGTCCCACGAGGCGGCCGCCAGCTCCTCCCACATGCAACAACAAAGAGAGAGTGTTGCTTCTCGTGCTCCCCCGAAGAAGGCTTGGAGCCAGAGGCAACACTCTCAACCGAAGTCTTCCCTGCCGAAAGCGGATCTGAGGACCGTTATTCAGGCGAGGAAGGCTTCGTCGAAGAGGTCCTGACGTGTTGCGCAGGCCTCTGAGGGCGTTCCCCCCCGCGATCGAGTGTCAACAACTCGCTCCTTCGCGGAGCCCTCAGGAAATCGATGTATGCTTCCCGCCGCCAAAGGCGCTTCGGGACGCATCGGTTTCCAGCGAACGCAGATCGCAGTGTCCACCCGTAATATTGGTGGCCCGGTCGAGTTCGCTTCCTCTCAAGAGGCCTGCAGAATAATTATTTCGGTTAAGACCTGCCAGTCATCTGCTTCAGGTCACCGAGGTTTTAAATGTAACACCAGAGGTCAGTCTCGAGAGACTGATCCCCCTAGTAGAATATTTAGACACCTGGAAAGGTCTTCCAAATATATCTCAGTGGGTCCTGCATATAATAGAGAAGGGCTACAGAATCCAGTTCGAATATCGCCCGCCAAGATTCAGCGGGGTCGTGCACACACTGGTCAGCTCCGAGCAGGGTCAGGTCATGGAACAGGAAGTTCAGTCCCTCTTAGCAAAGGAGGCCATAGAGTATGTTCCTCCTCAAGAGCAGGAAGCCGGGTTCTACAGCCGGTACTTCATAGTTCCCAAGAAGGATGGGGGTTTACGTCCTATATTAGATCTCAGGGTATTGAACCAGTCTCTGAGGAGATACAGGTTCAAAATGTTGACCATACCTATTATCGTAAGTCAAATCAGGTCCGAGGACTGGTTTGTAACGATAGATCTGAAAGATGCGTATTTCCATGTTTCCATCCTTCCGCAACACAGGAAGTTTCTAAGGTTTGCTTTCGGGGGAAAGGCTTACCAATACAAGGTTCTTCCGTTCGGTCTAGCACTGTCACCACGCACCTTCACCAAATGTATGGATGCTGCTCTTGCTCCTCTCAGACTTCAAGGCATTCGCATCCTCAATTACATCGACGACTGGCTAATTCTAGCAGAGTCGGAGGTAGTGGCAGTTCAACATCGAGATGTTGTTCTGCACCATCTAAGGTGCTTGGGACTGAGACTCAATGTCAAGAAGAGTTCATTGACTCCTCTGCAAAGGATTATGTTCCTGGGAGTAGTTTGGGACTCACTTACGATGCGGGCACAGTTGTCTCCTGCTCGTGTAAATTCCATCTTGACCACAATAAGGAGTTTCAGGCTGGGCCAAACCATCACTGTCAAGCACTTTCAGAGAGTGCTGGGTCTCCTGGCGGCAGCATCCAACGTGATTCCTTTTGGCCTGCTGCACATGAGAGCCTTACAGTGGTGGCTCAAGACCAAGGGGTTTTCCCCGAGGGGGAACCCTTTTCGCATTATCAAGGTAACGCGCAGATGCCTTCATTCCTTGATAATGTGGAAGAAACCTTGGTTTCTCTCCCTAGGTCCTGTGTTGGGGGCACCGTGTCAGCGAAAAATTGTGACCACGGATGCTTCCCTAACAGGCTGGGGTGCGGTTATGGAAGGCCGCTTCACCAGGGGGCTTTGGAAAGACCACCATCTGTCTTGGCACATCAACTGCCTGGAGATGTTGGCGGTAGTTCTGGCTCTCAAGCACTTTCTTCCGGACCTCAGAGGCCATCATGTTCTGGTACGAACAGACAATACGTCAGTGGTCTCCTATTTAAATCGGCAGGGGGGCCTGAGATCGCGCCCTCTATGCAGACTGGCACACCAGGTCCTCCTGTGGGCCCAGGGCAAACTTCTTTCAGTCAAGGCTATGTTTATCCCTGGAAGCAGCAATGTGGGAGCAGATATTCTGTCGAGGCAGGGGCTGAGGCCCGGGGATTGGAGACTCCACCCAGAGTCGGTGGAGCTAATATGGAAGGAGTTTGGACAGGCCGAAGTGGATCTATTTGCCACTCACGAGAATTCTCACTGCCCACTCTGGTTCTCCCTATCGCATCCAGCTCCCCTGGGGCTGGATGCCATGGTACAGACGTGGCCGAGGCTACGTCTGTATGCGTTTCCCCCTATCGCTCTGCTCCCAGGGGTTCTAGAGAGAGTCCGGCGGTACGGGATCAGCTTACTCCTGGTAGCCCCGTACTGGCCGGCCCGAGTATGGTTTTCGGACATCATGGTTCTTCTAGCAGGCCCTCCTTGGCAAATCCCGATCAGGAGGGACCTTCTTTCTCAGGCCGAGGGCACGATATTTCACCCTCAGCCGGAGTTGTGGAAGCTGTGGGTCTGGCCCCTGAGGGGGACCAGCTCGTAAATACTGGTCTCTCAACTGAGGTTGTGGAGACCATTTTAAACTCTAGAGCCCCCTCCACGAGGAAACTTTATTCATTAAAATGGAATGTTTTTAACATATGGTGCAGAGAACTTCAGTTGGACCCAGTTAACTGCCCGGTGGCTTCAGTGCTGGAGTTCCTCCAGAGTCGCTTCTCTGACGGGCTCTCCCCGTCCACGCTTAAGGTCTATGTGGCGGCCATAGCTGCCTTCCACACGCCTCTAGGGGTGGGCACCTTGGGGAGACACCCACTTATTGTTCGTTTCCTTCGTGGAGCAAGGAGGATGAGGCCTGTCGTCCAGTCCAGAGTTCCCTCTTGGGACTTGACAGTGGTCCTCGAAGGGTTATCCTTGGCCCCTTTCGAGCCCTTGGATGAGGTGTCTGAGAAATTTATGTCCTTTAAGGTGGCCTTCTTGCTGGCAATTACGTCCCTCAAGAGAGTTGGGGACCTGCAGGCTTTATCGGTTGCTCCCTCGTGTCTCGAGTTCGCTCCTGGCCGGGTAAAGGCCATTCTCCACCCTAGACCTGGCTATGTGCCTAAAGTCCCGACAAATGTGGCACGGTCTATAATTCTTCAGGCGTTTCATCCTCCACCGCATGTGTCGGATGAGCAAGCTAAGCAACATTTATTGTGCCCGGTCCGAGCCCTGGAGGTCTATACTCAGAGGACCCTGGGCTGGAGAAAGTCAGACCAACTTCTTGTGTGCTTTGGGTCAATTAAAAAGGGTTCTCCTGTTTCTAAACAAACTATCAGTAGATGGATAGTAGAGGCTATATCTTCAGCTTACGAGGCGCGCAGTTTGCCTTCGCCTCTTCTGGTGAAAGCCCACTCGACTAGAGGAGTGGCTTCCTCTAAGGCTCTACTGTCAGGAGTTTCTCTTCAAGAGGTCTGTGATGCCGCAGGCTGGGCCTCCCCTCACACCTTCATAAAACATTACAGTCTGGATCTGCCCTCTACACCGGGATCTCAAGTTCTCTCGTCTTGAGTATGCCAGATTTCATACCAGGGCGTTTCTCTCAGAGTGGCGCAGTGGGCATTCGTTCCCCATAGTGTCGATTTTCGACGCAGCGGAAGTTCCCTCGAAAGGGAACGCCTCGGGTTACGACTGTAACCCTCGTTCCCTGAGAAGGGAACGAAACGCTGCGTCCCTCGGCCACTCCTTCGCGCTCCTGAGAACGACTTGCTTCGACCAATTGAAAGCTGGCGCCATTATGTTGCCGGTGTCCTTTTATAGTTTCCGGTTCACCGTCACATGCGGCGTCACGAGTGACGTCATCACGCAGCACCAATCAAGATTGGACTAGTTCCATACAGGCTTCAGACGCGTCACGCTGAAGGCGTTCCCCATAGTGTCGATTTTCGACGCAGCGTTTCGTTCCCTTCTCAGGGAACGAGGGTTACAGTCGTAACCCGAGGCGTTTTGTGTGAGGAATTAAAGGGATAGTTCACCCAAAAAATGAAAATTTGATCATCATTCACTCTCTCTCTCTCAAGTTGTTCAAAACCTGTATGAATTTCTTTGTCATGTGGGACATAAAATAAGATATTTTGAAGAATGTTTGTAACCAAACAGTTAGCCATTGACTTCCATAGTAACTTTATTTATATTCTATGGAAGTCAATGGGGCTCACAACTGTTTGGTTACCAGAGGTGGGCACAAATACATAAAAAACTATTTTGTTACAAAATACAAATACTGGCTCATGAAATGTAACAAAATAAAATTCAAAATACTGATGTGAAAAATGTATTTAAATAAAATACAAGTAATTAGTATTTTGAAAATACAAAAATACTCCCACAATAATCTTAAGTCTTTTTTTTTTTATTACTGAAAGGTCAATAACACAAATAGTAGCAATAACACAAATATGATAAATGTGTAAATTCAAAATGGCGAAGTAGCAAAATAAAAAATTATGGGCATTTCACTAAATCTCTACAGGGCCTGAAATAGCTCCCACTGACGTAAATGGCATGTATAGCTAAGTTCACATCAATGGTGTGGTAGTTTTATACAAAATCAATATCAATATTTCTCATATGTAATACGTTTATATTGTGAACGCTTGCTTAGCGTGGAAATTTCAGTGGAGTTACGACAGACGCACTGTTTCATAATAGGTATGTTTCATAATTCATAATCTCTATAATGCCATTCAGTGTGCAATATGTGTGTGTTTAGACTGTATATTTTTCACAAAACACTTTACCTTAAAGGTGCTATCAGCGATTTCAGGCCCAAAAAAGGCCGAAACATAAATGATCACATTCATCTAATTTTTAGGTTTTGGTGGTTGGTGAAACCCATTGTTTTTGTGTGCAGATCTCAGAGCGTAGGCTGCCTACAGAGATGCGGTTTTTGGATGGCATGCTTATGGGGCGGGCAGCTAGCGGATCGCTAGGAAAAATTAGATGAATGTGATCATTTATGTTTCGGCCTTTTTTGGGCCTGAAATCGCTGATAGCACCTTTAATGCCCTTTTTAAGAGGAGCAGCGCCACTTCTTCTCCTGTGTTCAAAACTCATTCACTTCTTGGAGGGAGCCCGGTCTACAGGGTGTCACGTGATTTTCGTGCATCTAACCTGGACATTGCCATTGCCAATATCAGACCGAAAATATGGCAAAATCTTTTACTATGGTGATTTTTCTTAAGTATTTAAGTATTTGAAATACTCAAATACACTCCCTCAAAATATTTTGTTACAAACTACATTTTAGTTTTTCCATTCCTGCAAAATTCAAATTACAAAATACACTAAAGTAATTAAATACGTATTTAAAATACATTTAATTGAAATACTGCCCATGTCTGTTGGTTACCCATATTCAATATCTTTTGTGTTCAGCAGAAGACTTTATTAAGGCAGCATTTTAAGGCATTATAGACACACTCCAGTCCTGATGCAGATCCAAGATGGCAAACGAAGCAAGATAAATGTTGATTATGAACAATTCACAGGTCACTACATTTTGCATCACATTTGATTCCTCTTTTTGGTCCAGGGCAGGCTAAAAACAAATTGTGTGCGTTTAGGTGACGGATACTAATCTAGCAGGCAAAGGGAGAAGAGATACAGAAAGACTATGATGGCTCCTAATAGATGACTTGAAAATGAAGTGCTTTCGATGATTAACTTTGAATGGAAGTTACCACTGACTCATTATTTAGAAATTATATCATTATACACTCAGATACTGGACATTAGAATGTCTTTGTACTTTAAATCTGTCTGAGAGAAGAAGAATGTGTTAAGTAGAGGAACAGCATAGAGGAACATGAGCAAATTTAAAAAGTAAAGATGTGTAATGGTAAAATGCCTAAAGCCTTGGTTATCTCATGTGTTTGAAGGAAGCAGGAAATAGGAGAGACTAGTATGCAAATGTAGTGAGAGATTTCAAATTACAGCACTGTATGAATTGCATTAGCTTGTTTTATAGCTGCACTCTTAAATTTATGTTTATTAATTTAGCAGATACTTTAATATAAAGTGATTTACAAATGAGGAACCAAAAGCTATCATCCTATAGGGAGAGCATGAGAAGTACTATGGTACAAAGTACGAAATATTATATAGATAATATGCAGATCCTAATAATTTAGTAGATATTTTATGTATTTATTCATTAAAGCAGGAAGATGAATATGCATTTGGCGTTTTTGGGTAACCTCTGTTTTTATGCAGACATCTCCAGGGTAAATTTTGAAGTAAAGGGTAAGTCAGAGCTGTAGGGGACAGATGGGATTTTAGTGCTCTGTTTAACTACACAATAGTGGCAGAGTCACCTTTGCAATGCAAAGTATAAAAGCAAAGTCACAACAGCTCTGTGAAATCTCTGAGCTATTTCACAACCGCTTTTTTGAGCAGGACTTCAAAACCGTTTTCTTTTTTATGCAAGTATATTTAGAACAACCTAAAGTTCATTATAAGTTCCCCTACATTGTTTTGCCAAGCTTGACAGCTGTTGACAGCAAATGCAAAATGTTCAAATAGTTTTCCCCTAAGTGCTATAGAAGTTTTATCAAGCCATTTTTTAAAAATGTTAACAAAACGGCAGCTTCCCAACTCTTTTAAGATAGACGAAAGGATACCCAAACCCTAACATGACCGACAAACACAAGGAAATGGACCAGAACAGAAGAAACTTCTCTTGATCTATGAAATAATAAAGCACAAGAGAGATAATGTTAGGGCCGTACATAAACACTGAACACACCAGCACCATCCGAATGATCCGAAATGCCTTGATTTTATTCTTGTGTACTCCATCTCTCTCCTTGACGTCGTCACCGGGTCCAGGACGCACCAGAGCCTTCAGGACCATCAAACAGCAGAAGAGTTTTACACTGAAAAAAATTATGAACTCAAGCAGAAGTAAGTTAAACAGCGTAATCACTTCCAGAGTGTATATTAGGCATGAGATAATGATCAGAATCCACCCAATGGCCGAACAGGTGATCCTATATTTCATGGGTTTGAGCTTCAGGAAGGTCACGGGATGGAGAACGCCTATGTAACGCTCCACGCAGATGCAGCTCTGAAACAGAGGACGACCGACCCAAAGTACCAGTCCAAGAAAGAGCAACCCAAACTCGCAGTCACTACAGCCAAAGAAAAAACGCCGTATGAGAAAAACGTAGGAGACGCAGAAGATGACCTCAACAAGCGCCGCGTTGAAGATGAAGATTTTAGTGGACTGTCCTTGAATCATCTCCTTCACGCTCAGCCATAGTATGTAACAGTTTGCTGGAAAACCAAGAAACAGGTTGATGGCGAGAGAGACGGCGACGACATGGGAGGGTAAAACGTGGCATGCACTGGAGTTTACTACGTTCATTAACGGCAAGCACATCGAAGCATTTGTCAGCTCTGACATGGTCATAGAGTTTTTGAAACCCCTTCGAAGAAGGTGGAAGGAATAAAGATCCATTAGGACTCTAAGAGTGACTATTACAAACAAATTGTCAAGTTTTAAAGTAAATTAAGAGTGTTTCCTCACCAACTTGATTTCAGTCGTTCCTCAGTGTTTAGGTTGTCCATTGAAGATTTGAAATCACAGTAGCTAACTGCTTGTTTGGCTCTGAAGTTGAACGGGTTGAAGGTCCACTGAATATGATTAGTTTCATTTGCTGCCAAATGTACTTTATAGTTATGATTCATGACTTTGATCTTTTAAGCAGTTTTGCATTGATGCAGCATTCAAATTTTGTTTATCAAGCTTGGGAAACGTGCATTACGCATGCAAATGAAAAAAAAACAATTTATCAAAATCCTATTTGTCAGGTTTAGAATAACTTTGTTTCACCTTAGATTCCCTTTGGTCATGTTGAATTCATAAAGTGGAAAATATAGTGTTGAAACTTTTTTGACATCCCTTGAATTCAGATGTGTTTTGCTAAACTGAATTTTAAATGTTGTTTTCCATTTTTTATTAGTTTTTTAAATGTCTTAATAGTTTTTACTAGGCATCACAGTATCGAAGAACAGGGAACTCCATTGATTTAAGTTGTTTGCCTTATGCATCAGATCAAGACGCATCTAATTCATTGCATTTGCATATTATAAATATTTATACTTTTGAGACACTAACCCCACTCCTACCCTAAACCTACCCACTTCTCAACAATATAAAACATGTAACAAGCAAATCAAAGAACAGACCCAAAACAGTATAAAAGTATTACAAATATCTCATGTTGCATTCCAAGTCTTCTGAAGCCATACGATATCTTTATGTGAAGAACAGAGTGGATTTTAATGTTACTGTGAATGTGAACACACACAGTCAATATCTCATTCAAAATATACACCCGACTCTTAAGCATGACGCAATCGGTAACGAGACACATGTCAGCCAATGCCATTTCACAATTTTTAAATGTTTGCATAGGACGTACGGCGGATGGAGACGGTGATCTTTTTTGAGTCTGGTCTTCAACACAAATCAAACGTTTGGACTCTGAACACTTGGAATATTTGTTCTTTTTGAATACATTTCTTGGCCAGGTCATTCTTGTAAAGGAGTTTTTAACCTGGTTAAATAAAGAATGAAGGACTGAAAATTGTGCCTGTCGTCATATCCTGCCTGTTATATCCTGTGTTTTATATTATATAATACACATGGGTCAGTTTAGAGGTGGGGTTGGGTTACGTGTCCAAATGTGTCTAAATATAGTAAATAAAATAAATGTAAATAAAATTATGCTGGCTGTTAAAATTGAAATTGAATCCCAACCCAACATTTCTTAATGGCAAAATTATAACTCAATATATAATTTCATCATGACGAAAACATTCCCATGACCAACTGTGTATGATACCAAAGATTCCTCATTGAAATTAATGGAGTTCACTGTTTGTTGATACCGTGACACCTAGGGGTATCTTTAGTATCTTCATTGTGACACGGAAGGCACTTGACCATTCTTCAGATTTTGATGCATTTGGAGTGAGAATGGGTCGTGTATTCAAATCCCAAGTATGATCAATAATAATAGTAAGGTTTATCATATAGCAAGCAAAGATAATTAGTGTCAGAACGGTAAATGACATAAAACAGGGTTTCTGACAAGAGAGAGGAAGAGATTGTTGGTTTAGAATAGGTAAGTAATTGGTTAGGTGTAATTGGTCTTAATTATTCTGATTTAAATTTTCACTGTAAATGATTGTCTCAGTGCTGGTAAGGATGGACCACAGTTTGGTGGGTGAGGAATTTATTCTGTCATAATGTACTGTGGTTGTTTTCCATATGTATGGCTGGGCCAATCCTTGAAAGAAACAGCTTTAGATCATTTAAGTGTACAAATGTCTACAGTAAGACCCAAAACTTGTCGTAAGATTTGTATACGGCCAAATGGAGCATTCAGAAATCTGTGGAGGAAGACAAGCTTATTACTGTCAGGACCACTATCTTCAAATACGATTGACAATTAGCATACAGTTTGGGTTGGCGGTGTGGTTCTGTTCTGGGCAAGATCTCCCTGTGCATCCATGCAGCCTAGCATGCATAAGAGCAGAAATAATCCCCCCTAGGGTTAACAGAACAGAACAGAACCAACATGAATGTATGCAGATATCATTAATTTAAGATTTTAAAATTTTACAACATAATTCGAGAATTTATTCTGATTCGAGGGGAATCAGAATGCCAAATCCTGACTGACGAGAGGAGGAGCTGGGGATGGAGGAGGGTAACAGCTACTGAGAAACGCGTCGTATTCCTATACAGTAGGTAGACGTGGATCAGCTGAGAGTCACTGATGCAAGCTTGACTAACGTAACCTGCCAGAACTGAAGCTACGCTTGATGTTTACTGCCCAATGTTTTAGCTACACAACAGTGGTATTCAAAAAGTGCCAATTTCTAGTCACTTTTGCAATTCAAATTATAGCACCAGATCTCTCCGATACACGGCTACACCAGACAGGCAACAATGACGAGACCAAGCACATTTTATTGGATTTAATGTGTATTTTTTATATAAAGAGATTTAAAATAGTCAGAAGCATATTAACCCTAGGTTGTTTTTGTTGGATGAGTTTAGATTAATGAAGGAAAGGGTAAAAGTCTGGTTTTGTCCTCTGTTGGACAAGAAGTTTCTATAAAACTCTTTTTTCAATGTTAACAAAGGGGCAGTTTTCCAATTCTTTTGAGATGGAGGACAGGATACATAATCCCGAACATAATCCCAAAAGCCAAGGAAATAGACCAGGATATGAGAAACTTCTCTAAATCTAAAATATGATAAAGAACAAGAGAAACAAAGATAGGACCATATGCTAGTGATGAAGAGACGAGCAGGACCAGAATGATCTGAAAAGCCTTGATTTTGTCCATGTTTCCTCCATTCCTCTTTTTTCCGCCTTCACCAGGTCCAGGACGCAGCAGAGCCTTCAGGACCATTAAGCAGCTGTACAGTTTTACAAAGAAAAAGAAGAGTAATTGTGGTAGAAGTAAGTTGTAAAGTTCAATCACACCCGTTGTACAGATTACACACGAGGTAATAATAATAATCCACCCGAAAGCGGATATGGCGACCCTGTACTTCATGGGTTTGAGCTTCAGGAAGAGCAGAGGATGGAGAACGCCTATGTAACGCTCCACACAGATGAAGCTCAAAAACAAAGGACGACCGACCAACAGCACCAGTCCAAAAAAGACCACTGGGAACATACAATCAATGCAGTCAAAAAAATATTCTGGTATAGCAAAAAAAAGAGAAAAACAGAAGATGATTTCAGCGAGTGCCCAGTTGAAGTCGAAGATTTTAGTGGACTGTCCTTGAATCATCTCCTTCACGCTCAGCCACAGGATGTAACAGTTGGTTGGAAAAGCAAGACCCAGGTTGAGGCCAAATGAGGTTGTGATAAAGTAGGAGTTTACAACATTGAAAATGGTGGAGTTCACAGGGAGAAGTGATGCCCTACATGTTGAGTTGTTTGTCATCTCCAACATGTCCATTTTTGTATATTTTTGACTATGTTGAAGGACAAAATATGAATTAGTTAAGTAAAAAAAAAAAAGTTACAAGGCAAGTTTAAAAAGGTAATAAAATTTTTGTATACAAAATGTCTACTTACAACAAGCTGATGTTGAATTTATTTCCAGTCGTTCCCAACAAGCACGTTCTCTATAACTGCTAGTATGACTGCCGAACGTGTTGAATGTGAACTGTAAAGATCTCCTTTTGATTTAATGAGGTGTCTTTTCTTTGACATATTGAGCAGCTTTGCATTGATGCAACATTCAAATTCTCATTTTCAAGGCCAAAAATTCCATATCAGGCATGCAAATGAAATTTATTTTGAAATGTATACTGTATAAATAACATCAGACTGTTCACATAATGTCCAAATCTACAGAATGACCCATACTTCCTATATATGTATTAGGTATATATTGGGTTTGTATATATTAGGTATACAGACGTGTGAAAAAGAAAGGACACCCCTAAAGGGATACTTCAGGATTTAGCATTAAGCGTTGTATTAGTAGGAAACCTGTAGTATTTTCGAATTACCGTGCTTTCCACCCTCATATCCCCCTGAGACGAGAGATTTATGTATTTTTTGTCTGGAAAAAATCCTCCGATGACGCAAAAATCGTCATTCCCTTTCAAGGGAACTTCGAGCTGCGTCAAACGCTGCGGGAACGCCCCTGCGTTGTGCGTCATGAAGCACGTATGGAATCAGCCCAATGGAGAGATGAAACGTCATAGGCGGGTGATGTCATCGACCAGGAAACTATAAAGCACCCCAAAAACACAAGCGCATTAGCTTCTGTGCTTTCAGTCGCGCTACATGTGAATCTGTCCCTGTGTGATATTGTCTGTCTTTACATACCCTGCACCACACAAACAATTTATCCTTATATTGAGAGATATGGCGGACGAACAACAGTTTAGGAAGTGTGTTCCTCCCTGCTCGCGTTATTTACACATGATCTTTGTGTTGTTTGTTTGGGAGTTCAGCATGCCCAGTCTGCTCTCGAGGGGGCAGACTGTGAGCATTGCGAGCGTCTGCCGTTAAGGACGCTCCGCTCCCGCCGAGCGCTCTTTGAGGAGAGCGGTTCGGTGCGCGCTCCCCGCGGTTCGGGTCCCGCTTCTGCCGAGGCAGAGCGGCGGCGCTTATCGTGGGGATCGCAGATGGATCTCACAGCGGGGTTTGAGACGGGCTCTGCCTTATCTCTCCCTTCACCTGTGAGATCCAGTGCCTCAGTCCCGGGTTCGGAAGCACGCGCTGCGGTTTCTTCCGCTCGGGCTGAGGCACCAATGCTGCAGCTATCCAGTTCTGAGGAGCTGGATGTTGTCAGTGTTGAGGGAGATGTGGAGGATTCGCCACCCCACACTCCCGAAAGTGATGAGCTTATGGAGGTTTTAACAAGAGCTGTTGAAAAACTCAATATTGAATGGCCAGTGACTAGACAGGAGTCTGTTTCTAAATCAAAGTTGGATGAGAGATTTTTGCCGTCACGTGTGCAGCCTCCACGCCGGTGCCTGCCGTTTTTCCATGATCTCCACACCGAGGTGTCGAAATCATGGAGAAAACCGGTGTCATATAGAGTGTTTAGTCCCCAGACTTCAACATATGCAAATATAATGGGAGCCAAGGCTCATGGTTATGGTGCTTTGCCTCGTGTGGAAGAGACGCTTGCGAGCCATCTCTCCCCCGAAGCAGCACCATCTTTTAAGGCACCGGCATTACCCACCAAGCCTTTAAGAAACACCTCGGCTTTGGTGGGTAAAGCATATTCGGCAGCAGGTCAGGCTGCGTCATGCCTGCATACTATGTCAATCTTGCAGGCATACCAGGCTGATCTGCTAAGGGACGTGAGTGAGAGTGAGGAGGTCAGTACTGACGTAGTTCGCGAACTGCGTCAGGCTGCTGATCTATCCCTGCGTGCCACCAGAGAATCGGCCAAGCTAGTGGGTCGTTCTATGGCAGCTCTGGTGGCCGCAGAAAGACATTTGTGGTTAAATCAAACCAATATTAAAGAGAAAGAAAAAGCTTTTCTTTTAGATGCTCCTCTCTCTCCCCTGGGTTTGTTTGGTGATGCTGTAAATTCAGTTATCGATAAATTCCAGGAAGAAAAGAAACAAACTGCAGCTTTTAAAAAGTTTCTTCCCCTGAAAGTTCACGTCCCTGGGGCTGCTGGGCGGGAGCAGCCCCGGCCGTCTATGAGCTCATCACATAGAGCGCAGCAGAGGCAGAGTGTCGCGTCTCGTGCTCCCCCTGCTGGACAGTGGGCTCAGCCGCGACACTCTCAGCCGAAGCCTTCTAGCAATAGAACTGATCTGAGGACAGTTATATTGGCTAAGAAGGCTTCGGCTAAGAAGAAGTCCTGACGCCAAGGCGTTCAGGATACTGAGGGTGGTCCCCACCGAGGCGGAAAGGTGTTCACCTCTTTTTACCGTGCCCATTCCTCCTCGGTGCCCTCAGGGGCTCGTTCTGCCAACCCCGCCTTTATGCCGGGGCACAGACGATCCCAGCGAGCGCTTTCCCGAGGGACGCTCGCTCCCTCTGAGGAGGGTCTCAGAGCGGTCAAACCAGTTGTTCCCTGCCGGTGCACCGTTACAGGGCGCTGCGTTTGCTGCTCAAGTTACACCAGAGGCCAGTCTCGAGAGACTGGTACCCTTAGTAGAATTTCTGGCAGAGTGGAAAAGCCTTCCAAAAATATCTCATTGGGTCCTGCAGACAGTAGAAAAGGGTTATGCTATCCAGTTCAGGTGTCGTCCACCAAAATTCAGAGGGGTTCTGCACACAGTGGTGGGCCCCGAGCAGGCTCTGGTATTGGAACAAGAGGTGAAAACGCTCCTTCAAAAGGAGGCTATAGAACGGGTTCCTCCTCCCAGTTTGGAGTCAGGTTATTACAGCCGATATTTCATCGTTCCAAAGAAGGATGGGGGGTTGCGCCCAATTTTAGACCTGCGCATATTGAATCGCTCAGTAGGGAAGCTAAAATTCAAGATGCTCACTATCAAGCAGATCGTGTCTCAAATCAGATCCGAGGACTGGTTTGTCACGATAGATCTGAAGGACGCGTACTTCCACGTTTCCATCCTTCCACAACACAGGAAGTTCCTGAGGTTCGCCTTCGGGGGCGAGGCGTACCAGTACAGGGTTCTTCCGTTTGGCCTAGCTTTATCTCCCCGCACTTTCACGAAATGCATGGATGCAGCACTAGTGCCTCTGAGGCTTCAGGGCATTCGTATTCTCAATTACATCGACGATTGGTTGATTTTAGCTCAGACGGAGCAGATGGCGGTTCGGCATCGAGATGTCGTCCTCGCTCATATCAGAAAGTTGGGGTTGAGGCTGAACGCAAAGAAAAGTGTATTATCTCCTTCCCAGAAGACCACTTTTCTGGGTGTCGTTTGGGATTCGGTCTCGATGCGGGCGCGACTCTCTCCGACCCGCATCGCTTCGATTCTCTCAGCTGTGAAACAAGTGAAGCTAGGCCAGCTACTCACTGTGAAGCAGTTTCAGAGACTGTTGGGTCTGATGGCAGCAGCGTCCAACGTTATACCTTGCGGCCTGTTGTACATGAGACCACTACAGTGGTGGCTCAGGACCAGGGGATTCTCCCCGAGGGGAAATCCGCTCCGCACGTTCAAAGTCACGCGGCGCTGCCTTCGTGCTCTGGTCATGTGGAGAGAAACTTGGTTCCTATCCAAAGGTCCTGTGCTGGGGGCTCTTTGTCGTCGCATAACGCTAACGACGGATGCTTCCCTCACAGGGTGGGGGGGCGGTCATGAGTGGTCGCCCAGCCCAAGGTCTGTGGCAGGATCATCATCTATCGTGGCACATAAATTGTCTAGAGATGTTGGCTGTGTTTCAGGCTCTGAAATACTTCCTAACAGACCTGAGAGGCCATCATGTGTTAGTTCAATCAGACAACACGTCGGTGGTCTCTTATATAAATCATCAGGGGGGCCTGCGGTCTCGCCGGCTTTACAAGTTGGCCCGTCAGATCCTCCTGTGGTCCCAAGGGAAGCTACTATCTCTGAGAGCAATGTATCTTCCTGGGTATTTGAATGTGGTAGCAGACTCCCTGTCGAGGCAGGGGCCGAGGCCAGGGGAATGGAGACTCCACCCCGAGGTGGTGGAGCTCCTTTGGTTGAGTTTCGGTCGCGCCGAGGTGGACCTATTCGCTTCCAAGGAGACCACGCATTGTCATCGGTGGTTCTCCATCACTCATCCAGCCCCCCTGGGGTTGGATGCTATGGTGCAGCCGTGGCCGAGGTCACGTCTGTACGCCTTTCCCCCGATTGCTCTGTTACCAGGAGTTCTGGAGAGGGTCCGCCGGGACGGGGTCAGTCTACTACTAGTAGCCCCGTTCTGGCCGGCCCGAGTATGGTTTGCGGACCTGATTTCTCTCCTGGACGGTTCTCCTTTGGAGCTCCCGGTCAGGAGGGATCTACTCTCCCAGGCGGGCGGCACGATACTTCACCCCCGCCCAGAATTGTGGAAACTGTGGGCTTGGCCTCTGAGGGGGCCCAGCTCATAGACTCCGGTCTCTCAACCGAGGTTGTTGAGACCATTCTTAACTCCAGAGCTCCATCCACGAGGAAGCTTTATGCCTTGAAGTGGAAACTTTTCACTTCTTGGTGTGGAGAACACCTGCAGGACCCAGTTAACTGCCCAGTGGGTGCAGTGCTGGAATTCCTGCAGGAGCGCTTCTCCACAGGGTTATCCCCCTCCACACTAAAGGTGTATGTGGCGGCACTAGCTGCTTACCACGTCCCTTTCAGTGGAGTTTCTCTTGGGAGACACCCGCTTATAACTCGTTTCCTCCGTGGCACTTTGAGGCTGAGGCCAGCAGTTCGTACGAGGGTGCCGACTTGGGATCTGGCCATTGTATTAGAAGGTCTTTCCCTAGCTCCTTTTGAACCTATCGAAGAAGTTCCCGAGAAGTTTCTCACTTTTAAGACTATCTTTTTACTTGCTATCTCTTCACTAAAAAGAATCGGAGATTTGCAGGCTCTGTCGGTTTCACCTTCGTGCCTGGAATTTGCACCTGGCATGGTTAAAGCTTTTCTGCATCCTAGACCAGGTTACGTTCCTAAGGTCCCTACTAATATCGTTAGACCTACGGTTCTGCAGGCTTTCTGTCCTCCTCCATTTATGTCATCGGACCAGGAGAAACTTAATTCACTCTGCCCTGTTAGGGCATTAGACGCTTATGTCCACAGAGCTGCCCTGTGGAGGAAATCAGAACAACTTTTTGTATGTTTCGGGCCACCCAGGAAAGGGTGTCCTGCGTCTAAACAGAGAATGAGCAAGTGGGTGGTCGAGGCTATCTCACTTGCTTATGAGTCGGCTGGCCAGCCTTCACCTTTGGTTGTCCGAGCTCACTCTACCAGGAGTATGGCTGCTTCTAAAGCTCTTTTGTCGGGGGTTTCCCTGAGTGATGTTTGTGATGCGGCTGGATGTTCTTCACCGCATACTTTTATTAAGTTCTATGACCTAGACTTAAGCTCTACCCCTGGGGCACAGGTGCTCTCGTCCTCTGTGCGCTAGTCTCACATGACGGTCATTTGGTCCTATGGCGACGTGGGTATTCGCGTTCCCGCAGCGTTTGACGCAGCTCGAAGTTCCCTTGAAAGGGAACGTCTCGGTTACGTATGTAACCCTAGTTCCCTGATAGGGAACGAGACGCTGCGTCGCTCCGCCATACTCCCGGCACTCCCGTTAGCGCTTCCTTCAAGCCTATCAGAAGCTAATGCGCTTGTGTTTTTGGGGTGCTTTATAGTTTCCTGGTCGATGACGTCACCCGCCTATGACGTTTCATCTCTCCATTGGGCTGATTCCATACGTGCTTCATGACGCACAACGCAGGGGCGTTCCCGCAGCGTTTGACGCAGCGTCTCGTTCCCTATCAGGGAACTAGGGTTACATACGTAACCGAGACGTTTTGCATCATCGGAGGATTTTTTGGCCAGAGGCTAAAGACTACAGTCAGTAGTAGGGGCTGTCCCGCATGTTCTCAACTCGCCCATAGAGGGTGGGATCTCACTCACAGAATGTACACATAGAGTCCGCCATCTTTTTAAGAAGGGGCTTCATCGAAACCAGAACTAAACGGCGTGTTCTAACTAGACTGGGGAGAGAGGTGCTGTAATAATGTAAAATATGTGAAAAATAATGGGTTTTTTTAACAATCAAGCATGAAAGCATATTCTAGTACACCCCAAAAACAAAATCAAGACATCGTAAAAGGGCATAATAGACTATTTAATTATAAACAATTTCAAGTGTACAAAGGACTACAGTAAGACCCAAAAAATGTCCTAAGATTTGTATACGGCTTATGTTTACTGCCCAATGTTTTAGCTACACAACAGTGGTATTCAAAAAGGGCCAATTTCTAGTCACTTTTGCAATTCAAATCAGAGCAGCAGATCTCTCCAAAACACAGCTACACCAGACAGGCAACAATGAAGAGACCAAGTCCACATTTGATTGGATTTGATGTGTATTTTTATATAGTCAGAAGCATATTAACCCTAGGTTGTTTAGTTGGATGAGTTTAGATTAATAAAGGAAAGGGTAAAAGTATGGTTTTGTCCTCTGCTAGACAAGAAGTTTCAATAAATCTTTTTTTTTTTTTTTTTTTTTTAACAAAAGGGCAGTTTTCCAATTCTTTTGAGATGGAGGACAGGATACATAATCCCTAACATAATCCCAAAGGCCACAGAAATAGACCAGGATAGGAGAAACTTCTCTAAATCTAAAATATGATAAAGAACAAGAGAAACAACGAGAGGACCATATGTTAGTGATGAAAAGACCAGCAGGACCAGAATGTTTTGAAAAGCCTTGATTTTGTCCATGTTTCCTCCATTCCTCTTTTTTCCGCCTTCACCAGGTCCAGGACGCAGCAGAGCCTTCAGGACCATTAAGCAGCTGTACAGTTTTACAAAGAAAAAGAATAGTAATTGTGGTAGAATTAAGTTGTAATGTTTAATCACACCCGTTGTACAGATTACACACGAGGTAATAATAATAATCCACCCGAAAGCGGATATGGCGATCCTGTACTTCATGGGTTTGAGCTTCAGGAAGAGCAGAGGATGGAGAACGCCTATGTAACGCTCCACACAGATGAAGCTCAAAAACAACGGACGACCGACCAACAGCACCAGTCCAAAAAAGACCACTGGGAACATACAATCAATGCAGTCAAAGAAATTTAATGGTATAGCAAAAAAAAGAGAAAAACAGAAGATGATTTCAGCGAGTGCCCAGTTGAAGTCGAAGATTTTAGTGGACTGTCCTTGAATCATCTCCTTCACGCTCAGCCACAGGATGTAACAGTTGGTTGGAAAAGCAAGAACCAGGTTGAGGGCAAATGAGGTTGTAATAAAGTAGGAGTGTAAACCTTTTAAATTGGTGGAGTTCACAGGGAAAAGCGATGCCCTACATGTTGAGATGTTTGTCATCACCAGCATGTCCATTTTTTTTTAGTTTTTTTTTTTTATCTGTTAAAAAAAGAAAAAATAACTATGTTGAAGGACAAAATATGAATTAGTTAAGTCAAAAAAAAAGTTTCAAAACAAGTTTAATAAAGGTAATATTATTATATAATTTATTTCCAGTCGTTCCCGACAAGCACGGTCTCTATAACTGCTATGACTGCTGAACGTGTTGAATGTGAGCTGTAAAGATCTCCTTTCGATTAAATGAGGTGTCTTTGAAATATTGAGCAGCTTTGCATTGATGCAACATTCAAATTCTCATTTTCAAGCCCATTTCAATTCCACATCAGGCATGCAAATGAAATGTATTTTGAAATGTATACTGTGTAAACAACATCCACCTGTTCACATAATGTCCGAATCTACAATATGACCCATCCTTCTGCCATATCTAGGTTTGAGTTTTGTTTCATGGTCATGTTTTATGTCCTTTATTTTGAAGTTTTCCCATTGTCATGTTCCTGGTTTTGTCATGTCCTCCCCTTTGTCATGTGATCCTGTCATGTGCTCTCCTTGTCATGAGTCCAATGTTGTCATTGGTTAATTGTCTTGATTATGTTCACAAGTGTGTCTTGTTTAGTCACTAGTCCTTGTGTATTTAAGCCCTAATGTTTCTCATGTTACTTGATCTAGTATTGTCCCTGTTACAATTGTCGGAAAACCATGAACCCAGCGGTTCATCTCCTTCGTATTCCACAAGACAACCGGGCTATTGAGGATTATGTGGCAGACTTTTGTGAACTGTGTCACCAAGTTGTCTTTATTGAGATTGCCCTCAAGGACATTTTTAGAGAGTCTGGGGTCTGAGGTGTTTTCTGGACCCTTGAGTTGTTCTGACATGCTCTGACATTTGTGCTTATTTCTGTTATTTGTAACACTTTCATGGCTAAAGTCAGATTACACTGTATTACACAAACTCTGCTACAATAATATGTGAGCAGCATGTATTTAAAAGTTTGTAGTTTTGAGAAAATTATGTTTATAGGTACCTTGCTAAGTTCATGGAGGCCAATCCTTCCTTACTTCTTTAAAGGGTTAGTTCACCCAAAAATGAAAATTCTGTCAGTAATTACTCTCCCTCATGTTGTTCCAACCCCGTAAGACCTTCATTCATCTTCGAAACACAAATTAAGATATTTTTGATTAAGTCTGAGAGCTGGATCACTCCTTCATAGGCTTCAAAGGGATTGAAACTTGTTCCCCGAAAAATTATTAAAGACATCGTTAAAATAGTCCGAGTGACTACAGTGGCTCAATCTTAAGTTTATCAAGCAACGAGAATACTTTTTGTGCGCAAAAACAAACAAAAATAATGACTTTATTTCAACTATTCATTTCCTTTGAGTCAGTTTAAGTAGTCGATAGCGTAGCGCTACGTCACACGTAGGCTCACTATTGGCCGACGCTGGTCATGTGGGTGATGCGTGTGACGTACAACACAGAAGCGCTGCGCTGTTACACTAGTGAACTGACTCGAGGCCCACAGAGAAGGAAATGAATGGTTGAAATAAAGTAGTTTTGTTTGCGCACAAAAAGTATTCTCGTCGCTTGATAAACTTAAGGTTGAGCCACTGTAGTCACTTGGACTTTTTTAACGATCTCTTTAATAACTTTTCGGGGAACAAGTTTCAATCCCTTAGAAGCCTATGGAGGTGTGATCCAGCTCTCAGATTTAATCAAACATATCTTAATTCGTGTTCCGGAGATGAACGAAGGTCTTACAGGGTTGGAACAACATGAGGGTGAGTAAATACTGACAGAATTTTCATTTTTGGGTGAACTATCCCTTTAACTCCCTGCACGTCCGGTGTCTGGAGCTGTTCAACCTGCCAGGTCTGCACATGCTCCATGACCTAAACTCACCATCTCATTTATAAAACTGTGCATAGGATCCTTACTAAAAGTGTACGTGCGCCCAAAAGCCTAAAATGCCGTACGGCAAAAAATATTCTGACTTATAAAACCATGTACGCCAGAACCTGCACAAAATTCCCTTTATAAATCCCAGTCAACGGAAGATTGTGCGCACATGCGTCTCCACCCCGAAATAACCATATATAGAGCAGACAATGCCCAGTTTTACTATGCATATCCTCATCTGCATATCATTTGCATATGCATATTCATCCACGTGATACCATGTTTAACAGTACAAGACATGAGATATGGATGTGCCTTCACATTAAAAGTGCTAAAAAATAATCAAGTAGCCTATCCTTGCCTTGTTTTTGAATAAATAAATCAAATAGTATAAAATACATTTCAGAGAAATTTTTTCTCAATCTTTTCATCTGGCAAACAGTAATTTTAATTGATTTATATTTTTAATGGAAACAGATAGGCCTTATTGTGCATTATTTGCATGAAAATATTTCCTCAGACAATCTACTATTACCATGGTAAGCATGCCACAGGAAAAGTGTTCAAAAGCTTTGCATCCACAGCAAATATTTATATTTATATTAGCATATCTTTTTTTTTTACTTCTCAGTAATGATTTCATGTAATTTAAGTGCTTAACTCCATTAATGAGAATGGCATATTTAATATAAATGTGTATATCAGATGTAAAGCATAGTATAAATCATTATTTTATTTATTTAAACTGTGGACATGCACTGTATTTATGATTAGGACTCATAATGAAGGTTTACGATTTTCCTTTATTTGCCATTAGACAGCAGTCAGTTTACTTTAATTGATAGGCTAGAGTGAAATTATAATTATCTTGCTGTGTATGTGTCATTTTCTTTTAATTTTCTGTCTAAAAGTGATCAAAAATCCATTTAACCTCAGCTCGGCATCGGTGTCGGCAAACTGCTCCATCTCTAGTATTGTCTAGTATTGTCCCTGTTACCATTGTTGGTGAGTTCTGAGTCGAGTCCCGAGTCGTCTCGTCACAAGTCTCGTCACAAGTCTCGTCAAGTCAAAAGCAAATGTGCCGTGACTTCGAAATAATCTGACATCCGTCTCCACAGTGAACCCTAGTGGTCAGAACAGTGTAAATGCAACAGAACCTGGGCCAAACGTGCATAAAAACACCTTTTACAAATATATTGCAAATTTTTAATTGAAAGTAAAATCTTTCAAATGCAATTATCTAATACGTTTATCAAGTATCTATAGGTTCTTTTATTAATTGTCAGGGTTTGTTTTGTTTGTTCTTTGAATGGCACAGCTAAACAGACCAATAAGAGACTGTAATAATGTGTATGGGTCAGGCAGGTCAATGTAGCTCAAAAGGAATTGATTAGTTTATAGGAAATCTTAAAATAATCACTTAAACGGCTGAGCAAATGACTCGTCCAGCTTTCATTTGAACGGGCCGTAGCTATGAGCTCTAAACGGATATGAATATCCAAACTATAGTGAAACACTATATATTAGCAAGGTAATTTAGATCAGCAGTTTAAGACATTAAATTCGTAAGCACATAACGCAAGAACAATTATCTTTAAAATACAAACAAGACTTAATTGATTAGGCTATTCTAACACATACAACTAATATCTAACACAATCAGATGCACACACACATTCATATAATTTGCAGAAAGAAAGAGTGAGGGGAAAAATGAGTTTTAAGAGTGAGATGATGAAATCCTAAGTTTCTATATGCACTTATAAGACATGACCTGAATAAACCATCAATCATTAATTTAACTCTTCTATCGTTTCTTAGGCGGGGTTATTACATTTTATATCAAAGCACCAGTTCAGTTAAGAGTCTGGAGGCTTCTTGCTTGTCTTTGCGTTCCTTTGGGGATTCCTTTTGTCGGCGTAAAAGGGTGTTTCCTAGGTTCGTTGATTGGCTGGCGGTCTCCTCGTGCGTGGATAGATGTCTTGGGCGGCCAATCACGTGGTGTGTTGGCGATGGATGAAAGTCTTTGAAGTTGGAAGCGGGCTTTGCAGTCGAATCGTTTAACCGAAACTTTGCAGCAAAACTTAACTTAGAACCGAGACTCTCAACGGAAAAGAAAATAAAGCTAATAAAGAGAAAGAAAATTGAGACGAGAGTAGTTAGATGGCTTGAATGAAGCTAACCCATGTTCTTCTGATCTTGATTTGGGTTCTTTTGTCTGCTGGTCTACATGGTTACTCGTCTGTGCGGTTACCCCGTCATGGCTTATCCATGACTTCTGTAAATCTACTCTCGGGAACAACTATCCAACTCAACTCTGTTCGGGTCCTAAGATTTTAAACTCAAATGTTTGTCCAGCCTCCTGGATGAGTTCTGACCAATTAGGCACTGTCTTTATTTGAGAGGTGGCATTCTCTACACCTATCATCGTAAATCATGCGTTATCTGTGATCTCTTTACACTCCAGTGTACAGAGGGTACAGTTTAGACATGATTCCTATTATAAGAACACCAAACATTTTACACAGATTTCAATCAAGCCATCTTCTGAATTAAGAACATATGATCGTACTGATAGGAAACAAGACACACTTTCATTCAAACATCTAATAGTTATAACAATTACATGACTTGTATGTGATCTTAGCATAATAGACACATACAGTGGTTGTAGATACATTATAGGATTATGTAGTTGAACAATGTTTGATTACAAGTCCGTCAAGAATTGTTTTGGGATGATTTTATGTATTTTTTATATGTAAAGTCTCAGTCTCTGTGGTTTTAAGAGATTTCAACCCTGGGGTCCTTAAGAAGGAGGAGGTCTGTTTTCAATCCTTTGTCTTGGGATCAAACAACCTCTGCCGTTATCTTGGTGGGTCCCGAGCCGTGCAATCTCTGAACCAATCAGTCTTTTTCAAACTATCTAACGTTGACCACGTTCTTCCTTTAGTTGGGCACATCTCTTTGAAGCTTTCATGGTCATAAAGTTCTTAGCTGGGGGTTTTCGCTGGTTAGCTGGGACTGGTTGGAGCCCACTCCATTCATGGCCCTAGATTAGACTGTTGATTTGGGAGTCTGGAGTGTTGAGTTCTGTGTGGAATTATGTTTGAACAATCACCTGGAAGATTCATTTGTGTTTGGTTCGCCCTCAAATCCTACGAGACTATTAACTACTATTATCAATTTTAATTATACTAATGTCTAATTAAAACGTCTTCAAATGTATAAAACTGATCAGAGATCAGGTAAAACCCACAGACACTTGTTCAATGGTTCTCAGTGTCTCCTCGTGGTTTTATGGGTTGACAGAGAAAATCGCCCCCAGTGATAAACCATTGAAATTTCTAAGTGTTTCGAAACGTTTTGTAACAGTTATGACGTAATGAAGCCTCGTTTACGGAAATCACGTGACTCTGGCAGTTTGATACACGCTCCGAACCATTGATTTGAAACAAAAGATTTCGAAACTTCATGAAGCAGTGTTTTGAAATGGTAATCAAGCAAGTGAATAGTTTAATGCTGAAAAAAGAGAAATCCTGACATGCAAATTAAACAGCACTTTTTTTACTACCACACTATTTTCCATGCTAAGTATCTTTGCCCATTTTCACAGTAAGATTATAGAAATAACACTGTCCGATGCAATTACATAAAAATATGTTACTGAAACATATTGTTGACAGAGTTTTTGGAGAATTCAGTCTTTGACCATTGAAGTAGAGCTATAGTAGTCTAGAAAGTAGCTGCTCGGGGGTAAGTCAAATCAATTTTTACAAGACACATTGTCTCAAAGCAGCTTTACAGAAAATCATAATGTTTATGTTAATAATATTTTAATACCTTCATGCATTTATAGTTGCATTTAGGAGATTAGAACTTAAACATTATATACTGTTAAAGCAATGTAATCAAAACTAGTGTTGAGGGTAACACATTACAAGTAATGCAAGTTAAGTAATCAGATTACTTTTAAAACTAAATCTTTATTTTAACTTTAAAAATCTAAATTTACAAGATTTTTTTTTTTCAAATAAGTAACGCAAGTTACTTTGTTTTTTCCATGTATTGATTGACAGCTCTCCTGTCCGCATGTTGAGAGAAATTGTGAGTAGGTTCAGAGGCGTTGTGTGTGAACATGATGCTTATTGTAGTTCTAGACTAAATGTGAGCATGCATTTACTCATCTCACTTGCACAAAAACAGATTCAGTATTCTTTAATACTGCATTATATACCTACATGCGTAGGTTCTGAAATTTCTAACCGTTACCTACACCAGTGGCCGTTAGAGAAACTGCAGCCAGTCTCATGCTCGTTCTCGGTGCGCACACTCGTATGAGCACGACCACAGCAACTGGAGAGTTGTAACTATGTCTTACCTTTGCAGTAAAAAGAAAGCCACCTCGGGGTCTGTTTTTATACCTAGCGCTGACCGGTGCTCCCTCCAAGAATCAAATGCCGCTCGATGTTGACTCTTGTCTTGTCTTTGCCCGACTCTGGTCACTCTCTATTTTGGCCGCACTAGATAAGGCTTTTTTTGTTGTTTTTGTTTCCGTGGGTGTCTGAATTATGCTGGAGGCTGGTCGCTTCTTTCCGTCCGCAGAGTCCATTTGAGACACTAACGTTACTGCTAGCGATTGCCGGATGTAAGCCCAAGAAGACGAGAACGCGTATGACGTCACATTTTGTAAATTTTCGCGCCAATTCGAACCCGAATCCTCCCCACACAATTGAGCCTATAGGCTGATAGAGGCAACCGTGGTGGACATTAAGGTGTCATTCTTTCTATTATGGTTGGCTCATAAATGTACAAATGAAAACTCTATCTTAAAGATTTTTTTAAGTAAAAAGCTACACATAGCCCCTTTAAAATGAATAAAACAGTGAAACGCCAACTCAGAATATTACGCAAACCTGCAATAATTAAATATGTAAAATAACACAAATATACTTTATTAACCAGTGTCTTAGCTGCTGAACTTCTATGATTCAATTCATTCATACGAATGAGCAAAAATTACTTTAGATAAACACATTGCTGAAGTAAGAGTGTTGAACTTTCTTCTCATGCGTTTTTTATGAAGTAACACAATATTGTAATGCATTACTTTTAATAGTAACTGAATGTGAAACCTGAATGGTGCACAAACCATGCAAAGCTTTCTGTATTTCAGTAGTATTGCAGAAGTTGTGTGAATTGACACCAGTGTGTTTGAACAGATCTGAGTGTGTGACATCCATCCATCCATCCATAAATCTGTCATGTTGGTTCATCCTGTTCACATGTTGTTTCTGTCACTTCAAATGTTTTGAAAAATGAGCAGGTGAGAGAGCAGATGAGATTTTCCACGATGGAAATAATGTGTAGTAGTCCACATGCTGTCTGCTTAAGACTCATACATTACAAATTATTGACATAGTTGAAAATGGTTTCCTTTATACTGTAAATAACTAAACTCATTACCCCTCGTAGAGTGAGCTCTGACCACCAAAGGACACGGCTGGTCAGAGTACTCGTATGCAAGTGAAATAGCCTCAACTATCCACTTACTAACCGTCTGTTTAGAAGCAGGAAGACCCTTCTTAGGTGATCCAAAGCAAATAAATAACTGGTCGGACTTCCTCATTGACGATGTCCGATGAACATAAGTATCCAGTGCTCGCACTGGACACAAGAGGTTCAGCCTTTCCTGGTCCGCAGATGTAAAAGGAGGAGGACAGAAAGCCTGCAGCACAATAGGCCTCAGAATCAAGGACGGCACCTTAGGGATGTATCCCTGTTTTGGATATAAGAATGCCTTGACCATCCCCGGTGCAAACTCAAGGCAAGTGGGGGAAACCAAAAGGGCCTGAAGGTCTCCAACTCTCTTAACCCTCTGGGGTCCAAGGTGTTTTTGGGGTCCTTGAGATGTTTTGACATACTCTGACATTTGTTCTTTTTTCAGTTGCTTATAAACATATTACTGGCAAAGGTGTAATTACACTCTATTTAGCACACACAGGGCTACCATAATGTGTTATCAACATGTATGTACATTTTTGTATTTTTGAGAGAATATTGTTTATGCGTGGTTATTGAAAAAACTAAAACTTAAAGTTTCTGAAATAAGGCCACAAAACACATACTAAATATCTGTCCACACGACTTTTGACTAATGGGTGTTGTGGCCTAGAGTTTTTTCTTCAAAATGATCTGAAAATCATCCTGCCTTATCATTCACATTAAACAATAGATTGGTTTAAATTTAAAAATGACACTTTTTGTTTGGAAAGGCAATATGCGCAGGGGTGTGACCTGCTGTGATTCACACCTGAGAAGACAATGGGCCCGCATAATGAGCGCATAATGGGGCTGCATACTAATGACCCTTTCATTCAGGTGTGTCACTGAGCCACAAGAATGCAATGCAATGACAATATATATATATATATATATATATATATATATATATATATGCCTATATAATACAAAATTGGTTCACAGTTCCAATTATTTATTTATTTTTCAAATTGTGCTTGCAAATTGTATAATATCAAATGTAAAAATTTATAGTAATTGTGCAGTTAATTATCATACTGTTTTTACAGAAAGTTTGGGAATGTATCCCAAATGTGTCACTAATAAAACACAATACAAATAATTTAAAGAGGAGGCTTATATTGAGCTTTTAAGATTTACCTAAGATTTATTTATATGTAGCTTACATATATTTTTGCTATTTTAATAAAAAGGTTACAATTACAACAACAATTAAAATGTAACTATTTCAAATGTAATCTTTCTTTGTATTATATACTAAAGTATACATTTTATCATACATATTTCACAGTTGCGGATTAATTAGTTTGAATATAGCTTACAATCGAACAAACACTATAATAACATCTTAGCAAACAAGCTTATTTTGATGTGGCAGTATTTTACAGTAAAAACGACATCTTGTCTTTCATATGTAACATATCGTTTTTATGATTAGGACATATAAATGTTAATTTGCAGTTTAATACGTTGCTTATACAAAAATATTTTATTTCAACATATTTCAGTCGATTTTTACTCATCTCAGTATTGGAATATAGTTAGGTAAAAGCTGTTCATTCATTCACACACAAAAACGCGATTCAAACAGTCTTTTTGTTTACAGACACTATTCCATATCGCGATTAGAACAAAGCACTTGAAAATAAAGAATGTACCTATTTCCTCGGCTGGATCCGTTGCTCCTCCAAATGAAACTACCTGTAGCCTACTTCTGAGGTAATTTTTTCCAGGATTATTATTAAGATAGTACTATTATTCCTCACAGCGTCGTAAATCTGAGTCTCTTTCGGTGGTTATCCAGCTGGTGTGGGCGTGGATCGCCTCAGAGCATTTGTGTTTGAATAGAGCGCGCGCTCCGTGGGCGTGGTCAAATTAACTTTAATGAGCTGAGACGAGAACGACTATCATCTCTCTCTTTTCGTACAGATTACATAAAATGAGAAAAACATTTTTTTTATATAAATTACTTCATTTAAAAGAAGATAATTCAGGCTTCATGCCTGTGTGCCTGTGTACCTGTTTGACTGAGTATTTGCAGAGTTACAGTTGATTTTTCGGACGCGTTTCAGAATGGACTTCACTGACAGAGAGAACGCAGAACGCGCATCATGTTTATTTTTCTTTATTAGGCGAAAAGCACAACACTTTGTTTTTATTATGAGGTTCCACAAAAAAATACAAACTTAACAGGATCGAATGATGTACAACACTTATATGTAAGATCAAAATTAACAGAGTAATTTGAGTCTCTTTTGCACTGATAAGGAAAAAAGTGAGCTGGTATCGCCGGCGAGACCGCCGACCCCAGAGAGTTAAGGGATGAAATAGCTAGCAGAAAGAAAGTCTTAAGGGTAAGAAATTTCTCTGAAACCGAATCTAAGGGCTCGCATGGAGCCCTAGACAGGCCTTCTAGTACTATTGCCAAATCCCAAGCTGGCACCCTAGTGCGAGTTGCAGGCCTCAGCCTCAATGTGCCACGAAGGAAACGTGTAATCAGGGGGTCTCGACCCAACGATGTACCCCCCACCAGGGCGTGGTAAGCCGCAATGGCCGCCACGTAAACCTTAAGTGTGGAAGGACATAAACCTGACGTAAAGCGCTCCTGCAAGAACTCGAGTACTGTGTTCACAGAACAGTTAACCGGATCCCACTGATGTCGGTGACACCATACAGAAAAAACTTTCCATTTCAGCGCATATAGTTTCCTAGTAGCTGGAGCTCTGGAGCTTAGAATGGTCTCAACAACCTCAGTTGAGAGACCACTCTCTATGAGTTGGGCCCCCTCAGAGGCCAAACCCACAGGTTCCAAATCTCTGGTCGGGGGTGAAATATTGTGCCCCCGGCCTGAGACAGAAGGTCTCTCCTGATCGGGATCTCCAAGGGAGGACCGTCTAAGAGATGGATCAGGTCCGCAAACCAGATCCGACTCGGCCAGCGTGGTGCTACTAGCAGTAGGCTTATTCCGTACTGGCGGACTCGCTCCAGAACTCCTGGGAGCAGAGCAACAGGGGGAAATTTTTACAGACGTAGCCTCGGCCACGTCTGCACCATAGCATCGGGCCCCAGGGGGGCTGGGTGAGTAAGGGAGAACCAAAATGGACAGTGCGTCGTATGCTGAGACGCAAACAGATCCACCTCTGCTTGGCCGTAAAACTCCCAAATTTTCTCCACCGCCTCGGGGTGGAGTCTCCAGTCCCCTGGCCTCAGCTCCTGCCTCGACAGGATGTCTGCCCCAATATTCTGGTCCCCAGGAATATACACTGCCCTCAGGGAGAGTACCTTCCCCAGAGATCACAGGAGGATCTGGTGCGCCAGCTTGCAAAGCGGACGCGACCGCAGACCCCCCTGACGGTTCAGATAAGAGACCACCGATGTGTTGTCTGTACGGACGAGCACATGATGGCCCCTCAGGTCTGGGAGGAATTGCTTCAACGCATTGAAGACAGCCATCATCTCCAGGCAATTTATGTGCCAAGAAAGATGATGACCCCTCCACCGACCCTGAACCGAGCGGCCTTCCATTACCGCTCCCCAGCCGGTGAGGGAAGCATCTGTCGAGATCGCAACTCGATGGCAAAGAGCTCCCAACACCGGACCCTGGGTTAAGAACCAGTGTTTCCTCCATATAACCAAGGCACGAAGGCACCGCCGCGTGATCTTGATCATACGAAGTGGGTTTCCCCTCGGGGAGAACCCTCTGATCCTGAGCCACCACTGCAAAGGTCTCATGTACAGCAGGCCAAAAGGTATCACGTTGGACGCTGCTCCCAAGAGACCCAACAGTCTCTCGAACTGTTTTACAGTGCGTGACTGGCCTAGCCTCAGCTCTTCTGTGGCTGCCAGGATAACAGCTACACGAACGGGCGATAGAGTGGCCCGCATCAGCACTGAATCCCATACCACACCAAGGTTCTCTGTACTGGAGAAAGAACACTCTTCTTGGCATTGAGCCTCAACCCCAACATCTGCATATGAGCGACGGTGCGGAACCGCCAACTGCTCTGATTCCGCTAGAATCAGCCAGTCGTCGATGTAGTTCAGAATACGTATGCCCTGAAGCCTGAGCGGGGCTAAAGCTGCATCTACGCATTTCGTGAACGTGCGGGGTGATAAAGCTAGACCGAAAGGAAGTACCCGATACTGGTATTTTTTGCCCCCGAAAGAAAACCTTAGGAACTTCCTGTGCTGAGGGAGGATGGAGACATGGAAGTAAGCGTCCTTCAGATCTATCGTGACAAACCAGTCCTCGGATCTGATTTGAGTCACGATCTGTTTGAGTGTCAGCATCTTGAACTTGAGTTTCTGTACTGAACGATTCAACAGATGAAGATCTAAAATGGGACGCAACCCTCCATCCTTTTTCGGAACAATGAAATAACGGCTGTAAAAACCCCACTCTCTGTCGGGTAAGTACACCTGTTCTATAGCTTCCTTTGCTAACAGGGCCTTTACTTCTTGCTCCATTACCAGAGCCTGCTCGGGGTGCACTACTGTGAGCAACACCCCGTTGTAGCGAGGAGGACGATAACCGAACTGGATTCTGTGTCCTTTCTCTACAATCTGCAGGACCCAACGATAAATATTTGGCAGTAGCTTCCACGCTGCCAGAAAATCTACTAAGGGAACCAGCCTCTCGAGGCTGGTCTCTGGTGTTAACGAGACAGCCAGTTCTGGAGCCTGAAACATAATGGCAGGAACTACCTGAACTGGCTGCTCTAAAACCCCCCTCAGAGGGCGCGAAACCGATGCAGTGCCGCAGCATAGCATCAGCGACTTGCTGGAGACCGCTGCGCCCCGAAGCACCAAGGGTGACGGGGTTGGCAGAACGGTCCCGTGAGGACCCCGAAGTGGAACGGGCACCGTATTCTGAGGTGTACACCGCTCCACTTCGGTCGGGGCCGTCCTCACAGGTCTGACGCCATTGACGTCAGGACCTCTTTTTATGAGCCGAAGTCTTCTTCGCCTGAAGAACGGTCCTCAGATCCGGCTTCGACTGAGAGTGTTGCGCCTGTTTCCAGTGTTTATGTGGAGGTGCACGAGACGAAACACTCTCTTTTTGTTGCGCACGATATGAGGAGCTCGACGGCTGGGGCTGCTCACGCCCAGCAGCCCCAGGGGGCTGGACATGGCGAGGGAGAAACTTTTTAAACGCCTCCGCTTGCTTCTTTGACTCTTGAAATCTCTCGACGACCGCATTGACTGCGTTGCCGAAGAGACCAGAAGGCTCAAGCGGAGCATCCAATAAAAAAGCCCGATCTTTTTCTTTTATTTCGGCCAAATTTAACCAAAGATGCCTCTCAGTAGCTACAAGGGCTGCCATAGACCGCCCAATTGCTCTGGCGGTCTCCTTAGTATCCCTGAGAGACAGATCGGTGGCCCGACGAAGTTCTCGAACCTCGTCAGGACCAACTCCCTCACTCCTATCCAGATCCCCCAGCAGGTCAGCATGGTAAGCCTGGAGCACTGCCATAGTGTGCAGACATGCTCCAGCTTGACCTGCTGCCGTATAAGCTTTGCCCACTAAAACCGAAGTTGCTTTAAGCGGTCTAGTGGGCAAAGCTGAGGCCTTCAGAGACGATGCTGGACCAGGTGACAGATAGCTCGCGAGCGTCTGTTCAGCCTGGGGCATCGCCTCATATCCGTACTCTTTCAGCCCTCTTATACCTGAATATAAATGAACTTGAGGGCTGAAAAGACGTGACGAGTACGGTTTATCCCATGATCTAGATAACTCGTTATGAAGATCAGGAAAAAAGGGAAGGCCCCGTGGTGGAGGTGATGTAGCTGAAGAAAGGAAACGCTCGTCTAATATACTTTTGGGATGAGCACCCCTTTTCTCAGCTGGCCATTCAATATTTAATTTTTCTACAGCCCTAGACATCACATCCACCAGCTCCTCATATGCTGGGGAAACAGGTGGCGAATCTCTTTCACCAGTGTGTGTGCTTATACTCTCCATACTCATCGCATCAACCTCCTCAGAGGAAGAGCAATGAAGTAATGGAGGGCTCTCTCCCCGGGCGGAAGAAGCCGCAGAGCGGGCTTCCGACACCGGGGGGAGAGCACTGGATCCTCCGGGTAAGGAAGGAGAAAAGGCCCTCGGACACGTCTCCAACCCCTCCGAAAGATCCTTTTGCGATCCCCAGGAATGCATTCTCCGTGCTGCCTCGGCAACAGCGGGTCCTGCACCCTGAGGATCGCGAACCTGACCACTCTCGTCAAAGAGTGACAGGCGAGAGCGGAGCATGCGAAGCGGAAGCATCTCGCAATGCTGGCACTCAGCCCCCTCGAAGGCTGAGACCGCATGCTCCATTCCCAAACAAATAACACAAAGCTCGTGTGTGTCCCCACCTGTTAAATAACGCGGGCAGGGAGAAGCATACTGCTTGTACATTTGTTTCGCCATAACTCTTCCAATATAAATGCAACAGACAACAATAAATAGACAGAGACAGAGTAACACAGATCGCTTGCTGAGACACAGAAGCTAATGCCGGTTTTCACCGGATGTGCTTTTATCCCTTCCTGGTCATGACGTCACCCGCCCGTGACACTCATTCTTTCCATTGGACTAGTTGAGATTGATGCTCAGACGCATTCACGCTGGGGGCGTTCCCAAAGCGTCGATGACGCATCACGAGTTCCCTCGAAAGGGAAGTACAGTTTCTCCTGTCTCAGCTCATTATCGTTAATTTGTTCACACCCACTCGCAGAGCGCGCTATTCATAAGATAATGTGTTGAGGCCATTTGCAAAATAGATAAACGCCCCCAGGCAAATGCTGTAAACACACTATATTTTTTAGTCAGATTAAGATTCGTTTTGTGCGGCTATGAGGAATAATCCTGGGACATTTACCACAGAAGTGCTGGTTTATTTTCACTTCGAGGAGGAGCAACAGATTCAACTGAGAACTGTAAGTGTTTTATGCTTGTGCTTTGTTCTAATCGCGATAGAATAACGTTAGTGTCTGTTAACGGAAAAATAACATACTGTTTAAATGTGAATCATGTTTCTCTCTGTGTGTGTGTGTGTGTATGAATGAATGAATGAATGAACACACAGTTACAGACGAAATAAAAGACAAAATTTCGTTGACTAGTTTTGGATAATGTTTTTCAAATCAAATTAGCTTCAAATAAGCTTCAAAATAAAGACATCAGCTTTTGTTAGGAGTTTCTGAGGATAGAAGTGTACAGACGTATGCACCCTGTATTTTAAAGAATAACATTTAATTATTTGCGATACATTATTCATTCACAAAGAATTCAGGGACATTATTCACGTCCCTAAAGGTTGGAGTTTTCCTCATTTTTTTAATTAAGGCATTAAGATTCTTTATTCCTCTTTTTAGTCAACTTTAGCATGGATGTGTTCACTTCTAATTCTAAGCAGTGTGTGTATATATATATATATATATATATATATATATATAATTAAAAAGCTATTTTAACCAGAAAAATCTACAATGCATGCCCAAAGTCGTGCAGCCATATTTTCTCTTGATATCAGTTCACAGGTGTTTATTAATTTTTTTACAGGGACAAAATGCCATTCACAGGAGACTGTAATGAAAAATCAAACACCTTGGAAATGACAGGTATGTACTGTTTCAGGAATGGGACCATGCTGTGTGACTGTGCAAGCCTCTGTCTTTAGATCAGTGTGTTTACTAAGGTGCTTTTTTCTCCTTTGTTGTGTATCTTTGGATTCTGTTGTGTTGTAAATAAATCCAAACAATCTAAAAGCCATTCTTTTTTTAAATCTCCTCATTCTTTGTGCAAGGCTTCTCGTAATGATAGGGCCTGATAGCACCTAATAGGGCCATTATGGGAGGGTCTTCGTCTTTCTCAGGTGTGAAATACCATACATATTAATGAGAGATCACGCCTCCTCGCATAAAGCTTTCTCAAACAAAACACGTCATACACATTCTAAAAGACTTTATTGACTTATCTGAATGAGTAGTCAGGATGATTCTCACATAGTTTTGGAGCAAATATTCTAGACTATGTGATACAATTTTCAAAAGTCTTGTGAAGAAATAATCAAAAGTTTTTCAATAACCATGCATAAATAATATTCTCTCAAAAATACAAACATGTACATACATGTTGCTAACATATTATGGTAGCCCCGTTTGTGCTATATAGAGTGAATTTACACCTTTGCCATTAACATGTTTATAAATAACTGAAAAAAGCACAAATGTCAGTGTATGTCAAAACATCCCAAGGGCCCCAAAAAAACCTTGGTCCCCAGAGGGTTAAAGTAAGTTTTCAAGAACAGAAGCATACGATAATGGGGTAAGATAACCAAATGAGTTTTAATTGAAATGCAAACTAACTTCATTGATTGTAGTTTGAACTAGTGGGTAATCTGAAAAAGTTTCTCTGCAATTATTTTCCTATCATCCATTAAGACGGGAAAAGGAAATCATTGTGACTAGTGTGAAAGATGTCATCCTTTGCTCTCTGCAGGAAATAAAGTCAATCCAGTCGATTGCCTAGTTCTAGTTAATGCAGTAGTTAATCTGACCATTGTTGCTTATACCTCACTTCCAGCATTACATAAGGGGTCAAATATTCCCAACAGAATTGCACAACTCATTGCATTGATTTTGTCTCTGGAAGTAACCTTTAGATGTCTTTCTATTTTTACTATTTTCTCACATTGAGACCATTTCACACATTGTGCGTAAGCGGTGTGTATTAATTTCGGCACACTTATTAACAGTTTGTGGCATTCACACTTGCACACGTAAGGTGCTACGTATCAGAAGCTTTTATGAGATCAAATACTGTAAAATACTCACACAGCTCCAGTGTTGGGGTAGTTACTCAAAAAAGGTAATTAGTTACTAGTTACTAGTTACTTCTGTAAATTGTAATGAGATTACTTTACTAGTTACTGCGTTTGAAAAGTAACTTCACTACTTATTACTTTACTTTCCCGTTTCTTAATTTATGGACAAATATCATAGCCCTATCATCACTTAGCCTGTCTACATAGTGTTTATTGTATAAATATATACAAAATGGCATGTAAAACCATGAAAGAACAATATCCCTGTCTGCACAAGGAAATATATCTCACTGTAAAATCCACAAACAACAGGATAAAGGAGGCTATGGTGCGGTCATTTTAAAATGGGGTCAACACACAAGTTTTAAAACACAGGCTTTGGGAAACATGAGAATAAACTCTTCTCCTGAGAACAAAACAAGCTTTTTATTCGACTCATGGCAATAAAAATAAAAAATGAAGTGGTCAATGAAAAATTATAAAATAAAGGTCACTTTTACATTTTTAATCTTAATTTAAAATGCATTTTTCTTGGCGATTCAATAGTCGGCAGGGGAAGCATTCCTCTACAATGAACCCTGCAACAAGCCTGTTCATTTTGTTTTGTGTTACCTGCTGTGCTCCAAGACTTGAGAAGAGTTTTTGTAACAGCGCGCGCGGCGCCGAATCCGAGGATGAACGACTTCAAGAAGCCGAATCTGCCCGAGCATGTAGCCTACGTCTCACCGTGACCGCACCGGCACACAGTTTGCGTGTCTAAATCAGTTGCTTATGTTTACAAAATGAGCCTACAATAGCATAATAAGCATTTTTAATAGAAAGATCCATGTTTTATAAAATGTCCACGAAACTTAATGAAATGTTTAGTGAAATTAGAAACTATTTAAGAGATCGTTGATTTAGTTCTATAGTCTACATACATGTTTTTATATCCACATTTTGTTCTAATGTCACAAGTAATAATCTCAGGGTTTACTGGATTTTACGTACACGATTCTTTTTGTAGTGTTATTGGTGGTGATGTAGCCTACTAAAATAAACATCGTCACGTGTGGACCTTTCTTCTTCTCACCGTTGATTCCTGATGGTTAAGAGGACAATTACTCGAGTCGCCCCGTCGTTTCACAGAATAGTACAATGGCGAGCGCGTCGAGTATAAACGCCTCGTCCGTTTGGGGAGGTGCGCGTGCAGTCAGCGGAGACTCGCGCTGCAGAGACCCCCTGTCTCCGTCTCCGTCTCCATTTCCCTCTCTCCTTCGCACCGGCAGCTATGTCACTCAAATCGATCTCTATGGCAACGGTGCGCACGCACCACTAGACAGAACTTTACACACAAGCAAACACGGCTTGGGTAACGCAGGAAAGCGCGTTCCTATAGTATAGTAAAGTAGTGTAGTTACCGATATTTTTAGTGTAATGCGTTACTTTACTTCGTTACCCAAAAAAGTAATATCGTTACTGTAATCCGTTACTTTGTAACTCGTTACCCCCAACACTGCACAGCTCACAGGGACACAAAAACTTAGTAACACTTTACAATAAGGTTTTGTTAGTTAACTACCTTAGTTAAAATAAACTAAGAATGAAAAATACTTCTTCAGCATTTATTAATCTTAGTTAATATTAATTTCAACATTTACTAAAACGTTATTAAAATTAAAGGTTGTTAACATTAGTTAATGCATCGTGAACTAACGTGAACAGCTGTATTTTTATTGACTAACATTAATAAAGATTAATAAATACGTGTTAATTAATACATGCTAATTAACATATGTTAATTAATACATTAACTAATGAACCTTATTGTAAAGTGTTACCAAAAACTTTCTGTTCTGTAAATTTGATTTGTATTATATCTCAACAGAACACTATTTTAACCCACAAATCAGTTTGTCTGTTTTTTTGTCATGCAGCAGAAACATAATCTGTGTGATATTACATAACCTAATTTGGTTTACTGAATCAGTATTCAGTATTTTCTGTATTTTCTGTATCTTATCATTTTGCAAAATGTTGCAGAACAACTAAATATTGCAATTCCAATATCGTTCAGCCATATCATAGACTCCTTTGCACATATAGACATCTATAATAATCAAAAGCATAACAAAAGTCTATAGTGTTTTTGTCAAATTATGTTGTTAGGCAACAGGAAATGTTAAAGTTTAACATTTTCAAATCTCAGCTACATAATCTAAAACCAAGGCCCACTTTTCTAATTCTTTTGAGATAGAGGAGAGGCTGCAAAAACCCTAACATGACCGCCGAACAGGAGCAAAAAGACCATGAAATGAAAAATGTGTAATAATCACAAATATAATATAGCACCAGACTGATAATCATGGGAGCGTACGTCACCACCGAACACACCAGCACGATCTGAATGATCCGGAAAGCCTTGACTTTATCCCGGTTTACTCCATCTTTCTTCTTGACGTCTTCACCCGGTCCAGGACGCTTCAGAGCCTTCAGGACCGTCAAGCAAGTGAACACTTGCATGATGAGAAAAATTAAGTATTCTGATAAAAGTAAGCTGTAGAATTCAATGACTCCCATTCCAGTCAAAAGGCATGAACAGAAGATCAGAATCCATCCGATGACGGAAATGGTGATCCTGTATTTTATGGGTTTGAGCTTCAGGAAGGTCACAGGATGGAGAACGCCTACGTAACGCTCCACACAGATGAAGGTTTGAAACAGAGGACGACCGACCAACAGAAGCAGTCCAAAAATGAGTAGTACATACTCACAGTAAGAGCAATTGAAGAAGTACTGTTTGATTACAAAAGCATAGCAGAAGTTGAAGATGACCTCAATGAGTGATGTGTTGAAAACGAAGACTTCGAGAGACTGTCCTCGGATCATTTCTTTCATGCTCAGCCACAGGATGTAACAGTGCGCCGGCAAACCAAGAACCAGGTTTGTGCTGAGAGAAGAGGCGGTTAAATAGATAGGTAAATTGTGGAGCTCGCTGGAGTTGTTTGCGAAAATGGACGTCTGCCATGTTGAATTGTTTGTCGCCATTGACATGATCACACCTGGATGTTGAAATAAAGTTAACAAGAAGGTGGAACAGAAGGTTAGAACAATGTGAACATTAAAGACACATTAAAACATCTTTAAAATGAACATGATACCTCACAAGGACAACCGTGCCTGTTGAATGTGGGATTGAACGGGGTTTGTTTCAGATACTGCAAGATCTGCTTTATAATTTTGATTGGATTATCGTTGACTTAGTTTTGCATTAACACCTGTGAAATGCTATACTAGACATGCAAATGAAATATATCACTGAGATAAATTACAGACTCTTTTCTACATTTCTCATTTAGCAATTTGAAAATGTGAATAGTGCTTTCATGCAAAACTTGCTGCCATGTTGGTTGGGTGGTTTCCATTTTAAAGTGTGTTGAATTTGACATATCATACTGCTCTTACTATCTTTATATGGTAAAAATAGTAGTGGTGTGTTAGAATCTTATTCAGAAATCAGCCATAGCATCAGTATTCGGCAGAGGTGGAAACTAATCAATTACAACTTATTTTGTTTCAAGTCAAGTCACATTTATTTATATAGCGCTTTTTACAATATAGATTGTTTCAAAGCAGCTTTACAGAGATAACAGGAAAATAATGCAACAAAGTTTGTTTCCAGAAGTAAATAGCGGATCCGGCTGACTCACTGTCACGATACCACACACAGGAAACAGGGATCCAATAGCAGTATTTATTAAGGGTAATCCGTACTCACAAAAACCAGTCCAGGCAAGGGTCAAAATCCATAAAGCAATCCAAGACAGAAACAAAACGAGAACAGACAAGACTTCCGAAGTAGTGTGACATATAACAAGGACTCCGTAACAAACACTAAACAGGCAGGGTATTTGGTAACACTTTATTTTGATAGTCACTTTAGACATTCTACTAACTATAAGTAACTTTGCAGCTACGTGTCAACTAACTGTCATTAGAGTATTAGTAGACTGTCTGCTTAATATCTGCTAACACTTTATTTTGTTGGTCCCCCAACAGACACTCTACTGACTATAAGTAACTTGGCAACTACAAGTCAACTTGTTCTCCTAACCCGAACCCTAGCACCTAACCATAACCTAACCGTCTACTGACAGTCTACTACAGTCTACTAATACTCTAATGAGAGTTAGTTGACATGTAGTTGAAAAGTTACTTATAGTTAGTAGAATGTCAAAAGTGGACTATCGAAATAAAGTGTAACCGGGTATTTATACACAGAACAAGACAATCATTGTGGGGAATGCAGTGACTGTTCTGTGTGAAGTCATTGCACACACTAAGAAGCAAGCACCCTAGACCCTGTAGTGGAGCCTAGATCCAAGTCATGAAATCTAACAAATGTATGCGGTAAGGAACCAGCCTCCCGCATCACAGATCTCATGGAGGGAACCCACGATAATAAAGCCTTTGAGGCATACTCCTAGTATCTTGGTCAGACTCCTCACAGTGCCACGAAGGAAATGTACTACACAGTGTCTCCCCAAGGATACACCACTTAAAGGGACGTACTGTAGTAAGCAGCTAAGGCCGCCATGTACACCTTTAGTGTGGAGGGGGATAGACCTGCGGAGAAACGCTCCTGCGGGAACTCCAGCACTGTAACCACAGGGCAGATAACTGGGTCCAGCTGGTGCTGTCCGCACCAGGAAGTGAAGAATATCCACTTCAAGGTGAAGAGTTCCCTCGTGGAGGGAGCTCTAGAGTGGAGGATGGTCTCAACAGCCTCAGTTGAGAGACCTGAACTTATGAGCTGGGTCTCCTCAGAGGCCAAGCCCAAAGTCTCCACAATTCTTGGGCGAGGAACCAAGGTTCTTCCACATGACTAAGGCACGTAGGCATCGCAGCGTGACCTTGATCATGCGAAAAAAAATTCCCCTCAGAGAAAACCCCTTGGTTCTGCGCCACCACTACAGGGGTCTCATGTACAGGAGGCCAAAAGTTATTACGTTGGACGCAGCTGCCATGAGACCCAACAGTCAGTGACTGGCCTAGTTATACCTTGGCCGAAGTGAAGAACCCGATATTGGTACACTTCGCCCCCGAAAGCGAACCTCGGGGACTTCCTGTGATGAGGACAGATGGCTACGCGGAAGGACGTGTCCTTCAATCTATCGTGACAAACCAGTCCTCGGACTGAATCTGTGACACAATCTGTTTGAATGTAAGCCTCCATCCTTCTTTGGAACAATAAAGTAACGGCTGTAAACCCCTGACTCCCTACTGGGAGGAGGAACCCTTTCTATAGCCTCCTTTCGCAGAAGAGTCAGTACTTCTTGCTCCGTAACCAGAGCCTGCTCGGGGTCCACCACATAGGGAGGACCCCTAGAAATCTGGGCGGAAGAACCGAACTGAATGCTGAAACCATTTCTAGTGAGCAGGAGCCAACTAGATATGTTCGGCAGTAGCTTACTAGAAAATCTACTTAGGGGACCAGTCTCTCGAGACTGGCCTCTGGCATTGGTCGAACAGCCACTTCGGTGCCCTGTAACGGCGAACCAGCAGGGAAGAACCGAACTGACTGTTCTACGACCCTCCCCAGAAGATAATTCTGAAACGCTGACACCTCGGTGCCCTGAAGCGGCAAACCGGCAGGGAACAACCGAACTGTCAGCGCTGCGACCCTCCTCAGAGAGTCGCTTCCCATATAGTAAAGACTGTCCTCAGATATGTCTTATCCCAAGACGACTATGGCTGAGACTACTAAAGGAACCAGCCTCTCGAGACTAGTCTCTAGTATAGCTTGAGAAGCCAATCCGGTGTCCTGAAATGGATGACCCCCCCGCTTCTGCGAGTCAGACACTGAGACTAGAACTCGCTGGAGGGCACCGAAGGGAGATGGGCACCATATAATGAGGTGTTATCCATTTCCCCTTGGGATCTAACCATTTATTTCCTCAGAATTAAATGACTCCTCAAAGATCCGATGAGTACATATTTAATTTTCTCAAAATTTAAATGCAGCCAAATATCAACCGGACAAATAAACACAGTCTGGATGAAAAGCTGAATAGTATATTAATACAGACATTTAACTCCTCAAAGATTAGATGAGTACATATTTAATTTTCTCAAAATTATATGCAGCCAAATATCAACAAGACAAGTAGAAACGGTCTAGTTGAAAGGATGAATACAGTGTATTAATATATTAATATATTAATATAAACAATAAAGAATACAAAATTAGTTTGCACACAATAATAAGAGAATGAGAGAAAGGGAAATTCCCGTCTGCTCAGTTCCCTGCACAAATTATATATTGCGGACCATTATATACACGTTGCCTCGGCAAACGTGAGTAGAGCCACTTAATTATTGCAGATATGCAGACCCATAATCTACGCGCTGCCTCGGCAAGCGTGCGATCTGAGCCATAGATTATTGTAGAGATGCAGACCCATAATCTACGCGCTGCCTTGGCAAAGCGCGAGATCTGAGCCAATAAATTCTCATTGCAAACCCATAATCTACGTGCTGCCTCGGGACTCGCGAGATCCGAGCCAAATAATTATTGCATATGTTGGACGTCGGGAATTTATGAATGATCACTGTCAGCCCCGATTTACTAGAGCTGACCGTGCATGCTCCACTCCCAAACAAACAACACATGAATCGCGTGTGTCCCCACTCGTAATGAAGCGCGGGCAGGGACAAACACATGATCCAAAGCTGTTTGCTTGCCATACTCCTGTCTAATATATAAATATATATGCTTGAGGACAAACAACAATAAATAGACAGAGACAGATTCACATAGAGCGCTTGCTGAAGGCACAGAAGCTAGCGTGGTTCTAAACCGGATGTGCTTTTATCCTTTCCTGGTCGTGACGTCACCCGCCCGTGACACTCACTTTCGCTGTTGGACTAGTTGACATAAGTGCTTCAGACGCAATCACGCAAGGGCATTCCCAAAGCGTCATCAACGCATCGTGAGTTCCCTCGAAAGGGAACACTATTTTAACTCACAAATCAGTTTGTCTTTTTTTTTTTTTTTGTTACGCAGCAGAAGTCAGTGTGATATTCACAGATTTCCCAGATTGGTCATTTTGGCTGTCGGCCATTTTGAATTGTGTGCTAAAATGCAGTATTTTTGTAACGCATTAACGAATTGTTACGAAACTCGGTATGGGTCATCAGTACGATGCCCTCAGGAGCCTGAGAAGTTTCGAAACAGCGCCACCTATTGGTAAAATTAAATTTTCAAATGCTTATAACTCTGGGTGTGATTGACTTAGTTTCACGGGAGTCATCTCGTTGGGTTCCTGAATCCTTGCCGAGTCCACAGATACCAAACATGCTAGGTTTCGACTTACGGTTTGTGTATCGTTGTGATTTAGCGCTTAAAAAGCATTTGCCGATATCTTCGAAACCGCTAGTCCGATCGAGACGAAACCACCGTCAGAAAATCGAAAACATAGGTTGCTGGTTATACATTAATGCCCAAATGCCAAAATATTGATAGTAAGGGGTAGTAAAATTCAATCAAAGTCAAGTGTCAGTCATTTTTTACGTGTTTTTTCACATAAATGTCAATAACTCTGAAGTGCATTGAGATATTTTCACCAAATTTGGCACACACATGTATGGGCTCATTCTGAGGACACATGAAAAAAATTGTGGGATTTTGCCTCTTGGTGGCGCTATAATAGAACAAAACGTGATGTAAAATGCTATACTTAACAAATGCATTGCTGTAACATTATGAAACTCAGAATTTGCCACCAGCACCATCCCCTGAAGGTACTCAAAAGATATCGAATTAGCGCCACCTGTTGGTCAAAAGTTAAATTAAATTTCCAAAAATGCTAATAACTTTTGAATAAACATGCCTATTGTAATGACAGGTCTTATTAGATTCCTTGGGTCATGCCGAGAACAGAGATACCAAGTTTGACGTATTTGGACGAACTTCCTGTCCACCATCTTTTTTTTTTTTTTTTACATTCTTTTTCAAACTTCTCCAAGACCGTTGGTCCGATTTTCACCAAAATCGAATCGTGTCATCTCCAGACCGTGCCGACTAAAAGTTATGGATTTCGTGACGATAGATGAAACCGTTTTCGTATACCACAGCATCAAAGTTGAGGCATGTTGCCAAAATAACTATTTAGGCTTTATCTCTGCAATGCCTTCACATTTTCACACCAAACTTTGTATGTGTCATTGCCACCTCACTCTGGTCACAATGCATCGATTTCATAACTACTCCACCTATTGGTCGAAAGTGATAAACCATTCAATCATTTTATAAGTTACTGTATATATAATTTTTAAGCCATCTTGCCTAAATTCATCTTTAAATGTCTTTAGTTGCTCCTTGCTGCTGTTGGTCTGAAAATCCCAGCCATGTTGGCATGTCTTGTCGTCTGCTTTTGCGCTTGGCCCCGTAATGGCTGCTTGCAGCTATATCATTGAAACTAACATTGCTCAATACTGAGCAATTGTCGCACATCGGCAGTTTACAACTGTTTGTGTGTGTGTGTGTGTGTGTGTTTGTGTGATATATAAACCTGCTTATGTTTATTGCCCTGATGGCTTTAGTTTAAAGTTCATTTGGCACTTGAGAAGCCACAGAATGAAATGTGCTCATATGTTGTGCTTTGTGGTTCGTCTCAAAAGAGGCTTTGGCTGAACTCCTGAAACTGAGAAACAATTTACTCTAGTCAAACAAGATTTTTCACTGGTGTTTGACTGTCTTTTTCTGTTGTTGTTTTTTTCTTTGTCTGCTGTTTTTCTGTATATTTTACCATTTGAGAGATTATGTACATTATTAGCTGTGTTTGCTAAGTCAAAGTGCCCCTATTATGCTTTTTCAGATATTACCTTTAATACAGTGTGTAACATAGCTGTTTGTAAATGTAATGTACTTTGCCCTGCCCTTAAACACTGTAGTTGTAGCTGAGACTGGAAGAGTTTGGTTTGTGTTGTCGAAACTAACATCAAGAAGACGCTGTTTTCTGCTCAGCGAAAGCCAAACCACTTTGCTGCTCTTCTAAAGGATGTGATTCATATGGTAAAATTGACGATCCAGAGATGAAATTCAGATATGGTAATGGCCGTTTGATTTCCGACCAATCACAACAGACTGGGTCATCTGACCAATCAGAGAAGAGTAGACCAATCACAACAGACTGGGTCATCTGATCAATCAGAGCAGAGTAGACCAATCACAAGGAGTTTAGAGAGAGAGACTGAATCTTCGAACAAACCTTTTCTATCACTGTGAGAGAAGAGTTGATGCTCACGTCCAGTGTTGGCAAATAGGTTCCGCCTGACCAAGTGTCGAGGTGTCCATGAGCAAAACACCCCAGCTGTGTGTGTGTGTGTGTGTGTGTGTGTGTGTGTGTGTGTGAGAGAGACACCTAACCCCAGCTGCTCCCGACGAGCTGGATGGCGCCTTGCATGGCTGACACCGCCGTCGGTGTATGAATGAGTGAATGAATGGGTGAATGTGTGGCAATATGTAAAGCGCTTCGGGGGCCATGGGTCTGTTGAAAGCGCTATAGAAATGCAATCCATATAAATGTTCAATGTCTTGTCCTCAAGGCAGTTATATGCAAATTTGTCCGTGTGATGTCACAGATCCCGCCATTTTTGAAGCTTGAATAAATAATGAAGAGGACGTTTTAAGCTCTGAAACTTGCAGGACTTTTTAATAGTACAAAGACCTGTTATATGTCAAAAGATCAAGGCAAATTTGTTTTTTACATGTCATGACCCATTTAAACTAATATAGTATTTTTTATCATATTTTGATATACTTTAAATTTTTATATTTCATTTTTCATTTTCATTTTAGTTAAAGTTTTACTGTTATTACTAGTTGTAAGTTTTACATTTTAAACCACAAATTGTCTACTGAAAATGACAAAAGCTGGTTATTTTTAAAACAGAGATACATTTTAGAATTGTATTGTAATTCTAGTGTGCACTGAACAAAAAAGTCACTCCGAAATTGCTAGTAAACTTCAAAATATTTACACGGAAATGTCATGTAACACATTGAATTAAACATGACATTTTGAAGTAGAAAGAATGAATAGTGTTTTCTTATAAAACATTCTCCAAAAGTTTATGTACAACTTCAAAAAAAATATTTATTTTACTGTGTGGATCTGTCTTCCTCTCGTGTGCAGACGCGAAGCACGTGCAGAATGAATCGTGAAATTGAATGTCTGTGCTCGATCGACTCGAGGGGAACATGAGAAGTGGAGAAAGTGTTTGGGAATTACACTGAGTCACAGATGAACGTGGGCTGTAGTGAGCATGTGTGCTTGAATCGCCCCAGAGAAACGCGCCTCGCTCCCCTGTAATTACACTCGTGATGGTGCAGCGCCACTGAGATGTGTGTGTGGGTCGAACTTTAATAGTGAAGGTGTTGTTGGCAGAACCCAGCTGAGATGTGCAATACGCGCTGAATATTTCATAGCATATTTTCCTCCTGGTTTCGGCTCGGAGGATGAAACCTCAGTAACACACCTCAGCAGAAATGCTGTAAATAGTGTTTCATTGTAGAAGGACAACGAATGCAGGGATTGCTTTGTCATATTTTCATTTATAGGATAATTTCCCAGGTGTAAACCTATAGACTACCAGTCATTTTTCCTCTTTTTTGGGGGGAAGGGGGAGAGAACATTCAGAGACAAAATGGAACGAAACATCCATTATCCGCTACAATAAAGCAATACGATTTATGTGAACATCATTATGAAAGCTCAGAAAGCTTGTCTGCATCTTATGATATAAATCTGAATTCAGTATAATTTTTAAAGGTCCACTATGGTTTGTGGTTGAAGCATAAAATTGCAAGAAACTTAAAATTTTTGTTTTCTAAATTTATTTAATATAATATTAGATTTAAAACTGTAATATTTTATATTATTTCGTTTTTCTCATGTCTAAATTCAAGATGACATCTCACTTCAAATACAGGGAATTATGGGAAGTGAAAAGAAATGTCAAAAAAGTATCTATTATTTTACCCCAAAATGAATAGTATAACAAAAATGTTTTGCCTAAAGAAAAAAAAGGGTATTTTTAGGACCATCAAGATGTTTTTCACATGAGCCTGTCATAAAAATAATGTCATAAGACAAACAAAAAATTTACGTAAACATAATACGGAAGTTGCGATAGTCTTTTCTTCTCTATTGTGACGTATATCAGAGTGAAACGGCTTCTCAAACAAGAACAAATGTAGGGCGGGGCTTGTGGAATTGATTGGATGGTTGTGATTTGCGATTGGTGGATCTCATGTGAGTGACAGGTTGCCCCGCCCTCGTCATCAGAGAAGAGAAGAGATGTCGCTGCAAGAGGGAGGGGAAGTTATTCTGATTTGAGATTACGAGGCACATACATTGAAAATATAATGATGTGCATGGATAAATCATTTATAATAAATACATCAATATTCCATGAAAAACAAGAATTGTCAATTTTGATTTCATGGTGACTTTAATGGTATTACAAATAGGCTTCATTTTCAAATAAAATATAGAAATATAACATGCATCTAATCCAAAATAAGATAATTTAAGTTCTTCAACTGTAAATACAATATTTTGTGGTGTATTCTTTGTGCTCTGTTGGCTAGCATACATTATGTAAAAGAGAAGGAGAATACAGCAGTTGCTGATTCATGGCATGCCATTCATCCGTCGTCGTCATCATCATCATGGCTGTATGAAATGCTAATGAAATGAGGATATTTTACACCCTTGTTTACTAGTGGAACATTCGAACACAAAAGTTTGCGTGTGTGTTGGAGATGTGCGATTGTGGGGAGATGTTGGTAGAAGCTATAAACTTCTGGAAGGAAAATGTATGTCCTCATTTTCACTATCAGATCAAAATGTCCTCGGTGAGCAGTCAGCCAAGTGAATGATTTCCATCAAATACTTGCCTTTTCTTTATCTCCAGCCTCCTAATGTAAGACATTCACTTACGCGCACGGGGGACGCTGGCTTGATTAACGTTTCTTATCATCCCTGTTGAGTTTAGGGAGATAATTTATTCTAAACAGCACCGACTGCTGAGAGATCCGCTGTAAATAATGGATATACTGCGATATTTTCAATTAATTTTAAACGATTTCATGCCTGTTTGAGTTAAATTGCTCTGCAATGCTCTTTAAACCACTCTAGGTATCTCATAATAAACTAACTGTTTGCAAGAAATCTACATTTACTATCTTTACTTTAAAACTCAATCCTGGTCGTATTGTCAACAAAGAATGAGAACATTTATTTTTTCTCATTTAGTTTCATTTTACATTGGAAAATGTGACATTATGGAAGAAAAATGTGAATGCTGTTTCATGCTGACTAACTTTAGTTCATGTATGTGTGCGTCCAGACACATGATCTGGATTGTTTATTGATTGATTGATTTAATTAGTGTTATGTTTAAACTTCATTAGTTACTGAAAGAGGTCTGAGTTGCTTCTTGTAAAGAGTAGTTTTCCCAAATCGGTCAGCCCTAAAAGGGTTGTTTGCCGAAGTCTTTAGAGTTAAGAAGTCATTTTTCATCATTTTAAAATATTATTTAATTTTCTACTCCCCAACAAAATCATTCTACAATTATTCAGTCATCATTAAGTCATCTGGTTTAAATTCCTATATTTTATTATGTTGCAAAATGTTGCAGAACAACTAAATATTGCAATTCCAATATCGTTCAGGCATATCATAGACTCTTAGGCACATACAGACATCTATAATAATCAAAAGCATAACAAAAGTCTCTAGTGTTTTTGTCAAATATGTTGTTAAGCAACAGGAAATGTTAAAGTTAAAAAATTTCTTCTCAGCTACATAATCTAAAACCAAGGCCCACTTTTCTAATTCTTTTGAGATAGAGGAGAGGCTGCAAAAACCCTAACATGACCGATGAACAGGAGCAAAAAGACCATGAGACGGAAAATGTGTAATAATCACAAATATAATATAGCACCAGACTGATAATCATAGGAGCGTACGTCACCACCGAACACACCAGCACGATCTGAATGATCTGGAAAGCCTTGACTTTATCCCGGTTCACTCCATCTTTCTTCTTGACGTCTTCACCCGGTCCCGGGCGCTTCAGAGCCTTCAGGACCATCAAGCAAGTGAACACTTGCATCATGAGAAAAATTAAGTATTCTGGCAAAAGTAAGCTGCAGATGTCAATGACTCCCATTCCAGTCAAAAGGCATGAACAGAAGATCAGAATCCATCCAATGACTGAAATGGTGATCCTGTATTTTATGGGTTTGAGCTTCAGGAAGGTCACAGGATGGAGAACGCCTACGTAACGCTCCACACAGGTGAAGGTTTGAAACAGAGGACGACCGACCAACAGAAGCAGTGCAAGAATGATTGTTACATATTTACAGTTGGAGCAATTGAAGAAGTACTGTTTGATTACAAAGGCATAGCAGAAGTTGAAGATGACCTCGATGAGTGATGTGTTGAAAACGAAGACTTCGAGAGACTGTCCTCGGATCATTTCTTTCATGCTCAGCCACAGGATGTAACAGTGCGCCGGCAAACCAAGAACCAGGTTTGTGCTGAGAGAAGAGGCGGTTAAATAGATAGGTAAATTGTGGAACTCGCTGGAGTTGTTTGCGAAAATGGACGTCTGCCATGTTGAATTGTTTGTCGCCATTGACATGATTACACCTGGATGTTGAAATAAAGTTAACAAGAAGGTGGAACAGAAGGTTAGAACAATGTGAACATTAAAGACACATTAAAACATCTTTAAAATGGACATGATACCTCACAAGGACAACCGTGCCTGTTAAATGTGGGACTGAATGGGGTTTGTTTCAGATACTGCAAGATCTGCTTTATAATTTTGATTGGATTATCGTTGACTTAGTTTTGCATTAACACCTGTGAAATGCTATACTAGACATGCAAATGAAGTATATCACTGAGATAAATTACAGAATCTTTTCTACATTTCTCATTTAGCAATTTGAGAATAGTGCTTTCATGCAAAACTTGCTGCCATGTAGGTTGGGTGGTTTCCATTTTAAAGTGTGTTGAATTTATCATACTGCTCTTACAATCTTTATATGGTAAAAATAGTAGTGGTGTGCTAGAATCTTATTCAGAATCAGCCATAGCATCAGTATTCGGCAGAGGTGGAAACTAACGAATTACAACTTATTTAGTTTCAAGTCAAATCACATTTATTTATATAGCGCTTTTTACAATATAGATTGTTTCAAAGCAGCTTTACAGAGATAACAGGAAAATAATGCAACAAAGTTTGTTTCCAGAAGAAAATAGCATCATAGTCCAGCTTAAGTAAGTTCAGTGATGGTTCATTTTTGTTGTAAAAAAAATATTAATTTAGTTTAATTATATATATAGCTGCTCTGGAGAAAACCGTGATGACATTGTCCAGTTCAGTTCTCATATAATGGTGTCAATGCAGGCAGATCAATATTATTGTTGAACATTAAATTAAATGTTTGATTAAAGGTAAAAATTGAATCCCTCTCAAATTTCTCATTTCACTTTCTGTGCCTTTGCCCTTTTTGAAAAAACAAACAAGAAAGAAACATTCTAATGACCTTTCATGGACTTCCTTTTAGCTAGCTTGTTAGCTTATCATAGCGACAAAACACAATTTACGAGATGAATACCACTACATAACTTCAGTCGAGTGTTTGAAATAACTTCCTTCTGTGATCTGACATTGCTTCTTATCAGAATGAGGCAGAAAATATTTATATCGAAAATATCGAACGACACTTTGGGGGAACGCCCCTCAGCGTAGCGCCTCTGAAGTATGAATGAAACTAAGCCAATCCTGATTGGTGTTGCGTGATGACGTAACGTGTGATGGCATAAGCGGAAGCTACAAAAGGACGCCGGCACACAAGAGAGATAGCTTTCTGTTCTTCAGCAAGCGCTCTCTGTCTCTGTCTGTCTTATTTGGTGTTGTATTGTCACAAGCAGTATATATATATATATATATATATATATGTATATATATGTGTTCTCATGGCGAGTTCAAGCAGTTACAGGAGGTGTGTGCATCCTTGCCCACGTTATATTACGGGTGGGGACACACCAACTGTGTGTGTACTGGGAGCGCAGCATGCATGAGCATGGCTTTTTAATGAGGATGGCCAGGCTCGCGACCCCCGTGGTGCGGGACCTGCGTCCGCTGAGGCGGCGCGGCAACGCTCTTCATGGGGCTCGCAGATGGATCTGACGGGGGATCTCGAGACTGCTGAGGCACGTTCTCGTGATTCATCCGCCAGTTCCGATGATCTCCCTCCTCGCGCGGAAAACCGCCCCGCGGCTTCTTCCACACGAGTGGAGAGCCTGATGCTTGAGCTGTCTGCTTCCGAGGAAGTAGACGTGCTCAGCATCAAAGGCGGGGATTTTGGGGATGACTCGCCACCCCATGTCCCCGCATATGAGGAGCTGGTGGAGGTTGTCTCTCATGCAGTGGCTTGTCTTAATATTAGTTGGCCACATGAGAGGCAGGAAACGCTTATAAAAAGCAAGTTGGACGAGCGTTTCCTGCAGCACAGAGAGCAACCTCATCATCAGGGTTCACCGTTCTTTCCCGATTGTGGAACAACCCTCACTCATCTCGCGTGTCCAACCCCCCCAGTGTTAAATTACAGTAATATATTGGGGGCGCAAGAGAACGGTTATGGGACGATGCCTCAGGTGGAACAGCCGCTTGCCACCCATTTGGCCCCCGAGTCTGCATCATCCCTGAAAACCCCGGTGCCGCCCACTAAACCATGTCGTGACACATCTTCGTTAGTGGGCAGGGCTTAACTCTTCGGGGTCGCTGATCACGCCGGCGTGATCAAGTCACATGTCCAGTTTAAGACGTCGAAGCATAAAAACAAAGTCACGTTGAGCGCTGCCGTCCACTTCTGTCGAAAGTGCTGGCTTGAAATTCTATTTTACTTTTTGTTTTGTGTTGATAGACCACGTAAAAACGGAGATATGATCATTTAAACTTTATATAAAAAAATTGACGTGTATATTGACGCGTTCGTAAAAGAACGCAAGATGGGATGTGACAGACGTTGCATTTATTCTAATAACTTTGTCGATTTTTGTCATAAAACAAAACGGAGAAAAACGTGTGAATCTGCTGACTCTGCTCTTCAGGCTGCACATTTTACAGAATGGAGGAGGAGCCAACTGAGCAAAGACGCGAAATTGAAAGGCAGGAGATTTACGGAGTAGATAAAGAGAGACATATATACATTATATATAGAGAGAGAGATATTATTGCTAGTTTGAGTAGATTTTGAGAGTAGTTTGGGAATAGTGTAGATCGTTTAGGAGTAGTTTAGGTAGTTTAGGAGTAGATTTAGATAAACTGTTTTGAGGAGTGGCACAGATGAAAAAAAAAAACAACAACAAAAAACACACCTGATATTTGTTGTATGTATAGTTTGATTTTGTGTTCATTTTACCTTTAGTATGGTATATTTGCACTATTGAGGAACCCCTCTTACTCAAGGAATGAAAGCCCTGTAATGTAGCTGTCTGTGTAATTGTACATGAAGTGTTTTGTAGAGTTTCTAAGCAAATAAGAAAAGAAAAAATGCCTATTGCCACACCTGCTTTTTGCTGTATATAGTTTGATTTTATCCCAATTTTACCTTTTTTTTTTATGTTGTATTAGCACTATTTGGGAGCCCTGATACTCTGGGAATGCAAGACCTTAAATATAGCTCTCTGTATAATTGTGTGCACTTTTTTTTTTAAAGTGGCAAAGCTAAAAAGAAAAAAAAAAAGCCTATGGCTACACCCGCTTTTTTTGTAAATCATATTTTTTTTTTGTATATAGCTTGATTATATCTGAATTGTTCCTGTATTTGTTGACATTTACAACTTGTGTCTACATTTTAAACCTTTTAAAATGCTTCATTGAGCATGTTTGTGTTTTTTGTAGTAGAAAAGCTATAATTTTTCTATTCGGATTTTGTGTTTTTTTGTGTGATTTTGGGTCCAGTATGTTGATACAGTACATCAAAGTGAAAAACTAATTGTCTGGTCATATAGGTGATGTTGTGCTGAAAAAAAATGATACCAAAAATTAGTATGGTAAACATTTGTTTATGTCGCAAAATAAAAAAATTAAAAAGTACTCAAAAAGGGCCAAAATAGCCCAAGACTCTGAAGGGTTAAATTGCTGCGGGTCCGGCTGGCGCTAGTCTGCACACTATGGCAGTACTGCAAGTGTACCAAGCCGACTTTCTAAAAGATATTGACTTGGGCGAGGGTCCAACTCCGGAGGATATTGCGGAGTTGAGGAAGGCTGCTGACCTGTCTCTCCGAGTCACCAAGGAAACGGCCCGTGCTATCGGCCGTTCCATGGCGGCTATGGTGGTCTCGGAGAGACATTTATGGTTAAATCTGTCGGGCATCAAGGAGAAGGACAGGGATTTCCTCCTTGATGGCCTGATTTCGCCTTCTGGCCTGTTCGGCGACTCAGTAAACATCTTCCTCGACAGGTTTCACGAGGCGAAGAAACATTCTGCAGCCTTCAGACAAAACCTCCCTCGCCGCTCGAAGTCTAAGAAGCCTACCCCCAGCGGGCAGCCTCAGCCATCCACCAGCTCAGCCGCCTATAGACAGGTGCAAAAGCAGAGTGTTTCATCTAGAGCCCCCCTCAAGGAGCTTGGGGGCATAGACGACACTCTCAGGCGAAGCCTCAACCGAAGCAGGGCGACCTGAGGGCCGTCCTGCAGGCGAAGAAGGCTTCGTCAAAGAGATCCTAGCCAGCCTAGGTTCTCTGCGGGCGGCCCCACCTCGATGTCGACTTCCCGCCTTTAAAAACGCTTCGGGACGCATCGGTTTCCAGCAAACCCACGCTGCACTGTACGCCCCTCAGCCCTGCGGCCAGGCAGCAATCGTGTTCGCCCATCGGGATTCATTTTCGGTCAAACCCTGCCGGAGATCCGCTTCAGGGGGTCGAGAACGAATCCCGATTGATACCCAAAACCGAGAGGCTGGTTCCCTTGGTAAAATATTTCGATGTATGGAAAAATCTCACCAACATTTCTCATTGGGCCCTGCGCACCATTCAAAAGGGGAACAGACTACAGTTCGGTTCCCGCCCCCTGAGTAGGGAACGGAGACGTTACGTCTGCCTGCCACTTCTGCTGTACTGCGGGGATCGCCTGAGCTCAGTCTTGGCTCCTCAGCGAAGAAACATATCTGCATATTGCCGGCGTCCTCCTTTTATACCCACGAGGTGGGGCGGAGTTGCGCCATTCAAATTCCGCAGACCCATGGCATTTCTTTGCCATTGGCTCGTTTTGTAATACTCGAAGTTGATAGGCTTCCTAAGCGAAAACCCATTCGTCGTCATCCGACGTAACGTTTCCGTTCCCTACTCAATGAATGAGGGTTACATATGTAACCGAGACGTTTCTTTATTCTATCGTACCAAAAATCACCAAAAAATATATTTCAAAATATTTATTTTAATTTTATTTCACAAAACTATGAAATTAGTAATGCAATTAGTAATTGGCTAAGAACATACATTTATTGAGGATTTGTCAAAAAATATTGATATTTTTGAGGCAACTAACTGATTAGGTTTATCTCAATAGGACAAAGTTTTCCTGAAATACAACTTCTAGAAGGAGTTGTGAAAAATGACAAGTGAGGAGGATCAACTCGGCATGACCAATAAAATCTGAAGAGAAAATAATAGAATTTGTAGCACTTTGTGGCGCTGTAGAGTCTGAGTGGCAGATTAGAACTTTAGGAGCTGAAGACATATTTTCAAAAAAATATCAAGTTCACTTTTGAGTGTGACTTGATTTAGAAATTGTGCTTTACATATAAACATTTAGAAAAATCAAAAGTCTCCAGTGGTTGTTCTGTCAGATATTGACCTTATGACAGCTCAAATAGGCTGAAAAGCATTGTTGCTATCTGATATTTTGTCTGTCAAGGACTAAAGATTACTGAACACATACAAACCTCCTTTTTTGGCAATTTCCTTTAACTGTAGTAAAAAGGTGGTTTTGGCACATGGAATTTGCAGCCCGTTCTCATCCTTTGGCGTCATACATGTGACGCTTTGGACATTTCGTTGAAATCTTACGCACATGGCATCCTTTAGCATCAATATGAGACGCAGAACCCAAGGCGTCATACAGGTGACGCTCGTCTAAATCCAACGCACATGGCATCGTTTAGCGTGAATATGAGACGCAGATCCCAAGGCGTCATAACCGTACCCTACCCCAGACCTAAACCTACCCATAACAGTACGTGTTATATTGACGCTAAAGGATGCCATGTGCGTAAGATTTCGACGAAATGTCATATGGCGTCACCTATATGACGCCAAAGGATGAGAATGCGTTGGAATTTGAATAGTAGGTATCGAGTGGCTAGTTAATGTATCTTTGTTTCGTTCAGTTCCTGAAATCAACCAGTGAAAAATGCAAGCCGACTTGTAGTTTTTTTAATGACATTGACCTTACACTTCCGTAATACCTTGATGTTCTCTCCATTAAAAATAAAGACTGTATGAATAAAGCATGTGAGTTATGGGAGTTTCCATTAACACTAGATCCAGTTAAGCCGATTACATGGAGTTTTATATGGCAGTATGCTTCATCATCAGATAATTTATGAAGGATATTTGTATAAAACCGTCTGTAAAACACCTTTACATTAAACAGGCTTCATTCAAGATACTTGTACACCTGTTAACTTCATCTTATGTGTGGATTATTTGGTTTCGTTTGAAAAACAGAAGCATGCTGATTTGACTTCAGTGTGAATCTCCGGTTTCAACATCTTTGTGCTCTGATAATAATAATGCAGATAAGTAGAGATGCAGACAAAGTTAACATTATTTTAAGAAAAACACACACAAAAACACATTATGTACCTCTGTGGACATTTTATCTGTGTTAATGTCAATGTTTATGACTGTTGGACTCTTGATGCTTGGTTAGATTTTCTCTTGAAATTTCAATATTTACTCGTGTTCTTCAGTTATATTTAGCATTTCACCATAACAGCTTCTTATCTGATTCCTGGACACAGGTTTTTCCCTTGAAATCTCACTATTTTCTTGTATTCTACCATTATATTTAGTGTTTCAATATAACAACCTGATACAAAAGCTTGTGCTTGCTAACTTTTGCACACGGATAAACTATGATGAACTACATTTGAAGTAATGTGTTCAAAAATGATCAAGCTCTTGGAAAGTACTGGAGGTGGTTAACTAGCCGCTGTCGTAAGGTCATTTGAACAATAAATATAAAAGTTTCACATTTTTACCCCAGCTACACAGTTTTAAAAGGGCTACATGTAGAATTTAGAAACCCTTGACTCGTTCACACGTAGTGCACAAGAGACTGAGGGCCCTATTTTAACGATCTAAGCACATGGTCTAAAGTGCACGGCGCAAGGGCACTTAGGGAGTGTCTGAATCCACTTCTGCTAGTTTAACGACTGGGAAAAATGGTCTGCCTGCCCGGCACATGGTCTAAAAGGGTTGTCCCTATTCTCTTAATGAATAATGGGTGTGTTTTGGGCGTAACGTGCAATAAACCAATTAGAGTCTCATCTCTCATTCCCTTTAAAAACCAGTTGCGCTTGCGCTACGGCGGATTCGCTATTTACATGACGGAATTTGCAAGCTGAAAGACTGTACGCTTCTCTGCTCATGCGCGAGGTTAAAGCGCACAAGCAGACCATCTATGCGACAAAGTGTAGGCGTGTTGTGGGCCTGCCTATTGGTGCACATTACTAACGCACTCTTTAAATAACCAAAAAAAATATTGCTCCATTGACCAGGTTTCAGTTGGTCAATGGGGCAGTCTATTTCAGTTGCCTCAAATTAGCAATGCGCCAACAATGTGCCTGAACACACAGACCAGCAGCCCATGGCTGCACAAATGGGCGCAAATGCATTTGCTATTTATACAACGTAGCGCAGGATGTAAAAATGAAAACTGCGTCGGGCTGAAACTAGCAAAATACACTTGCGTACCGCCTAGCGCCGCATTGAGCCAAGTGTATAATAGGGCCTATAATGCGATTCAATACCCCGATATACTCACAGCAAAGTTATTTTTCATTCTTCGCTAAGTAAGTAAAAAGTTGGAAATACCTTTGCAGGGATATACTGTAAGCGAACATCCCGATGCCTCTCAATAGCAGAATAAACACAACAAAGATGACAGCGGTGAGAAAACAGCAGTTAAGAAAGCATCTGATCATAGCATTGTAGATATGTTTGCACCCGCTCTGCGATTCACCGGCATCATGTCGACAGATGAGGTAATTAATAGGGCTTCCTCCTAATAGTCGTGGCTAAGCCACACAAGTCTGTGACGAACAGATGGTTTAAATCTGGTTCTTGTGGTAATTACAGTATGTCGGGTCATGTATTTGCATGACGTGGAGGCACCGGCTTTTTTTCCAGATAACAGGAGAAACAACTCAAAATACTATACAATGATTCAAAACTGTAAAGGGTCTACTTGTATTTGTGTAAACTCACAGTAACACCAAACCCTTTTGCTCTTGTAAAATAAAGGAAATAAACAGGATGCGCTTTCTGCCGTCTCAGTCTCTGTGAACTGGAGCGCGTCACAAAAATGAACCGAAACTCAGCGTATAGACTACTTGCCTCACAAACATGACTAATATATCTAAAGAAAGTTTGAAATGTCTACTTTTAAACAAACCAATTAAAATACAAAATACTCTCTGATTATGTAAAAGGTGCATTTCTCTCTAAAGTCAGCATCATCAACTTCATCTTCAAGTTCAAAGCCTTTATTGTTGTACGCACAGTTCCCTGTGCAATGAAATTCTTAATTTGCTTTCCACTGCATGCCGTTAAAAAAATAAAATAAAAATAGAAGATAGAAAACAAGAATACAGGATTAATAAATAAATAATAAGAAACATATAAGTTACAAATATACAAACAGTGCAATATAGTACAGTATAGTTGTGTAAAGTCTGTGCAGGTCGCATTTGTGCGTCAATGCCTGCGGTGCCAAATATGAATTTATAGGACGACCAACAACGGTTTGGTGAGTCTTTGTTGAAATAGTTTCGAGTAATATCAGGGTGATGTCAGGGTCAATGGATGTTTATCCCATTTAATATTCTTATGGCTACTGGATAAAAACTATTTCTCATTCTAGACGTCCTGCATTTGACACCTTTGTACCTCTTTGCAGAGGACAGTTTGTGTTGGGGGTGAGTAGAGTCTTTAACAATGGAGCTGGCTCTTCTTTAGACCTCTGTGGATGTTCTGCAAGGAGGGTAATGGTGTTGTAATGATCCTCTCAGCAGTCTTTACCGTTCTCTGCAGGCGCTTACGGTCCATTTCTGTGGTGCTACCGTACCACACTGTGATACAGCTGGCTAGGATGCTCTCAATGACGTTGCTGTAAAAACTGATGAGGATCTTGGATGACATGCCAGATTTCCTCATCCTTCTGAGGAAGTAAAGCTGCTGTTGTGCTTTCTTTGACCAGCTGGGTGGTGTTATGTAACCAAGTGAAGTCATCACTGTTGTAGACACCCAGGAATTTAAATCAGCTCACCCTTTCCACCTCAAGCCCGATGATGATCAGTGGACGATGAGTTCTTCTCTCCTTCCTCATGTCTATGAACATCTCCTTGGTTTTGTCTGTGTTGAGAGTGAGATTGTTCTCCTCCCATCATTTCACTATAGACTTGCTACCTCACTCCTGTATGCTGTTTGGTCACCACCAGTAATAAGTCCAGTAATAAGTAAGAATGATGTTATTCTTATGGGTGGCGACGCAGCCGACACTTACTCAGAAAACACATAGGCCTACTAGTTTATTAATAAATAATTATACTCCTTGCTATAGCCTATATATAAAAGGCTCATTATGGTTAAGTACCCCCCCTCCACCCCCATATAAGTAATTAAATTAATATAAACCTGTGATTAGTCAACTAATGGACTACTAGTCGACTAGAAAAATGTTTAGTCTGGTTGCAGCCCTAGTAACTAAATTGATAAATGATATGATAGTTTGATTATAAAGTATATTTGAGACAATAGACTATAGATCTAACTTTAAGAGACTATTAAAGGGATAGTTCACTTTGAAATTAATTTTTGATATGTTTTAGCTTACCTCAAGGGCATCCAAGATGTAGATGTCTTTGTTTCCGCAGTATTTTCAATTTTGATATTTTTAGGTCAAACCGTTCTTGTCTGTCAGTCATATAATGCAGGTCTATGGTCACCACCTCAAAGAGCATGCACAGAGAAGTCCAAATTAAACATGATTTAATGACTCGTAAATGTAAGTACTCATTGATGGCCTAAGACACGAAACGTTTTTATCGTTTTTACCTCTTGTAAACACAGCCAGGTCCAAGTGATCTGAGGTCGCCGGCGCTTCGGTCTTTTCCAGAAAGCACCGGAAGTGATCTCTCGCGCGTACGTCACTCATACAATTGTTTTATTTTTTATTTTTTTGGAATTGTTTTCTTTTACGACGGTTTAAACATCCCGGATAAGTGCAATTTAGTACCCTTTTAATTAGCCGTCTTACCTAAAATCTCTGCTCTGTGTAAACAATGAATGACGTATACGCGCGAGGTTTCACTTCCGGCGCTTTCCGGAAAAGACCGAGGCGCCGGCGACCTCAGATCACTTGGACCTGGCTGTGCTTACAAGAGGTAAAAACGATATAAATACTGTTTGTTTTCTCACACAAACCGCTCGTTTCGTGTCTTAGGCCATCAATGTGTACTTACATTTACGAGTCATTAAATCATGTTTAATTTGGACTTCTCTGTGCATGCTCTTTGAGGTGGTGACCATAGACCTGCATTATATGACTGACAGACAAGAACGGTTTGACCTAAAAATATCAAAATTGAAACTACTGTGGACACAAAGACTCCTACATCTTGGATGCCCTTGAGGTAAGCTAAAACATATCAAAAATTAATTTCAAAGTGAACTATCCCTTTAATTCCTTTTCTTTGCATGACACATTGAAATTTGGCTCTTACATTAAGCATTCATTTCATGTGTTATTGAACGGAAGAGAGGCTACCGGGAGCGTAGTGTTTTTCTGGCGAAACTGGCTCAAGTCCTTTACATGAAAATCAGTCTATTATAGACAACCTAGAAAGTCGAGGAAGGTCTCATTTTTAAAGTTTTGTTGCAAGCTGTTCACACATTGGCAATACAAAACGCAATTAATACATTAAAATTTGTACATACCCCTTTAAATGTTAAAACAAAGGACCACTTTTCTAATTCTTTTAAGATAGAGGAAAGGCTGCAGGAACCCTGTCATGATCCCTGAACACAAGCTCATAGACCAGGACAGAATAAATATGTTATAATCTATAATGTAATAAAGCACCAGACAGATAACCATAGGAGCGTACGTCACCACCGAAGACACCAGCACGATCTGAATGATCCGGAAAGCCTTGACTTTATCCCGGTTCACGCCATCTTTCTTCTTGACATCTTCACCCGGTCCAGGACGCTTCAGAGCCTTCAGGACCATCAAGCAAGTGAACACTTTCGTGATGAGAAAAGAAAGGTATTGTGGTAAAAGTAAGACATTGAAGTCAATGCCTCCCATTGAAAATAAAAGGCATGAACAGATGATCAGAATCCATCCGATGACGGAAAAGGTGATCCTGTATTTTATGGGTTTGAGCTTCAGGAAGGTCACAGGATGGAGAACGCCTACGTAACGCTCCACACAGGTGAAGGTTTGAAACAGAGGACGACCGACCAACAGCACCAGTCCAAGAGCAATTATTACATATTTACAGTTGGAGCAATTGAAGAAGTACTGTTTGATTACAAAAGCATAGCAGAAGTTGAAGATGACCTCGATGAGTGATGTGTTGAAAACGAAGACTTCGAGAGACTGTCCTCGGATCATTTCTTTCATGCTCAGCCCCAGGATGTAACAGTGCGCCGGCAAACCAAGAACCAGGTTTGTGCCGAAAGAGAAGGCGATGAAATAGAAAGGTAAATTGTGGCATTCGCTGGAGTTCTTTGCGAAAATGGATGTTTGGCATGTTGAAATGTTTGCTGCAGTTGACATGATCACACCTGGATGTTTGGAAGTTGAATGAAAATCAATGGGAAAGTGGAAGGAAAGACACATTAAAAACACATTTAAACATCTTTAAAGTTGTACCTTACAGATTAGTTTTCAGTCGTTCTTCAGTGTTTTTGTTGTCCACTGACAGTCACTAAACACCCAGACTTCTTGAGCTGTGCCGGTTGAATGTGGGACTGAATGTGGTTTGTTTCAGATGCTGCAAACCAGAGTTTTGATCAATGACTTATTGGATCACTTTTGACTTGGTTTTGCATTAACGCCTGTGAATTATCATCCCAGCCTGTGAAATGCTATACTTGACATGCAAATGAAATAATACTGAGATAAATAACTTATCAAGTGCTGGTTCCTTTTAAAAAAAACCTGCCTCATTGCTAGGGTGTTTCTAGACAGTTCTGAGTGATTGACATATATTTCTTGCTTACTCTATACTGTATATAACATTGCTTTTTGTGTGAATATATACAGTGTACGGACTCAGCAGCTCGGGTTGAGTTAGACAGGTCATTCCACCAGAAGGGGACATGGTGAAGGTCCGTGAAAGTGATTTTGTGCCTCTTTGAGATGGCATCACGAGGCGCCATTCACTTGCAGAACACAAGCTTCTGGAGGACGCATAAGTCTGGAGTAATGAGTTTAGGTAGAAGGGAGCAGAGCCAGTGGTTGTTCAGTAGCCAAGCATCAATGCCTTGAATTTGATGCGAGCGGCAATTGGCAACCAGTGCAATTTTGTGAGGAGAGGTGTGACGTGTGCTCTCTTCGGCTTGTTAAAGACCTCTCTAGCTGTAGCATCTGGATCAGTTGCAGAGGTTTGACAGTGCAAGCTGGAAGACCTGCCAAGAGAGCATTACAATAGTCCAGTCTGGATAGAATAAGAGCTTGGACAAGGAGTTGGGTAGCATGCTCTGATAGGAAGGGCCTGATCCTCTTGATGTTATATAGGGCAAATCTACATGACCGGGCATATCTAGCAATGTGGTCTGTGAACTTCAATTGGCTTTATGCACAGCTGCACTACTTCCTGAACTTCAGCCAGCTCCTTTGTTTCCTGTCTGCCATTATTGGACAAACTGATTAATCCAGGTGTGCCTGGCCTCAGTAAAAATAATCAGGCACACCTAGATTAATCAATTTGTCCAATAATGGCAGACAGGAAACAAAGGAGCTGGCTGAAGTTCAGCAAATAGTGAAGCTGTGCATAAAGCCTATTGATCATCAATCACAACTCCAAGGTTCCTGGCTAACCTTGATGGAGTTATGGTTGATGAACCCAGCTGAATGGAGAAGTTGTGGTGTAGTGTTAGATTGGCCGGGACCACAAGCAACTCTGTCTTCGCAAGGTTTAGTTGAAGGTGGTGGTCCTTCATCCAGCAAGAAATGTCTGTCAGGCAGGCTGAGATGCGAGCAGCAACCATCGGATCCTCTGGTTGGAATGAGAGGTAGAGTTGTGTGTCGTCCGCATAACAGTGATAGGAAAAACCAGGTTTCTGGATGACAGATCCTAGTGATGACATGTAGATGGAGAAGAGAAGTGTTCCCAGCACTGAGCCCTGAGGCACTCCAGTAGCTAGATGTTGCGACTTAGACACCTCATCCTCCATTGATTATAAGCCTGGATGTATAGATTAAAATCTCTGAATATTTCATGCAAATTGTACCGGAATATATATTTATAAATCCTGACTATATAAATGCAAATCTGAATATATTGTCTACATCTCAAAATTAATTCATCTTTATGATCTGGCACATCATTATACTGTAGATATTGGCAACATCTGTTTTTCTTTGCTCTTTGATACCAAAAATCACAAAACATTTTTTTTTTTGTATATTTATTTTATTTCAAGAACAATATTATGAAATATAACTGCAGACAGCAATTACAGAGACACATTTAGTGAGAATTTATAGCAAGTACATTTTTGTTTTATCTAATTGCTCAGGTTCCCATAGAACATAATGCTAAAGAAATAAAGAAAACCTCTAAGAAATTGTATTTCAGTAGGAAAAATGTTCCTGAAATATAACCTGACTTCTAGTAGGAGTCGCCGTGAAATCGTACAATCTGCGGAAAAAGAAAGTGAGTATGATGAACTTGCTTGACGAATGAAATCCGAAGAGAAAGAGTAATGTTTCAAGGCCAAAGTTCATGCATGCGTGTGCAAATTCTTAACTCATGGTGGCACTGTAGAGTTTGAGTGGAAGATGCCAAAGTTGGTCTGAAAACTTTTCAGTCCATTCCCAATTAGTAAGCTTTTGTAGACTACAAGAAAACTGATTTACTCTTTTGTTATAAGTTGAACTCATTTCTCGCAGTCAATTGAGTCAACAAAAGTCTCTAGTGGTTGAATGGTCAAATATGTTTTTATTTTTTAACAGTAATTCTAAAAGTTTCACATTTTTACCTCAGTTACACAGGAAGGTTTATTGAAACTCTTTAATGCCTAAACAAAGGCTCACATTTCTAATTCTTTTGAGATACAGAAAAGGCTGCATGAAGCCAAACATGATCCCTGAACAAAAACAAGCAGACCAGGACAGAAGAAATGTGTTATAATCTATCATAAAATACAGCAAGAGACAGGTAACCATAGGAGCATACGTCACCACCGAAGACACCAGCACGATCTGAATGATCCGGAAAGCCTTGACTTTATCCCGGTTCACTCCATCTTTCTTCTTGACGTCTTCACCCGGTCCAGGACGCTTCAGAGCCCTCAGGACCGTCAAGCAAGTGAACACTTTCATGATGAGAAAAGTTAAGTGTTCAGGCAAAAGTAAGACGTTGAAGTCAATGACTCCCATTGTAGTCAAAAGGCATGAACAGAAGATCAGAATCCATCCGATAGCGGAAATGGTGATCCTGTATTTTATGGGTTTGAGCTTCAGGAAGGTCACAGGATGGAGAACGGCTACGTAACGCTCCACACAGGTGAAGGTTTGAAACAGAGGACGACCGACCAACAGGAATATTCCAAAACAGAATGTAATGGGCTTACAATTAGAGCAATTGAAGAAGTACTGTTTGACTAGAAAAGCATAGCAGAAGTTGAAGATGACCTCGATGAGTGATGTGTTGAAAACGAAGACTTCGAGAGACTGTCCTCGGATCATATCTTTCATGCTCAGCCACAGGATGTAACAGTGCGCCGGCAAACCAAGAACCAGGTTTGTTCCGAAAGAGAAGGCAATGAAATTGAAGGGTAAATTGTGGCATTCGCTGGAGTTCTTTGCGAAAATGGCTGTTCGGCATGTTGAAATGTTTGCCGCCGTTGACATGATCACACCTGGATGTTTGGAAGTTGAATGGAAATCAATGAGAAGTTGGATGGAAAACAGCGTCAAAGAACATTAAAACATCTTTAAAATTGATACGTTACCTCACAAAGAGAACCGTGCCGGTTGACTTAATGGGGTTTGTTTCTAATACTGCAAGATCTGCTTTATATTGGATTATCTTTGACTTAGTTTTGCATTAATGCCTGTGAAATATCATCCAAGCCTGTGAAATGCTATACTAGACATGCAAATGAAATATCACTGATATGGATAACTCATTTTGTTAAGTGGCAGTGATTCTTCCATGCAAAAATAGCTGGTTGCCAGAAATAGCATACATACTACTCTTGGAATGTCTTGCCTTTTACTATCATTATATGGCAGAATTCAACGCTCTCCCGAATTCAGACATTGCATCAGTATTATTTGGTCGCTAACATGTTGCTAGATGGTTGCAAGTCAAAAGACCCCACACCCAGATATTCTGCTCAGGTCCCTCCTCCTGTCTAAGTCTGTGGGAGTTTACACAAGCCTGAGTTTGAAATCACACCTGACACCTGCGTGTCTGTCCGTTTATGTTAATGAGTTAATGTGAGTTCATCAGTCTGATATGTTGTTTCTATCCTGTCAAACATATTGAAAACTGAGTAGCTCAAGATTTTGACTGTGCATTTAAGAATAAATAGTTTTGTAAAAAAAAATATATATATATATATGTAAACAATAACAATATAATATAATATTATATATTTTTTTATCATTTAATTCATTGTTAGTAATAATAATTAATTGTTTTACAAAAAACAATATTTTATTTTGTCCATGTATGTTGCTAAGCAAACATTTTTTCACATTTTTGTAAATCTAGACCGAGATATGGTTTGTGATTTTTTTTTTAATTATTATAATAATTTAATAATAATATACATTTTTATACATTTTTATGCGTTTTAGTGAGAGGGGACACTGTTTATGCTCTTTCAATGTAATTTGGAGTGAGTTTTGACTTTTAAAAGTTACAGTTCTGTATAGTACATGAAATTGTTTTGTTTAAAGGTGCTATATGTGATTTTTTAGCGGCCTCTATCGGTGATGTTTCAGATTGTAACCAATTTTTACAAGAGCGCTCGTGCTCGTGCTCGTGTGCGTGCTCGAACAGAAGAGCGAGCACTCATGGTACCGGCCACACTGAGACTTTCAACACACCGGAGAAAGCATCGCACAACATGCTGGAAACTCATGTAAACTCCCACTGCAACGTTACAATAATAAACTTTTATCAGCTTGACGTTGAACTAATGCTCCATGCTCGTACCATGATAACGATACATTTGTGGTGTTATCTAGCATAAGGCATTTCACTAACTATTCGTGTATCTTTCACAATCAGCAATGTCAACATAGGTGAATGTATAATATGATAACGAAAATGGTTAGTGGACTGAACAATTTCAGTGTAACAGTAAGACAGTAGGAGGTAACATTACTGTACTGAACGTGTCTGGAAATGTGTATTATAAACAATATGATAGTAGTGGGATGAGTGACGTTAGACAGTAGATCTAGTACATAAGTACAAGTTACATCCTAAAGCACCTACTTTTTGTTATCCTGGAACAGTCTTTTGTATTCATTTCATGTCTCATATATGTTGTAGTTTACCTTGCTATTTCATTACAGTTTACCATTATTTATTTCAGCATATCTGAAAACTTGTAATTTATCACAATAAAAATAGCGGAGGTCTCTCCATAATTCAAACGCTCTGCCGATGTTGATCCGTGTTTTCGTCCTAAGTCGATCCGATTCACGTTTGGCCTGACGAGCTTCAGCAGATACATTTTTGTTTTTTATATTTTTGTGGAGTTTGTGTTGGAGTGTGTGTTGTGCTGGAGGCAGGTCGTGTTTGGTGTTATCAGACTCCATGTCGTCAGCTGCAGTTCCGTCGCATAGACTGTATATAAAGAGAGAGGCTCGGGAGCGCGCATGCACGTCACATCCGATGGATTTAGCAGAAAATCCGATGCGGAGACTTCACATAGAAATATGAATATTGGCCTTCAGAGGTAATAGCAAAACCCGACAAGTGGATCATTGTAATGTGTGATTACAACCCCTTCACACACAGGCAATAAAAAAAAGGACTCATTTTAGAAGAAAAGTTACATAGAGCACCTTTAACTGTGCTGTAAAATGAGCACTGGGCCGTCAGCTGGTCTCTCTCTCTCTCTCTCTCTGCTTCTCTCCTCTCTCTCTCTCTCTCTCTCTCTCTCTCTCTCTCTCTCTCTCTCTCTCTCTCTCTCTCTCTCTCTCTCTCTCTCTCTCTCTCTCTCTCTCTCTCTCTCTCTCTCTCTCTCTCTCTGCTTCTCTTAGAGCTCCACGGACGATCACTGACATAACGACCAAACCCTGTGAGATCAGACCGCAGAAACCCTCCGTTCACGTGCCCAACATGGGCCCGAGAGGAGAAGTTGTGAGAATGACAGAAAAACAGAGATGTCACACGTCCCTATGAGGCTGATGACTCAGATGTGTGTGTGTGTGTGTGGTTTGGCGCTGGACGTGTGAAAGTGTGAGAAATGGCTGCTTTGAGAGTGTGAGAGTTGCACAAGAAAACACGCCTTCCTCATTTTTTCTGTTTGCCGAACACATTTCAATGCCGACCGATTTCCAGTGGAACATGGATTCCTTTCAGGACTCTAACTAGTCTGACTAAGGCCCACTGAAGTGCCTTGGAACGTGTAGCTTTGTATGATGCGTTGACGTAATTTCCACTGAAACATTAAGCTAAGGCGGGACATATTGAATGGCTCCTCCCCCTTTTAAAATAGTCAATAGCGTTTAGTTTAACTCACAACCTCAAGTCGTACTTGACAGCACCATGGAAGCGAATCCGAGCGCTGATGATATGTTGGATTCAATAGTAGAGCTGTGATTAATTTCTAGCCATTTCATTCTTAACCAACGTACAGTTGAGAAACGGAATAAAACTCGAGCGTTTGAGCAACTGTACACACATCTCAAACCTATATTGCTCTGATGTGTCAACGGTCGCTTTGGCCTGGTGGTGTTTATAGCAGAGGGGGCGGAGCTTTAGATTCTAGAGAGCATTTGATTGGACAGAAGATGTGATGAGAAGCTGAAGTCCGCGCTGATGTCATAAAAATCCGTGATCCATTTTAGCGGAAGTGAGACTGTAAGTTTTGAATGCTTATATCTCCTAAATGCAAATTTTGTCATTGGTTTGGAACACACCAGCTTATTCATAACCTTAAAGGGATACTCCACTTTTTTTGGAAATAGGCTCATTTTACAACTCCCCCAGAGTTAAACTGTTGAGTTTTACCGTTTTTGAATCCATTCAGCCGATCTCCGGTTCTGGCGGTACCACTTTTAGCATAGCTTAGCATACATCATTGAAGTGGACAAGACCATTAGCATTTCTAAAAAAAAAATGACCAAAGAGTTTCGATATTTTTCCTATTTAAAACTTGACTCTTCTGTAGTTACATCGTGCACTAAGACCGACGGAAAATGTAAAGTTGCGATTTTCTAGGCTGATATGGCTAGGAACTATACTCTCATTCCTGCGTAATAATCAAGAAACGTCACTGCCGTACCATGAGAGCAGCAGGCGTAATGATATGACGCAGCGCCTGAAAATAGGCCACCTTCCGTCAACACAACGGAACTATTTTCAGGCGCTGCGTCATATCATTGCATAAAAATATTCAATATCTCAAAACAAACCTATTTGCTCTGAGATTCAAAATGTTTAATGCAGGAAGTAAAATACAGGGGAACTAAAACATTCCACATATTTATATATAAATTATATTATAAAATTATATATATTTTTTTATTTATAATTTATAAATAAATATATTTTAGAATATTTTATATGGACCTGCAGATAAGAATCTTTAAATGATGATTGCAAAAAAAGATAATACATTAAAATCTTAAGAATACACAGGTACTTTTGAATGAATGTCAATAGTTTATTTTTATAGTTTATTTTATAGTTTTATTATTTGTTTTTTTATGAAGATATAAACCTTTTTTTTTTTTGTTGATTTTCAGGGAGATTAACTTGATATATAACCTGATATATTAACAGGATTTATATACTGTTATATAAAATGATATATAAATGTAAAGTTATAAAATAATCTAAAATTGCTTATACAGTAATAAAAGACTGTGGCCACACTTAGCAACAAAAGTCATAATTCATAAGTAAGAAGCTTTGAGGAAGTTTTTTTGTGCGGAGGAGGACCTGACGTCCTGCAGTTCTTCAGAGCAAATAATGTTCCAAAACACCTTTAAAACTTAAGAACCTTGATTGTATAATCTTTTTCTCCTTGCTAATCTCAGAAATATGTTAAATAAAGAAATCTGTCCACTGATAATATACAGCAAGAGCTCTCAGAGCCTGTCACAGTCCTCCAGTATTTCAGCCCACGAGTGAAGCAGAGGACCAGACGCGTCCAAACTGTCATGTCATTTCCTGTCCTTTGAAGGCTCGATGCGTTCAGCATCTTTGTGGATGATAATTATAATTTGGAAGGGGAGAGAGAGACTGAGAGATCTGTTTAACCAGATTGCGTCTTTGATGCTGTGCCCTGCACTCTTAAAAATAAAGTTTCCAAATGGAGATTTTTACAGTGATGCCGTAGAACAACCGTTTTTGGTTCCTCAAAGAACCTTTCAGTGAACGGTTCTTAAAATAACCTTCTTTTTTTTTCTTAGTGTGAAGATGAACATTCTAAAAATCTAAAGAACCCTTTTCCACTATAAAGAACCTTTTGTGGAACGGAAAGATTCCATGGATGTAAAAGGTTTCAGTGGAAAAGAAGCATTATTTGTCATATTTGTGCAGTGCTAATGTCAGGAGTGTTGAGATGCATGTTATAAAACAGATCAACATCAGTTCCTGTTGTCATATCGCGGTTGCCGCCAAGCCTCTTATATTTCTTGTCAAATCATGAATAATTTCCATTTAAGTTGTGCTCTGGGAAGGACTTCTATGTTCAGTATTCAAAATGAATCTTGAAGTGATTTTATTCTAGATCAACACTCTCCATATTTTTGAATTTAATACACTGATTTAAAAGTTTGGGGTTGATTTATTTTTAAAGTCTGTTCTGCTCACCAAAAGCTGAATATATTTGATCAAAAATACAGTAAAAACACACTATAAAAAATGCAGGGATGTTTTAACCCAAATTTGGTTCAAATTTGGATGAACCCAACTATTGGGTTAAAAAAGGTAATTAAAAAATAAAGTGGCTGGGTTTGTCCATATTTGACTCAAATTTGGGTTGAAACAACTCTGCATTTTTTAAAATGCAGTACATTTCTTAATATAATTATTGAAACCTTGCTTAAAGGGATAGTTCACCCAAAAATGAAAACTCTGTCAGTAATTACTCTCCCGCATGTTGTTCAACCCCGTAAGACTTTCGTTCATCTTCGGAACACGAATTAAGATATTTTTGATTAAATCTGAGAGCTGGATCACTCCTCCATAGGCTTCTTAAGGGATCGAAACTGGCCGGCCCAAAAGTTATTAAAGACATCGTTAAAATAGTCCGAGTGACTACAGTGGCTCAACCTTGAGTTTATCAAGTACAACCCAGAAGCTTTGCGTAGTTTCACTACGTGAAATATCACGGCCGTACAGAGAAGGAAATGAATAGTTGAATAAAGTCGTTATTTTTGTTTGCTTGATAAACCGGACACATGCCTTTGGTGTGAGAGACCCGGGTTCGAATCCACTGCAAGACACCAATGTGTCCCTGAGCAAGACACATAACCCGTAGTTGCTCCAGAGGCGTGCGACCACTGACATATATAGCAATTGTAAGTCGCTTTGGATAAAAGCGTCAGCTAAATGAATAAATGTAAAGGTTGAGCCACTGTAGTCACTCGGACTATTTTAACAACGTCTTTCATAACTTTTGGGCCGGCCAGTTTCAATCCCTTAAAGGGGTCATATAATGGTACATGCACTTTTTCAAGTTGATTGTACTGAAATGTGTGTTGGCAGTGCCTGTACACAACCATCATATAGTGATAAAAATCCATCCAGTTGTTTTGTTTTAATCTCCTTATATGTTTTCCCCTGCCTCAAATCGAGCCGTTCGACCGTGTGACGTCACACGCTCGGAAGCCCCTCCCACGATTGTTGATTGATAGGCGCGTTTCAACACAGACCCGCCCTCGCTCGCGAGCCAGCTGTCAATCATAGTCTGCGCGGATCGGCGCGGTCATTGTTGATATGCTGGAGCACTGTCAATGAGCAGAATGGCGTCTAAGCGATTGTGGTGTTCTGTTCTTGGGTGTAATAACGAACACAGCAGTCATTTTAATGTTCCTGAATCCGAACCGCTGAAGACGCAGTGGCTGAGTTTGTTTACGAAGGGAATATTCCCCACGAGCAACGTCAATGCTCTCATGTTTGCGCGAATTTCACACACCAGACTGCTTTATAAACGAGGGTCAGTATAAAGCTGGATTTGCTAAGAAGCTGCTCCTGAATAAAGAATCGGTACCAGATATTCGTGTTCCTGCTGAACCTCTAGAACAACTGAAGTGAGTGTAACGTTTTATTAAACTTTATATTAATATTTATATCTTTGCAAATCGCTTCACGATGAATGAGTCTAAGGTTTACACTCAGGGTACATTACTGCATGTTTTCTATGTACGACGTTCTCCATATAATTCATAATCCCACGTTTATAATGAACAACACGTTATGGTATTGTGTTACAAACGTGTACGCCTAGAACAGAGAGGCGGAGTCAGCAAAGCTCATGATCATTTAAAGGCATATGCACTGAAACGGCGTGCTGAAAACAGAGCTGTTTTTGACCAGGTAAAATAAGTGTTTTCATACAATACTAATGAGAATTTTTAATTAAAGTATATTGCAAACTTTTAATTTAGACCCTAAAGAATGATATTAGCTTGTACAAAAATGGCATTATATGACCCCTTTAAGAACAGTGGTGGAATGTAACGAAGTACAAATACTTCGTTACTTTACTTAAGTACATTTTTCACATATCTTTACTTTACTTAAAGGAACACTCCGACTTTTTGGGACTTTAGCCTATTCACCTTATCCCCCAGAGTTAGTTAAGTCCATACAGCACTGCTACTTGGGCGGAGTGATAACCGCAGCACCTGAGACGCGCTCTCTGCTCCTCACCACGGCGCGTCTCAGGTGCTGCGGTTATCACTCCGCCCAAGTAGCAGTGCTTCGCCTTCAGAGAATATAGTTCCCAGGATTTATACGGTTAAAATATGTCTGTGTCTCATGTGACTTTGTTTTTTGTACACTCTGTGACTATACAAATCACAACATATAAATAGGAAAATGTTTGCGTTATTTTGTCACTTATTTGGATTAGTATGCTAGCTGCAACCATTTACATCCAGTCTTTGTGCTAAACTAGGCTAGCGGTGGGTGCGTCAAACAGACTTAAGCCCCGTTCACACTACACGCGACCAAGCGACGCGATACCATTCATTTCAATGGTGAGCGGGCGACTTCCGGCGACACGCGCGACAGCGACCATTGGCGACTAGATGGGGCGTGTCTGGCGACGCGACAAAGTTGAGAAATTTTTAACTTTATGCAAATGAAGAGCGATTTTCGCGAGCGACAACCAATAGGAGTGGAGCGCACGTGATCCTTCTCCTCAGCCCCTGGGCCTGCAGTGATGGACGGCAAGAAAGCTGATTCGCTGTCTTTTGGATGTCATACTAGTCAACCAGTAGTGGGAACGCCCACTAGCGACCTCATCGCCAGCGGCTGGCGACTTGCAGTGACAAAGTCGCGTGTAGTGTGAACGGGGCTTTATAGCACGCACGGAGATGAAAAAGGTATGTATGGACTTATCTAACTCTGGGGGATAAGGTGAATAGGCTAAAGTCCCAAAAAGTCGGAGTGTTCCTTTAAGTAGAATCAATAGTGCTACTTATTACTTTTACTTCGTTACATTTTGCAGCAATTATTATACTTTCTACTCCACTACATTTCTACAATGTTCTGTTACATTTTCTGATAAGTTTTCCCCCTGCCAAAACGCCATCTTGACCGTCCGTTCGTCGCACGTTTGTCTCACCAGTGAAGTTTGGTTGCCATATCAACCCGGTCACACTAAATGCGTCTCTATAGCACGCAGTGTGTTTATCGTGCAATTTATATGCGGAAATTTGTTTTTATGTGCATAGGATACGCATGGGTAGGTTAGGGTAGATTTAGTAGTGGTGTGGGGTGCGTGTGTTGTGTATTCTACGTTTGGTTAGGATTAGTATGGCAAGCCAAGAGGTTCCGAATTACGCCATAAATGAATCGCGTTTACAGCCAAACCCCGTCACATTAAGCTTGATGTGATGTATATTGCCTAATTGCAAGCTTGTTCAGAAATGGTGACAGAAACTTACAAAATAACGGCTTTTCCATCATTATTGAACATCATAATAGGAGTATTAGGTTGAATGAGTTAGGATTAACTGTTTTATTAATCATTAGAATATAGACATTAAGAGAATAAATTGTTATGCAAGTACTTTTACTTTTAATACTTAAAGTACAATTAAAATCAGGTACTTTTTACCTAAGTAAGGTTGTCATTGTGATACTTCTACTTTCACTAAAGTAAATATGTTTCTGGTTATATGTACTTTTACTTAAGTAGCCTACTGAGATTCAGTACTTCCTCCACCACTGCTTAAGAAGCCTATGGAGGAGTGATCCAGCTCTCAGATTCAATCAAAAATATCTTAATTTGTGTCCTGAAGATGAACGAAAGTCTTACGGGGTGGAACAACATGAGGGAGAGTAATTACTGACAGAGTTTTCATTTTTGGGTGAACTAACCCTTTAGTGGAAACCATGATATAGCCTATATAGATTCCACACTAAATGATTCCATATAGAAGGTTTCCTTCTAAGAGTTCATTACGTGCAAAAGAGCAAGAAAAGCCCTGTTTTCCTCTGTATTGTGGTTTTGTAGTTCTGTGTCATTAGAAGCTTCATATAAAATGTGACCTGTGTGTTCAGGATCATGTAGTTCTGCATGTATTGAGTCACACACATCTGGCGGATCGGATGCTCTCGTCCATCTGACGGTGAAGTGCACGTCCTCCTCCTGTCCTTCACTCTTCCTCCACAGGAAGTGGTTGAGAGCCAGTGTGAAGCGTGATAAACGACCGCAGTGTCTGGCGTCTGCCGGCTCGTCCTTGTACCTGGGAGGTCGTGCTCAGTTCAGGACAGTGGTTATTGGTGTTAAGTGCTTGAAAGTGGGTCACGGGGAGTACAGAGAGATTCACAGACCCGCTCAAGAACTGCAGCAGAGTGACAAGAACGTCTTATCTAAAACGTCTTATTAAATCAACAGTTCTGAGTCTGAAATATTATATTCATATATTGGAAGGGGCACAAGAATCTAAGTTTTATATTAATGTGGCAAGTTGCTTCAAACCGCACAGTTATGCTATTGAATTATAATATTTGTAAAATAAGTTTTTTGATGTAATTGTTTGGTATTGATACATTTAATTATTAGGGTTCACATGTTCATGGAACACCTTGAAATATCAGGGAATTTTAACATCCAATTTTAATGGAAATTTCTATAGTGAAAACATACACTGCTGTTCAAAATTAATACTTATATTTAGCAAGGATGCATTCAATTGATCAAAGGTGAAAGGTGACAGTAAAATATAATGTTACTAAAGATTTCAAACAAACGTTGTTCTTTTGAACTTCCTATTCATTCGGAAAAATCCCAGTGCTTTGAAATCTGTATTGTAAAAGGTGCTATTTAAATAAATGTGACTTGACAATAATATGAACTGTTTTCGACATTGATAATAATTAGAAATGTTTATTGAGCATCAAATCATAGAAGGATTTCTGAAGGATCATGTGACACTGAAGACTGGAGAAATGATGCTTTTACATTTTACTATATATTCACATAGAAAATAGTTATTAGAAATTGAAATAATATTTCACAATATTACTGTTTTTACTGTTTTACATTTTTTTCAGCCTTGGTGAGCAGAAGGAACTTCTTTCAAAAACATTAAAATTGAACAGTTTAGTGTTAACTTTTACTTTTGTCTTTTATTTTACTTCACAAATTCATTAGTGATTTTATTTTTTTAAATAAAAATCCTCATCCAAATCACAATTATATTCATAATTTTAGTGTTTATAACCTTTCAACAAATAATAATCAAATATTCTGCTTCTTATATAAATATTATTCTTATATATTTAATACATTTATTTATTTTTGTTTATTTATTTTATGGTATGGTTTTTTTTATGTTTTATGTCTCTTGATTTGTTTTATTTGTATTATATGCTCTGTATAAAGTATGTATTCTATGTATTTAATTCATTTTTCTGTACAGAAAAATGTGATTGATTGGTTGATTGATTAATTTGATTGGTTGATTGGTTGATTGATTGGTTGATTGGTTAATTGATTGATCGATTGATTGGATGATTGATTGGTTGATTGATTGATTGATTGGTTGATTGATTGATTTATTGATTTATTGATTGGTTGATTGATTGATTGATTGATTGATTAATTAATTGATCGGTTGATCGATTGATTGATTGATTGATTGATTGATTGATTGATTGATCGATTGATCGATTGATCGATTGATCGATTGATTGATTGATTGATTGATTGATTGATTTCATCAAAATCAAACAATCTGCCTCTTAAATAACTTTATGGCTGTGTGTGTTCTTGGTGAGTGTCAACCAGCTGTTTAGAAATTATTTTCTGCTACTGTTGTAAATAACACAGCTTTTCGAAATCTAAGCTGTAAACATACTGTATATATTAAAATTCATTAGCAATGGGAGACAGAAGCTCTGTAGGGTGAGCTTGACCTTCAGTCCGGGCCAAAACAATGTGCAATAGTGTTGCTTGTCTTTGCAAACACCACTAACAATGTAAACTATAGTTTTAGCAGCTGCAGGCGTCTTTTCAAGGTCTCAATGAGTGTAAGATCTGCTGTCAGGCACATTTTAATAAAGGCCGAATAATGAATGAGCTGCAGTGGCGTTCAGGCCTTCAGTCACAAATGCAATCAGTGAGGAACAGAAGCGGCTCCTGTTAAGCGGCGGTTACAATGACGGAAGTCTTTTGTGCGCCATTCAGATATGGAACAGATGTGTTTGATGCCTCAACAGAGCGGAGGAAGCTCATTTATTTCCTAATGAATTTCAACACAACTCCAACGCTTCACACGCACTGCCATCTTGAAAGTTAAAAAAAGGGTGTTTTTGGTGTCCTGGTGCGGCGCTATGAAGGAATAGATTGAATTAGGGCTGCAGGATTTGGGGGCGAAATGTAAGGATTCGCATATGTTTACTTCAAATTTCTTTAGAGAGAAGTATTATTTTTCCTTAGCCTGACGTTGTCATACTCAGACTCTAGTCAGAATGTGAGTCTGATGCTGCTCCATTGGGCTGTGATTATGGGCCGTGTTTCAACCGAACCAGGAAAGAAAATGCCTCTGAACTCAATTGGATCGACAAATGCCTTGATGAAAAAAGAATTTTTCGCCCTTCCCTGCCTTTTTGAACCGGAGTACACAGACAAATAACTTAGATGACGTGACGCGTGACGTTTCCAACGTGATGACGTAATCCCTGGCGCGTCGCAGACCAGCACAAGACGAACAATTGTGGTTAAAAAGTATATAAATGTTTTTTTTAGAAAATGGCCGATGGTTTGGCTAGATAAGACCCTGTTCCTCAGCTGGGATCGTGCAGAGCCGTGTGAAGCTCTTCAGAGCCCTTTGAAACTGCATTGATTTGGACTTCAACATGTTGGTTGCACTTGAAGTCCATTGTGTGGAGAAAAAACTCCAAAAAAACTTTTTCCTCAAAAAACTGAATTTCTTTTGCACTGAAGAAAGAAAGAAATGAACATCTTGGATGGCATTGGGGTGAGTAAATTATCAGGAAATTTTCATTTTGAGGTGAACTAATCCTTCTAACCCTCTGGGGACGGATTGGGCGGTACCGCCCATAATGGCATACTTTTACAAATGTGTAAATATCTTAAAAACTATTAATGATAGAGAGGTGCAGTCTTTTTTACCGTCTTCCTCAGATTCCGCTGAAAACAGTGATAATTTACCCGGCTTGTAAATATACACACTTCCTTGTTGCGCAATACCACTATGTAAAAGGCCAATGAAATCGATGTTGTTTGGCAGATTCCGCAAGCAACAACCAATGGAAAAATTGCCGATGGAGAAATATTTTTCTTACCCAATCAGAGGAAGGTTACCATGATGTATCTAGCAAATCAGAGGACTCTGTAGCCTTGCAAGGGGTGGTACTATATAGTTAGGGATATGACGCAAACAGCGTCGAATGGAGAGAAGGAGAGAGGGCGAACGGAGGCTTACGGAGCGGATTATCAGAGAAATATGAGAAAGAGACAGAACAATTATTATTATATATACACATACAATTATATCATTATTTATTGTTTTAGCACTTTTATGATGGCAAGCAGTAAACGATTTACGGTGGAATTAAGTTCTGGAACAATTACTGGAGAGTGACGAGGAGAAAGCATTGCTTAGAAAATTCTAAGCATTCCTAAGAAAAACGCCTGGGACTATTTGTAAATAAAGTTAAATTTTTCATTGTTCTTTACACATTTTATTTAACAATTACACATGTCTGTCAAGCAAAGGCTTTGACAAATATATTTGTTGTTCAAAAACTGTTCACTATTGTTGTGTGATGTGTGATTTTCAGAAATGAATGACAAAAATCTAATTTCCGTTTTTGAAATTCTCTATTTTATTGTACATTTTTCACTCATACTTCCTTTATAAACACATTACATGCATGCTGATGTTAGCTTAGGGTCTTCTGAATCCATAGATACCAAACACATAGTGTTCCATCTCCATTACATATGGTTTATAAGCCCAAATGTAAAAATAGAGAAAACGGACCAAAAAGGGCTTAATCCCCAGAGGGTTAAGGGTATAGGGGGCGATTTGGGACATAGTGTTGGGGCGTCCCTGTCTGATTCAACACTCCCCATCAAACACCAAAGCGCTCAAGGAGGTCATCCTCATTTTCAATCTTATGAAATATCTCCACGACTGCAATCTGGAACACACCAGGGTTATGTTTACCACCAGATGAAGTTTGTCCATACGGGAATATGGTTCTGTTGTGTTTAGCCTGACACTTCCAGATGGTTTGTGAACACACAGCCTCTTCACTAAACATTAGCCGTTTACCACAATTTCATATTCACCCCACCTTCCACTTATGACTTTTGAAGCCTTATAGCACTCCTTTCTCTCCTCTCACTCCACCGAGCCTGATACGCATTACTGTCACGAACACACAGCTCTCGCTCTCTCCTGTGTTCTGATCACACACACATGCAGCTCAACACCGTCATGCCAATCAGCTCGCCTTCACAAGTCCCTCATCCTCAGTCCCTGACACCGGTCTCCCATTGGGATTCAGTGTACCTGCAGTCCAGTGCAAGCTACAGTGCATGCATTTGTGCATTTCACCACGTGGTGGTGCTGTAGAGTTTGAGTGGCAGATTGGAACTTTTTGTGGCTGTGTTTTCAAAGAAGACTCATTTTCAAAAGATATCAAGTACAATGTTGTGTGGAACTTGATTTTGAAGTTGCTCTCTACATAAACATTTAGAAGTATCGCAAGCCTCTAGTGGTTGCTTTGTCAGATATGCTGTTATATTGACCTTATGACAGCTAAATGATTGACAGCGCAAATAGTCAATCAATTCAATGCGCTGAGAAGCCTTGTTGCTATCAGTCATTTTAAAGATTACTGAACACATACAAAGCTCCTTTTTTAAAATCAAATTCCTTTAACTATTGTAAAAAATGTGTTTTTGGCAAATATATTTTGAATATAGTGGCTAGTTAATTGAGTTTTGTTTCGTTCCATTCCTGAAATGATCCAGTAATCTTGAAAAATGCAAGCCAACTAATTTTCCATGATTCTGTGATGTTTTCTCCATTAAATGCTGTTCGGTCATTTTTGACTGAAAAATGTCACTTTTTAAATATTTTTTTATTTACTTAATCGGAATGGTACGAAACTTTTTGTATTTGCTGTGTGAACACACACATACACACGTACACACACACACACAAATCATGGACATGATTCGAAAAGGTTAAGTGGTCCTGAAAAAAATACTCTAAACACTTAAAACACTCAAAAATGACACATTTGAAACGAATCTGGAAGCGTTTGGTACTGTGCCCAAACTAAATCTTACTGAAAGCTAATTTTTGGAGATATCATTTGGAAAACAACTTATTCAGATTTATGGCTTTGGTTTTCTCACAGGTTTAGAGTAAAACATGTTTTGGAAACATGTCATTCATAATAAATAAATAAAAATAGTATTTTTATGGGGTTTTTTTTTTTGGTGATAAACTTAAAGGTGCTATATGTAACTTTTCTACTAAAATGAATCCTTTTTTTATTGCCTGTGTGTGAAGGGGTTGTAATCACACATTACAATGATCCACTTGTCGAGTTTTGCTATTACCTCTGAAGGCCAGTATTCCTATTTCTATGTGAAGTCTCCGGGTCGGATTTACCGCGAAATCCAACGGATGTGACGTGCATGCGCGCTCCCGAGCCTCTCTCCTTATATACAGTCTATTGTAGACGGTCAGGGAGTTACGTCCGGTTAAAGGCGCACATTTTTCGGCTTATATCTCAGTCAATCTTTGATCAATATTCCCAAGACTCTAATCGTTCGTAGTGCTGGACGGGGCCTTTGGAACGAGCCCACCCCCGAGGTCCAACTCGCCCGGCTCCCCGAGTTATAGCCGTTCGAAAACGGGAGTCCCAGCGAACGGCGATCCGGTAGGGGGCATCCCCGAGCCCTGCCACTCTAGCGTTCGGGCAAGGGTTCCCCTGGGACCTCCTCCCCCGAATTTGAGCTCTCTGGGTCTTTGCGTTCCAGAGATACGAGCGATTTTCTTCTGAGATCGTGACGTCACCGGCGTCCGCAATTTTGCAGCGCGCCCGATGGTTTTCTGCTAATATCTCCGCGAAAACACCACCAAAAACTATGGAACTAATATGGTTCTTTTCAGCTCGACTAGATGGTCCCAACGAGCTCGGTGCTTGCCGAATCCGTCTAGTATTCGCCGAGATATTTGCGTAATAGATGGTATTGTCTATGAGTTCGAGCACGAGCGCTCTTGTAAAAATTGGTTGCAATCTGAAACATCACCACTAGAGGCCGCTAAAAGTTACATAGAGCACCTTTAAACTTCTAAAACCTTTTTTTTATTTTCTACTTTTTTTAAAATACTTTTTTCACTTCAGCAATAATCTGACAAGTGTTTTCTTTAAAAATAAGTCTGTGCTTCAAAGCATTCAAGATGTACGACAGTTTAAGGGCCAGATTTACTAACAGCTCGCTCCAGTGCAATCTCCTCCTCTGGCGTTAAAAAAACTAGTCAGGATTTACTAAAGACATGCATTGAAAAATTAGCGACGAAAGTCTCCCTAAGTCAGTAACTTCACCAAGACATAATGACAATTATAACAGAAATATGAAAGCGAAAGTGAAGTTTAGCTTTTTTTTATATATATATATATAAGCACTTAGATCAGGACCCATAAGCCCTGGGCTGGTATCACTGAAGGAAATTATCTCAGTTCATCGTTCATTGCTCTTTCATATCTCAGCCTTTTGAAACTCTCATCATCCGCTTATGGCAATAATAAGCACTGATCTGGAAACAGTTCGCTCTGCAGACTCTGCTCTTCCTCATTAGAATAATCCGGGGAGTCTTAGCCGCCCTGGATCAGTCATTATCTTACAGCCCTGTTCGTAACGTCTATCATTTCCCTGGCTCCTATTTAGTTTGTTAAACGCATGCCATAGATCCATCAAAGGCCCGTTAATGACTTTCTAAACCTGACAGGTCCATGTAAGGTTTTAATCATCTCCAGAGGGGGAAACTGCTTTAAATGACCGCCCGCAGATGGTCCATCTTAGTTTCGCACATCATTTGCTTCCTGCCACGGTCACAGGCACAACATTTTAATGAGCTTTCCACGTGCAATGATTCTTCTGTCAGATTCATCCATCATTCGCTGGGCAGGGGGCGGGCCAGAGGTGGAGTGGGCGTGGCCTGTTGGGCTGGAGGGGGAGGAGTTACGTGATTGGACTCTACTGTAGGTGTGTTGGAGGTCATGTTTTGACTGTGTGTGTGTGTGTGTGTGTGTGTGTGTGTGTGTGTGTGTGTGTGTGTGTGTGTGTGTGTGTGTGTGTGTGTGTGTGTGTGTGTGTGTGTGTGTGTGTGTGTGTGTGTGTGTAAAAAGCATATTTCTCCATTTGACAGCCCTTTAAAAGTATAGCCATGGTAAGTAGACATGTCATTTTTTGCAGCCAACAGATCAAATTATATATTATATTGATAACACTTTAAAATAAGGTTCCATTAGTTAACTGACAATGAAAAATACTTTTAAAGCATTTATTAATCTTTATTAATTGTTAATGGAGATTACATGAACTAACAATGAACAGTTGTCATGTTTATTATTTTTAATAAATTACCAAATATTAATAAAATACTGTAATAAATTATTTAAAAATATTCAATTGTATGTAGATGCTGATATTTATGGTCAAAAAGAACAGGCTACTTAAATAAAAAATATAAATATCAGTTGTAACTCTATGTCTGCCAATAATGTCTTAGAAAGATGATATTTAAATGCTTAGTTTTATGATCAAAGCTATATAGTTTTAAAACATATAAATCCAATGCAATACAATGATGATTGACAGATGAACAAATAAACCTTCCTTAAAAGCCTGATGATCATATTTGATGATCACTTCACATTTTAACATGATTTGTCTCAAATAATTAATTTAAAAAAAACTCAACCTAGTTTAAACCGCAAATGACATGATGGTTAGTGTATTGCATTTTTATTTTAACAGACGAAGGTCCCTAGAGTTACTTTTCCTCACAAACGCGTCTCACCCCATGCCTTTTCTCTTTTACTTTCAGCCTCGCATCAGAAGCCCAGTTGGTGGCTCTCAAATTGTGCAAAAATGACTGTAAGTAACTAGGCTACTTTTCTCCTCTCAGACGTGTGTAGCGCTTGTCTCGGCCGAGCGCGGGAGAAAGTGCAGCTGCGAGCTGAATGCTAATGACGTTTCCCGGCTCGTGACTCATCGACTGCGGAGTGCTGTAATGACAGATGAAAACAGCGATGTTTAGCATGCCGAGAAGCTGGCGTTTTTGTGAATGGCGCTCCGTCGGTTCAGAGTCAATGTCTCGTGCGATTCGGCTCCCGACGAGCGCGTGACTCACATATTCAGCTCGAGATGAATGAATGTCGAAGGGAAGAGTGACTCGCACACAACGAGGACGCTAGTTTCATGAATATTGTGCTGCAAAACTTATTGAATGTGAGCATGAGATTCTTTGATTTGAAAGAATTTGCATGCATAAAAACCTTGACAATTTTTTTATGCAGTATGTATGTGCCATTTAGGCTACTGTGTGTTCTGTTTTGAAATATTGAAGATGTGCACTCAGAGCTTTGAGCTTCTTAAAGGTGCAATGTGTAATATTTCTGAGGATCTATTGACAGAAATGCAATATAAGATCCATAACGATGTGTTCAGTGTTGTATAAAGACCTTACTCAATGAACCGTTATGTTTTTATTACCTTAGAATGAATTTATATTTACATAACCGCGGGCACCCCCTTCTATGAAGGTCGCCATATTGTGACGTCATGTTTCTACCGTAGCCGACAGCGAACACACAGCGCTACAGAGCGCGTTTCATTCATACCTTGAAAGAGAAGCCGCAGAAAGCCAGAAGCTAGCCATAGACACCGTGAGTAGTGACTTTTCCCTTGTCAGTGGTGTAAAATATGTAGTTGGATTGTTTCATGTAACTTAGTTCTTCTCCCTCGCTGTGTTATGGCTTTGACATTCAGCTGATTAGTACTATTGACCGTAAAACAGTAACGTTACAGGAGTCACCAACCCGTCGATCGCAGTCGACAAGTCGATCTTGGAAGCATTTTAAGTCGATCGCGAAGAGTTTTCAAAACCAGAGAAAAAAAACAATATTTTTATTCATTATTATTTATTCATTTGTGTGTAGTAAATGGTGTCTAGGGGATGCGGAGGCGCGCAGGCTGTTACAATGACGTCATTTTTGCCGCGCGCACCTTTGCGCTCATGCGGACACGTCGAGTATAATCAATGCTTTAGCCTACGCTTTAACCAGCTCAGCCACAGCCCTATAGCATAACAGCTCATATAAGCCAGCTAAACTTTTACTACCCTGTTAGAAGGTAGATCCTCACCTGACTATGGCTTTGTAAACTTTATCCATGATGTGGTTTATAATGGACTGTGGTACAGAAACTTGGCTTACTCTGGCTATTCTCTGCTGTCTCAGACGACGATATGTTTGTCCCGTTTTAGCCACCGTAGCTTCTTCGAAAGGGAGGGGTGAGCGGTGGGCTGAGCCCTTAGTGTAAACTCGCTACCGAACCGCTAGATGCCGCTAAAATCTACACACTGCACCTTTAAGTCTCGCATAGGCAGAGTTTTGACGTGCATGTGTAGTGCTATGTTTAGTTTAATAGTGCTGTGTTATATTTATCAAAATAAATAAAACTCTCTGCCAAATGCATAAATGTTTAAAAAGTGTGCTTGACTGCATGACACACAGCTGGATATGTGCCCAGTTGTAATGCTCATCTCCATTATTTGATCATCATATGATGAATCACTGCACACACACTACCGTTCAAAAGTTTTGGATCGGTAAGATTTAGGCTATTAATGTTTTTTTTTTAAAAGTCTTCTGCTCCCCATGGTGCTTTTATTTGATATACATATTATGAAATATCACTACAATTTAAAGTGTCCCTATGCTATTTTAAAGGTTCTTAATTTTGTTTTGGAGTCTTCTACAACAGGTTTACATGCATCCAATGTAAAAAACAAAACTTTAATTTTCATAATATAATTTGCAGCATCAGCTCTTTTCTCACAGTGTCTGAAATGGTTCGATCAAGGATTCAGTCTCTAAGCCCCACCTTTCTGTGAGCTTCTTCTGCTCTGATTGGTCAGATGGCCCAGTCTGGTTTGATTGGTCTACTCTGCTCTGATTGGTCAGATGACCCAGTCTGTTGTGATTGGTCTACTCTGCTCTAATTGGTCAGATTACCCAGTCTGTTGTGATTGGTCTACTCTGCTCTGATTGGTCAGATGACCCAGTCTGTTGTGATTTGTCTACTCTGCTCTAATTGGTCAGATGACCCAGTCTGTTGTGATTGGTCTACTCTGCTCTAATTGGTCAGATGACCCAGTCTGTTGTGATTTGTCTACTCTGCTCTAATTGGTCAGATGACCCAGTCTGTTGTGATTGGTCTACTCTGCTCTGATTGGTCAGACGGCTCAGTCTGTTGTGATTGGTCTATTCTGCTCTGATTGGTCAGACGGCTCAGTCTGTTGTGATTGGTCTATTCTGCTCTGATTGGTCAGACGGCTCAGTCTGTTGTGATTGGTCTATTCTGCTCTGATTGGTCAGACGGCTCAGTCTGTTGTGATTGGTCTACTCTGGTCTGATTGGTCATAGACTCAGTCTGTTGTGATTGGTCTACTCTGCTCTGATTGGTCAGATGGCTCAGTCTGTTATGATTGGTCTACACTGCTCTAATTGGTCAGATGACCCAGTCTGTTGTGATTGGTCTACTCTGCTCTAATTGGTCAGATGGCTCAGTCTGTTGTGATTGGTCTACTCTGGTCTGATTGGTCAGACGGCTCAGTCTTTTATGATTGGTCTACTCTGCTCTGATTGGTCAGATGGCTCACTCTGTTGTGATTGGTCTACTCTGGTCTGATTGGTCAGACGGCTCAGTCTGTTGTGATTGGTCTACTCTGGTCTGATTGGTCAGATGGCTCAGTCTGTTGTGATTGGTCTACTCTATTCTGATTGGTTAGATGGCCCAGTCTGTTGTGATTGGTCTACTCTGCTCTGACTGGTTAGATGGCCCAGTCTGTTATGATTGGTCGATCACTTAATGCGTGTGTCGGAAACAAAATGACCATGACCATATCTGGATTTCAGCTCCACTTGATACACAGTGATACGAATAGTAACAATGCATTTTACTCTCAGCATGTTCCCATAACAAACAAATCACAAACTTCACATGTGTGTTTGCACTCTCTGTTCTCTAGGGGTCGCCCTCCAGGGCCGCAGTCTCTCTTCATCTGGGAGCATGTTCTAGGACGGACCCTGAACAGCAACCATGAAAAGCTTAGGGGCCAACCGTAGCCGACATCTGTCAGACACCTGTGACCCCACCGCGGGCCCCCAGGAGCCCTTGTGTCCCTTGGCCCCGGACCCCCACGCTGCCTTCTTCCTAAGCCCCACCGTCAACCATTATGGCACTCTGGATCCTCACCTCCATCATTTTCCCGTTTCCCCCCCGACGACCCTGCAGTCGGACTGCCTGTTGCCTCTAAACAACCAGCTGACCAACAGCAGTACTTTCCCACGCCTGCACTACAGCAACCAGCCGGAGCAGAGCGACTACACGCAGGTACTTCTATTTTTTACCTATGTTCTTATTTCTGTCAGGACCACTATCGTCAAATACGATTGACAATTAGCATACAGTTTGGGTTGGCGGTGTGGTTCTGTTCTGGACAAGATCTCCCTGCGCATCCATGCAGCCTAGCATGCATAAGAGCAGCAATAATCCCCCCTAGGGTTAACAGAACAGAACAGAACCAACATGAATGTATGCAGATATCATTAATTCAAGATTTTAAAATTTTACAACATAATTCAAGAATTTATTCTGATTCGAGGGGAATCAGAATGCCAAATCCTGACTGACGAGAGGAGGAGCTGGGGATGGAGGAGGGTAACAGCTCCTGAGAAACGCGATCGCTGCTGATAATACTGAAGGAGCTTATATATGTATACAGTGATAGGCGTCGTATTCCTATAGGTCGACGTGGATCAGCTGAGAGTCACTGATGTGAGCTTCACTAACGTGACCTGCCAGAACTGACGCTACGCTTAATTATTGGTTAAATAGGGGTTGTATACATTAGATAATTTTGTTTGTGTATTTGTTTTTAGTATTATCATTATAGGATATTACATGTTTTTTTTTTGTTAATATATTATAGGCCAGGGTATATAATGCTTTAGTGAAAGTTTTTGTTTTATTAATGTAGTAAGGTAGATAGATTGATGTTGTCTGTGTGCGAGGATTGAATGTGGTTGCTGCTATTGTAACAAATCTAATTTCCCGAGAAGGATTAATAAAGTATCTATCTCTTTACTAGCATGAGCATTGTGTTGCAAAACATTCTTCAAAAATGATCTTGCTTTAAGGACTGTTCATACTGGATGTGATTTGCAGCAATACAGTAATTAGAAGTAGGAATGTGCAAAACTACAGTACATATTTTTAAGACCGACTAGTCAGTGGTCAATTCACTAATTGGTTTAACGGAAGCACTGTATAATAAGCCTGGCTTTATTTTCATCGGATCCCAATCAAACACATACAGTATGTGTGTTTTTGTATATTATATAAAAAACTTTAATATGTAAAATACTGATATAGAAGTTTGGGGTTGGTGAGAATGTTTTTGTTTATAAAAGACGTCTCTGCATTTATTTGATGAAAAATACAGTACATTTTTGAAATATTATTACAATTTCAAATAACTGTTTTCTATTTTAATATATTGTAAAAAAAAATATATTTTTTGAAAAATTCCTGTGATCAAAGCTGAATTTTCAGCATCATTACTCCAGTCTTCAGTGTCACATGATCATTCAGAAATCACTCTAATATGATGATTTGCTGCTCAAGAAACATTTATGATTATTATCAATGCTGAAAACTGTGATGCATTTTGTTCAGGATTCTTTGATGAATAAAAAGTTTAAAAGAACAGAATTAATTTGAAATATAAATCTGTTGTAACATTATAAATGTCTTTCTTTACTGTCACTTTTGATCAGTTTATCCTTGCTGAATAAAAGTGTTAATAAAAAAAAAGCATACTGACCCAAACTTTCGATCGGTTGCATATCAATTTATTAAATATTATAAGAAATACATTTTCTTGATACAATAACATGCATTTTTTAAATGCATGCAACACACAACAAATTGTAAGATTGAATACGTTTAATTCATGCATTAATAATCATTCATCTTGTCCATAATTTTATGCATTATTATTGCAGTTTAAATGCAAAGATTTTCTTTGTGTTTGTTTATAGCAGGCACGGAAACTAGTTTCATGTCAAACTAAAAATGCAATCAAATTTTTATTGATGTGTATGACCAATAATACAGCCAGTTGACAATTGCGATAATATCCCCATTACCGGCTTTTCACAAATGTTTTGCGAAGGTCAAAATAGATATCTCGTTTTCAATTTACAATAATTGTAGTATTGTGCATGTGACATATTTAATACAGGTTAAATGGTCCTGAAAAAAATTGTCATACCTGTGCTCCTCGCAGTCCAAAATGAGCACATTGGAAATAAATGGGAGACGAATTTCATCTAGTGAAATCTTTTGGTACTGCAGCCAAACGAAATCTTACTGAAAGCTCATTTTTTAAGATATCAGGCTCAAATTTTTAACACAACTTGTTTAGATTTATGACTTTGATTTTCTCACAGTTTTGGAGTAAAACATGTTTTTGCAAATATATATTTCATAAAATCGAAAATAGTATTTTTTTAAAATTTTTCATATAATAAGCGTAAAATTCTGTAACTTTTTTAGGTTAACTTTTCAAAACTATTTTAACTTCAGCAATAATCTGCCAAGTGTCATCTTTAAAAGGAGATTAAACTTAAGTCTGTGCTCTAAAGCATTCAAGATTTATGACAGTTTAAGTTGAAAATGAAATTTTCATGTCTATGCTCAAAAAGTGAATAAATGGATTATAAATACAGCGTAAATATAATGAAGTACCATAAAATCCCCTAAAAAATACAAAATATGAAATAAAAAACATTATCGAACTAAAATATAGTACATTCATTTCATTGAAATAAAAAAACCCCGGTCCCTTTTGACCGGCACGCGAAGTGCACCAAAGGGTTAATTAGGATTGAAGCTAAACTGAGTTTTGCATCCCTGGTCTAGTACATCTGCATAATTTGATGATGATGTGGTTCGTCTCCTCAGGGTTGTATGGCTCAGACAGGCAGTCGCTCTGGCACCCTCACGTCCTCCATGTCCATGGGTTTGGGCTTGGGACTGGGCGCCCCGGCCATGATCAGCAGCGGCACGGCCACCATCTCCTCCGCGGCCGCCGCCAAGATGAACCGGCTCCCGGCAAACCTTCTGGACCAGCTGGAGCGCCACCTGCCGCTACAGCGTGACGGGTTTAGCACGTTACAGTTCCACCGGCGCAGCCGCGGCCAAAAGCCGCGCAGCGAGAGTCCCAGCCGCATCCGAAACCTGGTCCAATCCGTCCAGAAACTCTTCGCCAAGTCGCAATCCCTGGAGGGATCGGCGGTTAAAGGGAGCATAACCGCTGGCGACACGGCTAAAGCGACCCGGCGAAGCAAAAGCAAAGACCGCGCTAAGACAGAAGGCACCAAACGGCGTCCGCGGCCCAATCTCTCAGGCTTCTGGAGCTCAGATGATGGTTTAGAGGACGATCCACCGACTCAACCCGCTGCCGGGCCGCTAGCAGTGGCGTATCGAAACCCTCTGAGCATGATGACTCTGGGAAGAGCCGTGTCGGACAGTCAAGCGCCACCCAGACTGAATCCGCAGGGCTACAACACCATCGCTGCACACACTCTCAAATCCTCCAAGAGCAGTGGCGACCTCAAGCCTCAGGTCAGCCTGGCCGCCGGGGGCCAAACGGGGGACAGCGTGCTGGTTAAGAGAGGCTCCTGGTCAACGCTGACCCTCAGTCAGGCCCGACAGGTGCTTCAGAAGGGCTCCGCAACCATCAACCAGACCCTGCTCAAGTCCAAGTCCTGCCACGGACAGGAGATGATGACCTGCAACTTCCTACAGGTGACATGCAGAAACGAAAGAAAGACAGTTAAAGGCTGGCTCTAGTCTTCTAAACTTATCTTTGATCACCAAAAGGACATATTTAAAAGTTTTTTCCTCGAAAAAAATAATATTAATGCCTTAAAATAGCTTGAATGTAACTCTACACCCTTGCCTCATTTAGTGTACGCGGTTCTATGAATATGCAAATGAGCCCCGCCTCCACTCACTCACTCAGCTCAGAGATCCACTCGTTGACGATCACACGTTGATCTGATTGGTTACAAGGTAGTTTGTGACGTCAGAAACACCAGCGATTTCAAACCGAGTTTTTGAGACTGTCTTTGGTTCACTGCAGTTTTAAGGAGAAAATACTCAGCAATGCTGTTGACTTATGAATTTACACATGGTTTGTCTTAATTTTAAACACCACATACTGTAGACATATAAACACATTAAAAGCTCGATTTTCACCACGGGAATAGTTTAAGGAATAGTACACCCCAAAATGTGAATTCCCTCATCGTTTACTCATTCCAAACCCATAAGACCTTTGTCGTCAAGTAAGTATGGTTCTGTTTACCATATTTGAGTCCTCTATGTACATTCACTGATCAATGTTGATATGTGAATAACAGCCTAAATTAAATCTGTTAATTCAATCATATAAAGTGATTGTTTCTCTTCAGAACACTCGGATTGAACTGCTCGATTCATATGTATTAGTTTTATGATCTCTTTTGAAGCGTCAGAGTTTTGGGTGAACAGAGTTTTAATGGAGGCTCAGAAATCTCTCAGAATTAATTAAAAATATCTTTATTTGTGTTCAGAAGATGAACGAATGTCTTATGGGTTTGGAACGAAATGACAGAATTTTCATTTTTGGGTGAACTAACTCTTTAAAGTGCACGAATGATAGAGAAATAGAAATATGGATTTCTTGATATTAGAGGCAAATGTTAGTAGGATAAGACATACGAGATTTCATAATAGGGTGTGTTTGAATTATAACATTGATTATAATGCCAGATAAGCACTTTATTTCATTTTTTATTATACTTATTAATTTTTTAATTGTTTCTAAATGATATAATTATTATTGTTACCTATTACTAAATCTAAGTTCTATATTAAATAATAATAATAAATATTATTATATGTATAATAAATATTATATCTATATATAATACATATGTGTTAAAAATATATGATTAATTTAAACAACATTTTTTTAAATGTTAACGGTATATATATACTTAAAAATATTTGCATAATAATAAATACATGTAAAATAGTAAATCAATAAAAAATATATTTGAACAATATTTTGTGGTCGTTATGAAAACAGAACAATTATGTGTGTGATAAGTGCAATAATAATAAATAATAAATATTTTAATAAAAATAATACATATTTATTAGAATATATATATATATATATAATGTTTTAACTAGTATTAGAATTGATATATAACAATAATATTTGAAAAATAATTGAACATGAATGGCATTTCAAGTATTATGTTGAAAAAACATAATTTTTTTCTTATTTTATGCATAAAATATAATACCTATTTGTAAAAATATATCATTAATATTTGAGCAGAGTTTTAAATATTTACAAATATTTGTATGATAATCAATATTCAAAAGTGCGATAATAATACTAAATACAAATATTTCTATACGTAATAATAAGTACAAATATTTGTTACAAATATGTATTCATATTTGTATATTATATTAATATGTATATTAATATGTATTAATACATTTACTAAAAAGGTCAATTTATTTTAATATTGTATATATATATAGAGAGAGAGATTTGAACAATAATTTGTTGTCATTCTGAATGACATTTCAACAGAAAACCAAAACAGAAAACCAACATTAATGAAAAGAACTTGTCACATGTATTTTACGCTTTATTTCAAAAAGTTTTAGTTGAGATCTTTGACCAGATGCATTGTGTGTATTGTAACAGTAAGTGTTTTGGCAGGTGCCTGGAGGTGAGTGGAGCGGGACGCTGGGCAAGGCAGGGGCCGCGGGAGAGATCCCGTGCAGGCGCATGCGCAGCGGCAGTTACGTTAAAGCCATGGGAGACGTGGAGGACAGCGAGGACTCAGACGGACCCCCTTCACCCAAACCCTCGCCCAAGACCGCAGCTCGACGACAGAGTTACCTGAAGGCCACCCAGCAGTCCCTCAGCGAACAGCAGCCGCCGCTACCGCCCCGCAAGTGAGTCCAGCATCAAACACAACATCTCACACTCAATGCAGGTAAAGACAAATCCAGACACACGCACATATGTGACCCTGGACCACAAAACCAGTCACATGTCACACAGGTATATTTGTGGCAATAGCCAACAATACTTTGTATGGGTCAAAATTATCGATTTTTCAGTAGGATATTAAGAAAAGATAATGTTCCATAAAGATATTTTGTAAATTTCCTACCATAAATATATATATAAAAATATATTTTTGTGAGTGGATGCAGCAAAAAAATATGTATAAATCTCAATTTCAAAAAAATTACCCTTTTGACTGGTTTTGTGGTCCAGGGTCACATATTACAATCAAAGCCCATACTGCACGTAAAAAAAGGCCCATCACAATCACATAAGGAGCATTATTTAGTGCCTCATCTTAATCAAATGTCCTAAATTGAGCATTTGATCATTGATGCTATCAGGAACATATTCTCTGTGACCAGCAGATGGCAGCGTGTTGATTAGTATTGACGGTATAAAGCTTCATATCTGAAGTGTTCAACCATAGGATGATTCCAAATGACTGGTTATTCTCATTAAACAAGACTCACTTTATCCACGGTGAAGAAAAACTACAAAGGACATCTCTTTAATATCTCAATTGTTTCTCCTAGAATAGATGGTGAGATTAAATGGAGACTTTTGCTGAAAGTCTTCCTGCTTCTCATGTGGTTCTTTTTGAAGTAATAACTGCAAAGAGTAAAGATGCTTTCATACAAACTTTCATTAAAAATGCCACATGCACGTTGCATAATGCTTACTGTGAACATAATGCATACTATAAGTATAGTAATATAATATACACAAGTATACACATACATTATGCTTGTATTCAATTTCAAACGTAAACACAATGCAGTGGTTCGCAACCAGGGCCTCAGCAAACTTACACATAATTTAAAATAAACTAAAACTACTAGAATATATAAGAAAGGTAATTTATGTAGAAATTTTAAGTAAAATATATTTTAAAATATTTATCCTTAATTCTTATCCAGTAAATCACGGACGACTGGAAAAGTCATGCAAATGAATTTGTTAATAAAAGTTAGAGCCCTAAAGAACATTTGGGTCTTAATTATTCAGGAAACTTGATTTCCCCCCTATTTACATAGATTAAAATCGATCATTTCATAAAAAAGGAAAAGAGTAGTTTTAGACTTTGGACTGGATCGTTTATGGTTAAATCTTACTTGGAAAAAAAATCCCTGTGAATTGCTCAGCAAAAGATGCCGTTTCTATTTACTGTATCGCATACTAGCGTTTGTCATGCAATAATCAGTTGAGCCAGTGTTGATGAACCTTAGAAACAGACATCAGTCTTCCATGTAACGGCCCACCCTTCCTATACACTCACTAGCAGACAGAGTCCCTGTCGGTTCGGAGTGGTTTGGTCTCCTCTGCAGAGCGCCACATCAGTGCCGCACCTGCACAGGTTAGTGTTTAAGCCCCGCCTCTTCCTAATCACGTGACACATTCTCACTCTATACGCTAAAAACACGTTCCCCACGAAACACCCTGATGCACGACCTGATCACGTGACACATTCTCAATCTATACGCTAAAAACACGTTCCCCTCGAAACACCCCGATGCACGACCTGATCACGTGACACATTCTCACTCTATACGCTAAAAACACGTTCCCCACGAAACACCCTGATGCACGACCTGATCACGTGACACATTCTCAATCTATACGCTAAAAACACGTTCCCCTCGAAACACCCCGATGCACGACCTGATCACGTGACACATTCTCACTCTATACGCTAAAAACACGTTCCCCTCGAAACACCCCGATGCACGACCTGATCACGTGACACATTCTCACTCTATACGCTAAAAACACGTTCCCCTCGAAACACCCCGATGTACGACCTGATCACGTGACACATTCTCACTCTATACGCTAAAAACACGTTCCCCTCGAAACACCCCGATGCACGACCTGATCACGTAACACATTCTCACTCTATACGCTAAAAACACGTTCCCCTCGAAACACCCCGATGCACGACCTGATCACGTGACACATTCTCACTCTATACGCTAAAAACACGTTCCCCTCGAAACACCCCGATGCACGACCTGATCACGTAACACATTCTCACTCTATACGCTAAAAACACGTTCCCCACGAAACACCCCGATGTACGACCTGATCACGTGACACATTCTCACTCTATACGCTAAAAACACGTTCCCACGAAACACCCCGATGCACGACCTGATCACGTGACACATTCTCACTCTATACGCTAAAAACACGTTCCCCACGAAACACCCCGATGCACGACCTGATCACGTGACACATTCTCACTCTATACGCTAAAAACACGTTCCCCTCGAAACACCCCGATGCACGACCTGATCACGTGACACATTCTCAATCTATACGCTAAAAACACGTTCCCCTCGAAACACCCCGATGCACGACCTGATCACGTGACACATTCTCACTCTATACGCTAAAAACACGTTCCCCTCGAAACACCCCGATGCACGACCTGATCACGTGACACATTCTCTCTATACGCTAAAAACACGTTCCCCTCGAAACACCCCGATGCACGACCTGATCACGTGACACATTCTCACTCTATACGCTAAAAACACGTTCCCCTCGAAACACCCCGATGTACGACCTGATCACGTGACACATTCTCACTCTATACGCTAAAAACACGTTCCCCTCGAAACACCCCGATGCACGACCTGATCACGTGACACATTCCCACTCTATACGCTAAAAACACGTTCCCCACGAAACACCCCGATGCACGACCTGATCACGTGACACATTCTCACTCTATACGCTAAAAACACGTTCCCACGAAACACCCCGATGCACGACCTGATCACGTGACACATTCTCACTCTATACGCTAAAAACACGTTCCCCTCGAAACACCCCGATGCACGACCTGATCACGTGACACATTCCCACTCTATACGCTAAAAACACGTTCCCCACGAAACACCCCGATGCACGACCTGATCACGTGACACATTCTCACTCTATACGCTAAAAACACGTTCCCCTCGAAACACCCCGATGCACGACCTGATCACGTGACACATTCACTCTATATGCTAAAAACACGTTCCCCACGAAACACCCCGATGCACGACCTGATCACGTGACACATTCACTCTATACGCTAAAAACACGTTCCCCACGAAACACCCCGATGCACGACCTGATCACGTGACACATTCTCACTCTATACGCTAAAAACACGTTCCCCACGAAACACCCCGATGCACGACCTGATCACGTGACACATTCTCACTCTATACGCTAAAAACACGTTCCCACGAAACACCCCGATGCACGACCTGATCACGTGACACATTCTCACTCTATACGCTAAAAACACGTTCCCACGAAACACCCCGATGCACGACCTGATCACGTGACACATCTCACTCTATACGCTAAAAACACGTTCCCCACGAAACACCCCGATGCACGACCTGATCACGTGACACATCTCACTCTATACGCTAAAAACACGTTCCCCACGAAACACCCCGATGCACGACCTGATCACGTGACACATTCTCACTCTATACGCTAAAAACACGTTCCCACGAAACACCCCGATGCACGACCTGATCACGTGACACATTCTCACTCTATACGCTAAAAACGCGTTCCCACGAAACACCCCGATGCACGACCTGATCACGTGACACATTCTCAATCTATACGCTAAAAACACGTTACCCTCGAAACACCCCGATGCACGACCTGATCACGTGACACATTCTCACTCTATACGCTAAAAACACGTTCCCCTCGAAACACCCCGATGCACGACCTGATCACGTGACACATTCTCACTCTATACGCTAAAAACACGTTCCCCACGAAACACCCCGATGCACGACCTGATCACGTGACACATTCTCACTCTATACGCTAAAAACACGTTCCCCACGAAACACCCCGATGCACGACCTGATCACGTGACACATTCCCACTCTATACGCTAAAAACACGTTCCCCACGAAACACCCCGATGCACGACCTGATCACGTGACACATTCCCACTCTATACGCTAAAAACACGTTCCCCACGAAACACCCCGATGCACGACCTGATCACGTGACACATCTCACTCTATACGCTAAAAACACGTTCCCCACGAAACACCCCGATGCACGACCTGATCACGTGACACATCTCACTCTATACGCTAAAAACACGTTCCCCACGAAACACCCCGATGCACGACCTGATCACGTGACACATTCTCACTCTATACGCTAAAAACACGTTCCCCACGAAACACCCCGATGCACGACCTGATCACGTGACACATTCTCACTCTATACGCTAAAAACACGTTCCCACGAAACACCCCGATGCACGACCTGATCACGTGACACATTCCCACTCTATACGCTAAAAACACGTTCCCCACGAAACACCCCGATGCACGACCTGATCACGTGACACATTCCCACTCTATACGCTAAAAACACGTTCCCCACGAAACACCCCGATGCACGACCTGATCACGTGACACATCTCACTCTATACGCTAAAAACACGTTCCCCACGAAACACCCCGATGCACGACCTGATCACGTGACACATTCTCACTCTATACGCTAAAAACACGTTCCCACGAAACACCCCGATGCACGACCTGATCACGTGACACATTCTCACTCTATACGCTAAAAACACGTTCCCACGAAACACCCCGATGCACGACCTGATCACGTGACACATTCTCACTCTATACGCTAAAAACACGTTACCCACGAAACACCCCGATGCACGACCTGATCACGTGACACATTCTCACTCTATACGCTAAAAACACGTTCCCACGAAACACCCCGATGCACGACCTGATCACGTGACACATTCTCACTCTATATGCTAAAAACACGTTCCCCTCGAAACACCCCGATGCACGACCTGATCACGTGACACATTCTCACTCTATACGCTAAAAACACGTTCCCCACGAAACACCCCGATGCACGACCTGATCACGTGACACATTCTCACTCTATACGCTAAAAACACGTTCCCACAAAACACCCCGATGCACGACCTGATCACGTGACACATTCTCACTCTATACGCTAAAAACACGTTCCCTTCGAAACACCCCGATGCACGACCTGATCACGTGACACATTCTCACTCTATACGCTAAAAACACGTTCCCCACGAAACACCCCGATGCACGACCTGATCACGTGACACATTCTCACTCTATACGCTAAAAACACGTTCCCCTCGAAACACCCCGATGCACGACCTGATCACGTGACACATTCTCTCTATACGCTAAAAACACGTTCCCCTCGAAACACCCCGATGCACGACCTGATCACGTGACACATTCTCACTCTATACGCTAAAAACACGTTCCCCACGAAACACCCCGATGCACGACCTGATCACGTGACACATTCTCACTCTATACGCTAAAAACACGTTCCCCTCGAAACACCCCGATGCACGACCTGATCACGTGACACATTCTCTCTATACGCTAAAAACACGTTCCCCTCGAAACACCCCGATGCACGACCTGATCACGTGACACATTCTCACTCTATACGCTAAAAACACGTTCCCCACGAAACACCCCGATGCACGACCTGATCACGTGACACATTCTCACTCTATACGCTAAAAACACGTTCCCCTCGAAACACCCCGATGCACGACCTGATCACGTGACACATTCTCTCTATACGCTAAAAACACGTTCCCCTCGAAACACCCCGATGCACGACCTGATCACGTGACACATTCTCACGCTATACGCTAAAAACACGTTCCCCACGAAACACCCCGATGTACGACGTCCAGCTCCACTAGAATCCTGGCGGAATCCTCACCAAACTTCCTTTATTTTTATTTTTTTATTTAGTTCCTAACGTCCTGCACCTGGCTCTCTCTCACCTATGCTAAAAAATAAAGTCACGTTATTGGCTGAGTGGCTAAAGGGAAGGTTTCCTGTTGAATGCATTGTGATCGTGCACTGATGCTCTTGTGTTTGCGTTCCTCTCAGCTGTATGCCGCCTCTATGCGAGGTCTCCACCAATCGCAGCCTGGATAACCTGGACTGTTTGATGGCATCAGGGGACGCGGGTCTGCAGAACTGGGACACTGATGGGGGGTTCGGTCAGCGCTGCTCCACGCTGGGACGAGGGTCTACCATGAGACAGGTCACAGACATCCTTTCATTTATTTCAAATTATTAATGCATCATTGTTATTATTGCTAAGTGCATTGTAGTTATTAATACTTAGTTTAATGCACAATTAACTGGTGACCATTATCATAAATTAAACAGAACTTAAATTGAAGGAGGGAGCCAGCCCATACCTAGTGACCTGCAACACCCTAGCAACCATATAGCAACCCCCAGAACCCCCTAGCAGTCAAGTCACCTTCATTTATATAGCGCTTATAACCATATTGATTGTTTCAAAGCAGCTTTACAGTGATAATAGGAAATTAAAGTAACCGAGATTGTTTTGGCTTTACAGCAGCTCTAGAATAAAGTTATTGTCCAGCTTAAGTTAGTTTTGATTGATTCACTTCCGTCACAACAATCATTAGTTATTAACTTTAGGCCATGCGATCCGGCCCGCTCACTCGCACAAAACAGTGCCTGGTGGCTCGAGAACGCAAACCATGAAATAGGTTCCAAGGTACAAGCCTTGAAAAATTTATAATACAGAATTTTTTTATTGCTTCCGTGTAGCCACGTGAACCAGAATTATCCCGACAACGTTTATCTGTACAGAGGTGAAGGGAATGGAAGGAGGCCTACACAGGGGAGAGACTAGTTGACACTTCAGGACTGCGTTGTCGTCATGTCCAGGCTCAGGTCCTTCATCAGATCCGGATAAGGCCTGGGTCCGACGGACTGCGGTAAACCTCGGGATAAACAGAGAGACTAATATTAGCGTAGACGCCATTCTTCTTATGATGAAACAAGTACATCAGGATTTATGGGAAGTGTTCCCGGTTCCGGCTGACCTAATCTATGCAGCCTAACATTGAATTATAGAATTATAGAAGTAACCTTATAACCTAGTAACCATATAACAATCCACAGAACATCATAGCAAACATATAGCAGCAGCACGGCAACCCCCAGGTCAGAACGCCCTAATAACTACATTCCAACTCCCTGAACAAACTTGAAACCACATAGCAACACCCTAGTAACCCCTATAACACCCTAATGACCACATGGTAACAACATAGTAACCCCCAGAACCCCCTAGTAACCAAATAGAAAACTACAGAACAGCAAACATACCATGGAACCATATCACTCCCAGAACATTCTTACAGTAGCAACCCATATAACACCCTAGTAACCACATGGTAATACCATAGCAACCCCCATAACATTCTAGTAACCACATACAGTAGCAAAACCACAGCAACCCCCAGAACACAATAGAAACCACATAAAAAAAAAAATCACCATAGCAACCCCCAGAACATCCTAGTAACTACAAAGCAACCCCCTATACAAAAAAGCAATCCCTATAACACCCTGTTAACTACATGGCAACACCATAGCAACCCCTAGAACATTCTAGTAACCACCTACAGTGGCAACCCCTAGAACACCCTAGCAACAATAACAGCCTAGTAACCACATAGCAACCAAAACACCCTAACAACCAAGCATCTTATCAGAGAGTTTTGCTCACACTTTCTTCAGAAGATGTAAAAGTCTATTTCTGTTTAGTCTTGTAAATCACACTGTTATGTGTTCCACATTGCAGAGCAAACGCTGAAATGTTTCAGAGAGGTTTTGCTGTTCACTCGACCTCAGGAACAGAGTGTTCCTGATTAAAAATGCTGTAAGACATCCTAAAGCTAGTTTAAGGAGACGTGGAGAGTGGGAAATCAGTTTGAGGGCATATTATCGGGAGGAGATACTTGGGTGTTCGCCTACATTCCCTCTCAATATGCTGATGAAGACATCAAGACTAGCGAAGCCAGTCGAGGGTCTGAAATGTTGATGATTTCTAAAGAGGAAAGAGAATTGATTTTTTTTGAAGATCTACTTTGCCTACTGGGATTACTGTGAAGACTGATGGATGTTTCATGGAGAAGTTGTTTCTGAGATTGGAAGAACGCTGTCGGAGAGTAATTGCGTGAATCAAAGGGAAAGAAGTCAAGAAAAAAATTCCTAGGAATTATCTTGTGATTTCTTTTTTTTAATTCAATGAGCTTTTTCACTTTAATTGCTGCAGACAATATGTTTGTCTATTTGTTTGCCTTTAATTGTCAGGTTTATTCTTGACAAACACACACAAATCTGTTGTGTCCCTGTGGAAAGTGTCACCTGGACGAACAAGCACAAACTTTCTCTTTACTCTTCACCATCTAAACGCTCATTCAGGCTTTTAGCTTTTCCTCCGAGAGAGATTGAAACGTGATTGTGTTTTGGTTGCAGGATAGTTTGGAAAGACTGAAAGGTCATTTGAATCACAGAAGGACTCATTGACTCTTTCTTCCTGATGGATTTGGAGAAAAAAAGAGAGGACTATTATATTTCAGGTTTAAGATATCCTACACTGGCAGCTTGAAAAAGCAAATCCCTTTGTAAATCATTTTTATGTCCTGCTTAAGTTACGGAAGGCATATTATATTATATAACAAATTACAAATATATACATTATAAATATTTAAATTATAATTATTTTATTGAAATATTTTTTTAATTAAAAAAAGTATATGAATAAAAAAAAAACAATAGACAGATACAAAACATTGTAAATATATATTTTTTTTAAACTTTCCCAGTTTTATGGGAATTTTCTAAATGAGAATTTTTTGGTGAAAAATGGTCTAAATTACAAGCATTTTATAAAATGCACCTGTGAAAGGAATAAATGTAAGGATTTTTCTCATTTTATGCCACATTTGTTGCATAGACCTAATGGAAACCAGTCAAGATTCACTAAAGCATGGAAATCTGCTGTTGGATGTTATGAACCCAGTATGGGTCATATTTGTGTGTTGTGTGTTTTTCTTTCTGTTTGGTTTGCAGGATGGAGTTAAGAGTGAGTGACGTCATCATTATTGACTAATGGTGTGTTCACACCGAACGCGAATAGAGCGGAAAATACGCGTCTATCGCGTTTAGTTAGACGCTTGAACATTCGCTCGAGTTCAAATTTTTCAACTTGCGCGGAAGACATTCGCGGCAAATGCGTCGCCCAATTCGCGTCAATCGCAACGCCCGGCGCGAATGATGCGTCTATTCGCGTCTTTGCATTGACTTTGTATGTAATCCACTCGCGCAAATAATTAAATTCGCGTTCGGTGTGAACACCCCATAAGGAGTTACACCTGTTTTGGAGCTGATGCCGGCAATTAAAAGCAGTTCCCTTCAGCTGTGACGAGGGGCGCTCTCCCATCCTCGTGCCGTTTGTGTCTTGGATACCATTGTTTGTTTGCTTTCCGTCTCATTTAATTATTCTTACTTTAATAAATGTTATTCTTTTGAGCAATATCCAACGTGTTGTCTCCTTCTTTGTCGCGGCTTGCGAGCCGGCCGTGACATGGATTTAGAGCCGTTTCCTCTTCATGTCCGCTCGGCAATGCGGCAGTCCACCCTAAAGTGGCGTCCCCATCTCTCCCCATGCAAGGCACGCATCCTTCACGCGGGTCAATTCAACCTTCATGTGTCTTTTCAGGTGGAGCAGGGGTACGGGGGACACGCGGCTTACGGGCAGGTGGACTCTCACACGGTGGAGGCCTTGGATCTGCCCACACCGACCTGCTTCCGGTCTCGAAGCCACAGTTACCTGAGGGCCATCCAGGCCGGCTGCTCCCAGGACGACGATACGGACTCCGATGAGACTCCACCTATAACGTCATCCATCAGTAGCTATAACAGCGTCACCAGTGAGTATCGCACGCATGCAAACGCACCTTCAGAGAGGATCACATTCATGGACCTGCTATATACAAAGTTCTGTCATGAAACTCTAGATGGCGCAGGCTGATTGGTCCTTAACTCAATCTGCTTGCAATCACACCATTCTCTATAGGGCACAGCTGATTGGTTCCTGCTGTATCTGTAGCCAATGAGCTCGCAGCTCAGCCCTCAAATACTTGTTCAGCAGTTGCAGTGCGCTTTCAGAAACCCTCCACCTTCCCCAGCTCCACCTGTATAGATCTGCTACTACGGGTAATTCATGTATGCTGTATTGTACAGCAGCAGCATGTCTTACTTGTTTACGGCAGTGTGTCGTGTGTGTATTGGCACTAGCGAGTCCCGTACTTGCAATAACAACAGCAGAAGTGTAGCGGATCTATTCCACCAAGACCAATGTCAAACATGGTCATAATCATTACCATGCCAAACACTCCCGAGTTGTCATGACAGAATATAAACCACCCCAAAATCAAAAGAAAAAAGTGAGAAATTATGTTTTGTGTAAAGAAAAGCAAGCCTGTTTCTGACAGTTATAATTTTTATGAGTATTATTGCTGTAATGCATCCAGATATTTTTTTGTGTGTTTAATTTTCATAATTTTCAATTTGGATTCTCATTTAAGGGCTCTGTAAAAAGGGAAATGTACACCAGCATCATGTTTTTTAATATGTTTTTCACTATTTTATAGTCATTAATCCCAAACTGTATTGTTTTAAGAGAAAAATGTATATCTGAGACATAAAATAAGTGGTGAATTATATACACTGGTTCAAAGGTTTAGGGTTGGTAAGATTTTTTTTAAAGAAATATTTCTGTTTCCACAAAAATATGAACCAGCACAACTGGTTTCAACATTTATCATTATCTTAAATGTTTCTTGAGGAGCAAATCATCATATTATACTGATTTCTGAAGCATCGTGTGACTCTGAAGACTGGAGTAATGATGCTGAAATTTCAGCTTTGATCACAGGAAATAAATGACATTTTACAATATATTCACATAGAAAACAGTTATTTTACATTGTAATAATATTTCACAATATTACTGTATTTCAGATCACATAATGCAGCCTTGGTGAGAAGAAGAGACTCTTTCAAAAACATTACTAAATCTTAGCAATCGCACTTCTGAATGCTAGTGCATGGTGTACTCCTGTGGTTTATGACTGTGGAACTGATTGATTTGGTCTTGTTTAGTGCATTTAAAACATGAAAAACGGATGAAGGCCAGTGAATGAATGATGCATGTGACAATATAATCACTGAACACCTTAAAGTAATGATGCCAACCGCTGCAAAAAAAACTAAATGTGACCTGGTTGTCGACAATCACAGTGATAGCGCTGAATTTGCATGTGCATAAACAGAATCATAAGCTTTGATAATGTGGACAAAGTTCACGACAGGCAATATAAAAACTTCATGATAAGCAGCACAGGCCTCATGGACTTTTCGATTATCATGATGTCATTTTATTGCCTCCAAAGTTGATGTCAGTGCAAACAAACAAGCCCTGTTTTTCTTTCACAGTAATAAAGACCTTAGTGTGAAGTCGGATCGCTTTTCCTTTGAGAGGTCGGCATGTGGGCAAGTCCAGACAGATGATCTGGAATCATGGTGTGAGAGTCAAAACAGCCGTAGACCATGAAGACTGTCTCATGATGGTCCTCTTAAAGAGATAGTTCACGTGAAAAATGAAAATACTGTCGTCATTTATTCATCTCGAAAGGCGTATGCAAGTGCATGCATCATATGAACTTGGTCAGGCTTTTGGACAGATTTGGTCCCAGTTCATGTAGACTACAGGAATCATAATGTTTATTACATCTCAAATGGCCAGTGCCAAGTGTGTAACAGTGAGTTTTCTCTCTCACACACACGCATACACAAGTTTTCTGACCTACATTTGTACTGGTGGTGTCCTGCGGAGATGAATACTTGAGCTTAACGGCTAATGTTTCTCGTCCCATCATGACCGACTCTGGCAAAACTTCCACTGCAAATTAAACCTCATCTTAGGCGGTTTTCAGAGGAATTAACAGACATCAATCAGATTAGTTTGGCACAACGCTTGATAAACCAGCAGCCCGTCTGCTTTTCCACATTTCATTAAAGATGATCTGCTTTATTTTTTATTGCTTTTCACTGTATTTCGATATGTTTTATAATTTAATATGCAAGCCGGACACAGTCCAGATTTATTAAATCAAACAACATTCTCATAATGGTTAAATGTATTATTGACATTCATCTTGAGTCTTGAAAAGTGTACTAACAGTAGAGCTACACTCAGAACACCAAATAATAAAATCAAGTCTATTTTTGGAGAGGAATCTGGCTAATGTAATTTAGTTTAGGTAGCAAGCTGTCAAGAAAAACAAACCTTGGCCGACTTTTTATCTCTTCTACACTTCTGCTGCGTTAAAAAGCCAGTGCTATCATTGTCCAGTCCAGCTATGTTTGGAATAGCATGCTATATTATGCACACATACTGTGCACAGTTGTTGTGAATGTGATTTTTCTATACACAACACCCAGGTGACCTATATATGACACAATGAGCAGCTGGATGGGAAACTGTATCCCACAATGCAATGCACTCGACTTGACGTATCACAAACGCTACGTTCCAAGTTAATGGCTAAACGTATGCTGTGCTGTTGCAGATTAAATATGTGGAGAACATTGAATTTAAATATTTCGTCAGGTTAGATACTAATTATTATTCACTCAAACCCCTTTATCTAAACGTCTCTACTTGACCATCAGACTCACACATCTGCCATGTTTGTAGTATTTTAACACATTTTATTTGTGTTTGTAGTTCTAATCGCATCCACGTCCAATGTGCAATGGGTTGTGGGTAATATTAGCCGTTAAAGTGTGCACCGATCTGCACTAACTGGAAAAAGTAGATCTTTGAAATACTCACTTCAACATACTAGGATTTGGGACACACTAATTCTAATTTCGAATACTATTTAGGATGGATCATATACGAATTGGGACGCAGCAAAAGACTTAATATATAGAAAGATAGTGCACTCATATTACTATGAATGGGAGAAAGTGCAATGCACAATATGGCGGAATAAGTCCCGCCTTCTAAATAAAAGAGCCAATCGCTGATTGGTAAAGTCATCGCATCACTGCAGCCGTCATTAGAAGCTTTTTTTAATGCTATTTGAGCATAAGAAACAACATTTATGGAACAGTTAATGTCAGATTGTATTGCTGATTTGAAATGTTTTATTTAAAGGGTTAGTTCACCCAAAAAATGAAAATGATGTCATTAATGACTCACCCTCATGTCGTCCCAAGCCCTTAAGACCTCCGTTCATCTTCAGAAACACAGTTTAAGATATTTTAGATTTAGTCCGAGAGCTTTCTGTCCCTCCATTGAAAATGTATGTACGGTATACTGTCCTTGTCCAGAAAGGAAATCATCAAAGTAGTCCATGTGACATCAGTGGGTTAGTTAGATTGTTTTGAAGCATCGAAAATACATTTTGGTCCAAAAATAACAAAAACTAGGACTTTATTCAGCATTGTATTGTATTCTGGTTCTGTTGTGGATCCGCGTTCAGTGCCGCTGCTGACGTAAGACGCTGCTGACGTGTGTCTGGTGCGTCCGTGTATTCGGGTTCAAATAAATATGGCTGGGCAAAAAAATGCAAGTCTTCCTCTGTGTGGAAATCCTTAGACATGTTTGCGAAGAGTGTTTTGTTTCCAGCGTGCGTCTCCCTCAGACTGTAAACGAAGCTCAGGCGCACCAGACACACGTCAGCAGCGTCTTACGTCAGCGGCGGCACTGAACGCGGATCCACAACAGAACCAGAATACACACACACACACACACCAGACACACGTCAGCAGCGTTTTACGTCAGCAGCGGCACTGAACGCGGATCCACAACAGAACCGGATTCAATTTTTGGGTGACCAAACCCTTTAAATGTGAGTGTGGCAAGCAGTTTTTGAGATTTCAGGAATTCCCCATTCAAGTAGATAGGAGTTGTTGTTTTTTAATGCCCGAAACAGCTTTCCGGAGGCGTTGCAAATATGGCCGCTGAGTGAACAGACTTTCCTTGAAAGGGACTTTATCATTATCATGAATCGGAAGTAATATCAGCCGTGATTTTTGAACATCTCTTTCAGTCGACCAGATTGCCAAACACAAAATTAGATAGCTTTCTGTATCATAAGCATGGAGCAAACTGTTTCACTTCCCTCTTAAAAATAGTGCGCAGCAGAATATAAGTTAGTCCCTTTAAAAAACAGTCCAACAACAACTCCCACCCACAGCACGTTATTCATTGACCAAATGACCTGGCATAAAGGCACTGAATTCATTATTGTCTTTAAAACTCATAAGACAAAATCACATAATCTCCAGAAAATCACTTCATTTTCTCCTGCTATCTATTAAGATATTATTTAGTCCTATACTATATGTAAATTGATTTAAATGTCTTGCTGTTGCATCAAAAGCAGTTTATAATGACAGAAAGATGAGTTATCTTAAAAAGTTGCCTTTTAAGATGTGAAAACTAGACTGATAAAAAAAAGTTAGTCAGTTTGTGGGTCAGTAAACGACAGAGAAACAACAAACACACTAAAATAACGATAAAGCGGGCATGCGTTTTGTTCTATGTGTTTCAACCAGTAACAAGCCCAAATACACACCTGTATTGAGCAAATAAGGCCAAAAAAGATCAACCCGCGACTGCCTAAATCTAAATTTGGGGAACAAGCCTAATAAGTAGACTTGGCAACTGCTGAGAAGTGAGAACGCGCGCGCAAGCGGGGATTCTGTGTGACGCACTAAAACAGCGATTGTGATTCGACCGCGTCAAGAGCTTACGCACCGCCCCCCGACCAATCACAGCGCAGCGAGTGAACGCCTCGAGCGCGTCTTTCTCCAATCCCGCGACCTGAAAGCGGATTACCGGATCGGTTCTCTTTCCTCGACTCCTCGAGACGTGGATGGTGGGACCCGTTGAACGGAAGGATATTATAGAGGGTGGGAGGAAACGGCACAGAACAAAAAAAAGCCCTTTCAGTGGATCTGGATCACTTAATTGCGTCTTTTCTGTTCTACGTGACGTGATGGAAGTACGCCATCGACGGCGATCGCTTTACACCGAGAGGAAGATGAAAAGGTGTGTGGATTTTTATACCCGGAGTGAGGGGAGCGAGCGCGCGCGCGCGCAACGCCTCGAGACGGATCGCGTGTGCTGCTGGTTTCGGCATGTGCTCGGGGTCAGAGGAAGTCACGAATATCACATCTGATGATAGCGAGATTTAGCGTCAGAAATGCATTTCCGTTGATCATTTTAATATTTGATTTCGTGATATTTTGATTGCATTAGCAGGTTAGCTCATGTTAGCATGTTATGTTGGCTACTGGAGGTGTGTTTATAATGATGCATCCGTCTAGACAGGCAAAGCATGACAGCATTTCCTACCTAAACATGACAGCTTGCACTTTTGGCATGCTGCTTTTCATGCAAATGCTGCCTTGGGGCATTTCATGCATCTGGGTCTACGGTTGCACGTGTGCGATCTGAATCTGATCACACACACAATGGCCAGTTTCTATGCACCGTGTTTTGAACGAGGTCAAATGCATTTGTCAGGGAGGGATAACTTTAACTTTGAATAGTGTTTGCATAGTTTTTAAATCTCCCTTGATTCATGCTGAAAAAGTAAAGGTGCAGGGTGCCTAACCCAAACATAAGGTATGGGTTAGGTATTATTTTGCATAATCTCATGCAAAATAATGAGATTCCATGGAAAATATTGTAAATTTATGTATTTGCTGAAATGCATTTATGACATGTTTACTTGTAACGTTAGTATTTTCAGCCGAATGGACTAGATTGTCCTACTTTTAGCCAATTGCTTCTCTTGTTAAACATGTGGTATGGAGAGATGTAAGTTAATCCTTATTAGGATGTGTGTTTTTGATTAATTGCACAAGTCCGCATGTGATGAAAGGAACGGGATGAGTTCAGTCTCTGTAGTGTAGTCTGTTACACGTCTTGTATGGAGTGGATCAAAATTATTTAGTTGTGACCACTTAAAGGGATGGTTCACCCAAAAATGAAAATTCTGTCATCATGTCCTCCTCACCCTCATGTCTTCCAAACCTGTAAGACTTTCATTCATCTTCGGAACACAAATGAAGATATTTTTTTATAAAATCGTGAGAGCTTTCTGTCCCTCCATTGACAGTCTACGCAACTGCAACTACCACTTTCACGCTTCAAAAAGATTGAGATTGTAAAACTAATCCATGTGAATTGAGCGGTTTAGTCCAAATTTTCTAAAGCGATTCGAATCGCTTTATAAGATGAACAGATTGAATTTAGGCTTTTTCACATAAACATTCATCAACTCACACATCAGTAAACGGAAGCTCAAGCATGTTCGCTTGATGTGCGAGAACCAATGAGGTTCATTCTCGTGTTACGCTTAACGTTTGAGTTCCTTCAAGAACCAATGAGGTTCATTCTCGTGTTACGCTTAACGTTTGAGTTCCTTCAAGAACCAATGAGGTTCATTCTCGTGTTACGCTTAACATTTGAGTTTCTTCAAGAACCAATGAGGTTCATTCTCGTGTTACGCTTAACGTTTGAGTTTCTTCAAGAACCAATGAGGTTCATTCTCATGTTACGCAGCACGTTTGAGTTTCTTCAAGAACCAATGAGGTTCATTCTCATGTTACGCAGCACGTTTGAGTTTCTTCAAGAACCAATGCGGGTCAAGCAGATTCGGTTGATCTTCTGTTTATATTCGCTAACCCTGGGACAGAAATCGCTTAGATTTCAATAAAAATATCTTCATTTGTGTTCCAAAGATGAACAAACGTCTTACAGGTTTGGAACAAGTAAATTATGACAGAATTTTTATTTTTGGGTGAACTAACCCATGTTTCCAACATGCTTTAAATCATTTACTCGCCCTCATGTTGTTCCAAACCTCTATGCTGTTATTTTTCCATTGCAGCACAAAATAATTATTAGCTCTTATGCATAAAACAACAGTCCGCAGTGACCACGTTAAGTCAAGCTCCAAAAAGCATCATGAAACTAGGCCTAGTTCATATTGACTCAAGCAATGGCTTTTTAATAGACGTGGTCACGATGAAATGTCATATGAAAATACGTTTTTCATACTTTCTCCTTTTGTGCCCCATAGAATAAATAAATTGGAGCAGCATAAAAGCGAGTAGCTAAATAAAATCATAATTTCAATTTTGGGTGACTTTGTATTTTAACAGCGAGTCTTTAACAACACATTTAACTCTGAAGGAGGGAGAGCCACAGTGCAGGCTCTTCTCAGACTCAGTTTGCTGGTATTTTAGTGCCTGTCCTCCGTGTTCACAGAAAGGCCATGCGAGGTTTGGCAGGGGCCCCGGGGCAAAGCGACTGGCTCTAATGCGTTAATCTGGCCTGAGCCTTCCCTGTACAGCCAGAACTGTGTCATAAACTCATATCACCCTCAGTGCAAAGTACCAAATATTAAGAGCAAACTGTGTTTTCTTCACGCCTCTCGACTGTTAAAGTTCCCGAGGGAGTCCTGTTGTAATTAATACGGTGCTGCTTTGAGATTTGTTCTCAGTATAAAAGTGTTTAATTAAATTGCCACTACATCTCAGAGAAGCAATGCTGAGGTAAGTCGTTCAATAGCTGTCAGTGGAAATAATTAGCCGTTGCACTTTCGTTACTTTGTGATTTCCTTGATGGCATCTTGAGGAACTAATTTACATGCTATTTGAGCATTACTGTTACCGATGATCATGGTTTTAACTCTTTCGAGTGCCATAGTGTAGCTTGTCGGGCTGGGCATTGTCTGGCTTTTTTGAGGTAAATGTGACATACATTTTTTTTACTAGATGTCTTTCCGTGGCTGAAACGCTGATTACATGAGACCTGACACATTTTAGTAAGTTGTGCTGTGTCTTTCAACATACCTTCTAATGTTCATTCATGTCTAGGTCACTCACACCCCATCAGACACACACACACAGACACATGTATATAATCCTATTTCATGCTGTAACTAGTAGTAAAGGGGGAGAGATGATCGGTTAACATGATGCTAGAACTGAAGCGCAATAGCGATCTGTTACTCCACGTTTAAGAGCGACAAAACAACATTTATTGTTTGAATTTTGTCAAAGTTTTTGCACACAAATTTTTTCTACATATCATGTTCAGTTAAAGGGTTAGTTCACCCAAAAATGAAAATGATGTCATTAATGACTCTCCCTCATGTCGTCACAAGCCCGTCAGACCTCCGTTCATCTTCGGAACACAGTTTAAGATATTTTAGATTTAGTCCGAGAGCTTTCTGTCCCTCCATTGTAAATGTATGTACGGTATACTGTCCTTGTCCAGAAAGGAAATAAAGACATCATCAAAGTAGTCCATGTGACATCAGTGGGTTAGTTAGAATGTTTTGAAGCATCGAAAATACATTTTGGTCCAAAAATAACAAAAACTACGACTTTATTCAGCATTGTATTGTCTTCCGGTTCTGTTGTGGATCCGCGTTCAGTGCCGCTGCTGACGTAAGACGCTGCTGACGTGTGTCTGGTGTGTGTGTGTGTGTGTGTTCCGGTTCTGTTGTGGATCCGCGTTCAGTGCCGCCGCTGACGTAAGACGCTGCTGACGTGTGTCTGGTGTGTGTGTGTGTGTGTGTTCCGGTTCTGTTGTGGATCCGCGTTCAGTGCCGCTGCTGACGTGTGTCTGGTGTGTGTGTGTGTGTTCCGGTTCTTTTGTGGATCCGCGTTCAGTGCCGCTGCTGACGTAAGACGCTGCTGACGTGTAGGGCTGCAACTAACGATTATTTTGATAATCGATTAATCGGACGATTATTTTTTCGATTAATCGATTAATCGGATAAATTCTATTAGATTTTTTGTTTATTATGACTAAATAAAACCCGGTTACACTTTATTTTAAGGTGTCCTTGTTACAGTGTAATTATATATTTAAGTACAGAGTAATACTACATGTACTTACTATAGGAATAGGGTAGGATTAGGTTGAGGGTTAGTTGCATGTAATTATGCATAATTTACTGTAATTACTAGAGTAAGTACATGTAACATATGTAACAAGGACACCGTAAAATAAAGTGTTACCTAAAACCCTAAATTAGGATATTTATGTGTAAAAGTGTACTTTAAAAAGTGCAAAAGCCACACATTGAGTTTTACAAATATCAAAATTTGCATTGTTTTTAATGATAATTGCTGATGGCAAGTTGACAACCATTAATGTAAAAAAAAAAAAAACATTTATATCCAACATATTGTTTTAGCACAATTTTTGTTAAAACAAATTTACAGACATGTTGTTCAGATGTGAAGATATAAACTAAAAACATCTCAAATATATAATTCATTTAATTTTTATTAATAAAATTAATTGAATTATAAGGATAATTTGTAAAAATAAATATAGAAAGACTGAAAACAAGCGTGTGAACATAGAGCCGCAGTAGATCGCGTTTGAAAAACAATTAAAACTTAATAGTAGACAAATGCTATATAAAGAGAACGGAATGGAGGTACGCAGCAAGCTAACAGGCTTGATTAAAAAGACAGGAAAAATGATGCATTAGTGCACAAACATTCGCTGAAAACCACTGAGTACAGTGACTAAAAAACAATAATTTACTGCTGCTGTTATTAACTGCCTTTATATTTAGTGCTTCGCTTTGTAAAGACCGTTTTAATTTAATATTTCTGCGGTAGCACTATTTTAATCCATCACTTATGTTGCGAGCGAACTGATTGTGCAACCTGATGCTCGAGACACAAAATACAGACATCCCAAGTCTCCCGGAAGTTCTGGAAGTCACCCGCATATTGATAGCGGCTCCCTGATGCTCGCAAATTAAGTTCAAACTCCCAGGATTTGAGCGCGCAAGCAAGAGCGCGCATGCAAGACAGAAGAGACTGTGCTCCAAACCGTGTAGCGCGAGCGCGCGGCAGAGCAGCGGAGGGAGAGAGACCTTGCGTGTGTGCCTCATGAAGCGCGTGTAAGACAGAGAGCATCCTGATTGGCCTGTTTCAACCAATCACCAGTAAACGCTCCCCGTGACGTAAGCAGACCAACTAATCGATAATGACATTCGTTGACAACGATTTTCATAATCGATTATCGATTTTATCGATTAGTTGTTGCAGCCCTACTGACGTGTGTCTGGTGTGTGTGTGTGTGTGTGTGTGTTCCGGTTCTGTTGTGGATCCGCGTTCAGTGCCGCTGCTGACGTAAGACGCTGCTGACGTGTGTCTGGTGTGTGTGTGTGTGTATTCTGGTTCTGTTGTGGATCCGCGTTCAGTGCCGCTGCTGACGTAAGACGCTGCTGACGTGTGTCTGGTGTGTGTGTGTGTGTGTATTCTGGTTCTGTTGTGGATCCGCGTTCAGTGCCGCTGCTGACGTAAGACGCTGCTGACGTGTGTCTGGTGTGTGTGTGTGTGTGTGTGACGTAAGACGCTGCTGACGTGTGTCTGGTGCGCCCGAGCTTCGTTTACAGTCTGAGGGAGACGCACGCTGGAAACAAAACACTCTTCGCAAACATGTCTAAGGATTTCCACACAGAGGAAGACTTGCATTTTTTTGCCCAGCCATATTTATTTGAACCCGAATACACGGACGCACCAGACACACACACACACCAGACACACGTCAGCAGCGTCTTACGTCAGCAGCGGCACTGAACGCGGATCCACAACAGAACCAGAATACACACACACACACACACCAGACACACGTCAGCAGCGTCTTACGTCAGCAGCGTCACTGAACGCGGATCCACAACAGAACCGGAAGACAATACAATGCTGAATAAAGTCGTAGTTTTTGTTATTTTTGGACCAAAATGTATTTTCGATGCTTCAAAACATTCTAACTAACCCACTGATGTCACATGGACTACTTTGATGATGTCTTTATTTCCTTTCTGGACAAGGACAGTATACCGTACATACATTTACAATGGAGGGACAGAAAGCTCTCGGACTAAATCTAAAATATCTTAAACTGTGTTCTGAAGATGAACGGAGGTCTGACGGGCTTGGAACGACATGAGGGAGAGTCATTAATGACATAATTTTCATTTTTGGGTGAACTAACCCTTTAAGTTTTGTTCAGGCATCAACTCAAAAGACGACTAAGGGTACATTTACTAAATGCTTTTCCTTTGCGTTTTTCGCGTACAGATGACAATATTGTCCAAACGATCCACGTTCACACGGATCCACGAAAACGACCAAACCGCGCTGTATTCGGCTGCCGGGCCAGAATGTGGCGATATCACTTTGTAAAGAAACACTATAGAATGAACAACACGTAATATGCATGCGCATGATGTCACCGGTTTCACAAAGTCACGTTTTTGTAGTTTACACTGAGATGATAGCGCTATCGTTTTCAAAAACTTGACTTTCTTTTTTTTTATTCAAGCTTTTGACATTGACAGGGTTTAGACATAGTTGGCACATCTGAGCTAATACTAATTGCCCAGGTGGCTATTCATTTGAATTCGCTACAAAATACACCAGTGTTTCCGCTACATTCATTCTGCCGTGGCGGGCCGCCACACCTAAAATCATCCCGCCACGGCTGCAGCTTCTCGGTCCGATATTGTATGTGTTATTGTTAAGCCCCACTAAAGGCATACAAAACATTGTAGAGCACCATAAAGTTTTCGCACTATATTGCAAGACTTCCAAAGTCATTCAATAGCATAATGTGAGGTAAAAATGTATATTTAAGTCGTTAAGTTAAAGTTAATGGAAACTCATCTCTCCTCAGTCATTCTTCATTCAGCATTCAAACAGCACGTCACGTTCGGTTACGACAGTAACACGACGACACTCTCTTCAAGATCAATGTTCCCATTATTATACTTTATTTGTAGATAAAGGTCTATAGTTTGCATAAAATTACTTTATCTTGCTGGAGTTTATAGCGCTTTCTAAATCATATTCCTTTCTCCCGGGTGTCTGTTACTACAGCACTAGAGTAGAGAGCACTATGAATTGTTCTTCATGCTCACTGTAAGTTAACTGAAATTTAAAACTGTTAAAAGAAAAGGCTCAATAAACTGTTGCATAGATATAATACATTAAGCATAGATAGATATAATCTCTTCGCTTTGTGCTTTGAACTTTTCAATGCGAAGCGCTGCACCTGCACGCAGTGATTTCGCGTTGCTTCAAGTGCATCATTCTGCGCACGGGATGCGCATAATCGCTTTGCCGCTCTTATTGGCGCCATTCATGTTATAATGCTTGGGAGGTTTAAACACCTGGGATAAGGGGGCGTGGCCAATGGGAATATCACTCATGGGCCACGCCCCCTCCCCCTGGCGCAATGGGCCTGCCACCACGGCTGGAAAAAATCCTAGAGGAAACACTGTACACATTAACGTGTTAGTTCACCCAAAAATGAAAATGCTGTCATTTTGTGCGAAAAAAAACAAAACGACTTTATTCAACTAATCATTTCCTTCTCTGTACGGCCGTGATATTTTACGTAGTGGAACTGCGCAAAGCTTCTAGGTTGTACGTCACGCATCACACACATGACCAGCGACGGCCAATAGTGAGCCTGCGTGTGACGTGCAACCTAGAAGCTTTGCGCAATATCACTACGTGAAATCTCACGGCCCACAGAGAAGGAAATGAATAGTTGAATAAAGTCGTTATTTTTGTTTGTTTTTTTGCGCACAAAAAGTATTCTCGTCGCTTGATAAACTTAAGATTGAGCCACTGTAGTCACTCGGACTATTTTAACGATGTCTTTCATAACGTTTGGGCCGGCCAGTTTCGATCCCTGAAGAAGCCTATGGAGGAGTGATCCAGCTCTCAGATTTAATCAAAAATATCTTCATTTGTGTTCCGAAGATGAACGAACGTCTTACGGGGTTGGAACAACATGAGGGAGAGTAATTACTGACAGAATTTTCATTTTTGGGTGAACTAACCCTTTAAAGTAAATTATCAAAAAATAATAATAATTTACCACACAAAAGGGGGAGAAAGGCGAGAAAAAGAAAAAAAAACCTTGACTTTGAATACTGCTTTCAAAAGTTTGCGTTTTCAGGGCCCCAAAACGCCATTATCGTGTAAATGAACAGCCAAAACGCATACAAAGTTTTCAGTTTTAAGCTAAAACAGTGTTGTGGAAACTACCCCTTAAAGATCGGTTCTTTGGATTTAAGAATCAATATCAAAATCAGAATCAATTAAAATCAAGAAATCGATATTTGCCCTAGTAGCTTGTTATCCGTTTATTGGCTGTTTGGTGTCAAATCGTGCCGTGTCATATTATCATTCAAGCAATCCAATCGTCACAGACTGCTGTGTGGCGTCTGTCCTGGCACCAGACGGCGAGCACAACACACACTGGACAATGCCAGTCATCTGTGCTAGAGAGAGGAAACAGATTTATCCAATATTGTCTGAGCTCCACACAGTCCCCGCATTGGGCTTGTCCTCTATAGCACAAGATAGAGGAGAATTGTTCAGCAACTGACAGATATTAGCCCTGATTGTTCAGTAACACGACTCATTGTGCCTGTCGCAAAACAGTCCTATTTTATACCCAAAAATGTTCTTCACTATTGATTGACATAACACAAATATTACATTTCATGACTACTCTCTTGAGTGTTTGATATATGACCAGTGTTGGGCATGTGACTTAAAAAAAGTAATTAGTTATAGTTACTAGGGGTGTAACGGTACATGTATTCGTATTGAACCGTTTCGGTTCGAGGCTTCCGGTTCGGTACGCATACAAACCGAACGATTCCTTGGACCATTTTTCCTGCCGACAAAATTCGCGCTGGCGCAATCACCACAACATTGCGCAACATCAAATGGAAAGCGTAATGAAACCGGAACGAAACTGCGCTACTCATGTGCTTCACGGATCGTTTATCAGTTCGGAGCAGAGCAGCAACATCTGTGCAGCGCGAGCCGATCTCGATCAAGCGACACTGTTACAACCGTTAGTAACACTAACTGTAACCAGTTTGGCTGGAATAGTGAAATGCTTTCAAGTACTTCACACATGTTTTTCCAGCACTTCAAAACTCAAATATTATATAAATAAATAGCCTATATGAAGAGTTCAGATGCAAAAGCCTCTATATAAGTGCCATTTGAAATTTTCTTCTAGAAATTAGAATGATCATTTTTATGAAGCTTGTACATTTAAGTTCAGTAATTTCACTCAAATGACAATTAATAGGCAATCTTCATTGCCATTTAAGTGAAATTACTGAACTTAAATATACAAGCTTGATAAAAATGATCATTCTAAGAAAATTTCAAATGGCTTTTGCATCTAAACTCTTCATATATTTAAATGTTATTTTTAATGTGATTACCAAAACATTATTTGTTCATCCTTCAAAGATGACCCCCATTTATAAACCCTGAAAGTTCCAAGATGTAGGAAAACTCACTTATTTAAAAAATATTTTTTCTTTTAACAAATAGGAAATTTCTCTGGCATTTCTTACTTTTTGCTGTATCGAAAACGTACCGAACCGTGACTTTAAAACCGAGGTACGTACCGAACCGTGATTTTTGTGTACCGTTACACCCCTAATAGTTACTAGTTACTCTCACAAATAGTAACTGAGTTACATCATTATAAAAGTAACTAATTACCAGGAAAAGTAACTATTGCGTTACATTTTAATAAATTGTTCAAATATGTCAAATAACTTGGATGCCCCCTATATTAAATATGTTAAATGAATGAAATGGACACTAAATAGAATTATTATTATTATTATAAAACATTGTACACTAATCTACATTTTCCAGTTCAGTGATTTTAGTTATATTTTGTTTTATTGAGAGAGTTAATTTTTTGCTTTGGAAAAAAAATGTTTAAAAAAAGTGTATATACCGGTCAAAAGTTTGGGGTTGGTAAGATTTTTTTGTTTGTTTTTGAAAGTCTCTTCTGCTCACCAAGCACTCATTTATTTGTTCAAAAATACAGTAATATTGTGAAATATTACAAATTAAAAGACCTGTTTTCTATTTGAATAAAATGTCAAATGTAATTTATTCCTGTGATCAAAGCTGAATTTTCAGCATCATTACTCCAGTCTTCAGAGTCACATGATCCTTCAGAAATCACTCTGATTTGATGATTTGCTGCTCAAGAAACATTTCTGATTATGTTTTATACATTTATATTTTGTGCTGATTTGTGTTTAATGCTATCACACTAATTCCTAGATCCTTCCTTATTGTTTTTTTGCCATCATAAATATATTTTTTAATTATTATTAATGTAATTTAGAATAATCTGATAATTATTTATCAGATATCGTCCTTTTAAGCTTCAATCTAGTTTAAGGCATAGTTCCAGTTATACGCCAGACTTTTTACAGTGGCATCAAATACGTCTCATCCAGTCATATTTGTGATGTAGCCTATTCATGGTTTTCTTGTTTGTGTTTCATAATGTGAAGCTGTTTGTGCACTGATATCTTTCTTGCCATTCATTTCTTAACCATAATCTGTTGGTTTGCATGGGCCTACACAAATTTGATTAATGAATTTCCATATTTTTAAGCAATTAGGCCACTAGATTATCAAACAGACATCACAACATTTCATTTCATAATATATAAAACATTTTGGGGTTGAACTTCCTGCAAAAGTAACCGTATGGTGATATATAAAATGACTCATAATGGTGATATAAAATGAGTCATACCGTATGATTATGGTCATGCCGCCCACTATCTTGAGCAGCTTCTCCTACACTGTTCAGCAGGCTAATAATACGGCGTTAAGCGTTATCATCAGGGTTCATGACACGGCGTGCGAAACCTGGAGTCTCGTCAGCAGATTGTAGGCCATGGTTTGTGGGCGCAAGCCAACACATTCCTGACGCGGTCTGCCATCGGCCGGCATGAGAGGAATGCTGTCGAGATTCCAGTATGTAAATGCCTGTCTTTGTCTCATCTCTTCCTGTTGCCCCCAAGAGCAGAGGCTGTTGGGAGAAAAAAAACGTGTGACATTCTGAAGACACTTTGTATTGGTTGTTTCTGGGTTGGTGAGAATTTGACTAAAAAATGTCAGTAGTCTGTGCCAATACCAGTAAAACTTCAGCTCACTGCACCTATTTTTTTGCATTGTAACTATATTAGTTTAATAGTTCTTTAAATTTTTTTTAAAATAAATGTGACTAGTTAATTATTAATGCTGTTTAAAAGACATTGAAAAGTCGAAAATGTAAAAAGGTCCTCTTTAAGTATCGACTTGGTACTGAGGTAAACACTAGTGAGAACTAGGGCTGTCAAAATGGCTGAAAAGCTAAATTCGAATTTCTTTCTTAAATATTAGCAAAATTGTGTCCTATGCTCGCAAGAGAGCGCAATAAGCAAATATAAACCAAATCAAACATCTTATCTTTTATTGAAATGAAATGGCATTCACTTTTTAAAGTGCATTAACTTTTAAAACAATCGTTCTTAAAGGTATAGCGGAGGATCTTTCCGAATTTTAGAGAAGACCCGCCCTCTCCAATTTTTTTAAAAATGCACATGCGCAACACTCTATTTGCTCCCGAGAGGGAACGCCTATTAAACTTTTACTAGCAGTGATTTTAAATGGATTTCTCCAAATAGCATGACAAACTTGTCATACCTGTCTAGTAGAATCTTCGCGACTGCGGCATCAGTGGGAAGCCCAACCTGTGCTTTTAGCGCACGCCAGCGTGTGAAATATTCACCCAAAATCACTCTGGTCTTGTTTCTATATTCTGCGGCCTTTCTCTTCTTATCATACACTTCGTATACATTTTTTCTCTTTCGACCCTCAGCCATTTTCAGAGGAATGGCTGAAACCGTAACTCATCACACATAATACACCTGAAAGTGCGCATGCGCAGAAAGCGAAAACTACATAGGGACGAGCACGTACGACAGCCTTACGTAAACACATCACCAGAATGATTGACACTTAGGTGGACCAATAGTATTGGCTACCCACCCGGAAAAAGAAAATCCTCCGCTATACCTTTAAATAAAATATAATTTCCTGAATGTGCATGCAAGGAAAATTAGGTTACAATGGTGCATAAAACTGTAAGTGCATCAGTAACTGGAGAAAACACGCTTACATCATGTCAACTAACTAAGGGCTGTCAAATAAAAATTCAAATTTCAAATATTCGTCAAATAAAAAAAACACGGCACATTTGAATGCGAAAAACCACGCATTTGAATTTTTGGTGTGTCAAGACATGCGAGACATGCATCTTGACGCACCAAAAATTCAGACCATTTTTGGACCATTTTTCCTGCCGACCAAATATTCGTCGCAAGCGCGCTTATAATGTAAGAGACGCTGGCTTGACCACAACAGTGCCAAATGGCAAATGTAATGTAAGCGGAACGAAACCACTCGTTATTGTGTGTTTGACGGACCGTTTATCAGTTTGGACCAATGCAGCGCGAGCCGATCTTAATCATCAGCACTGTCACTACACAGTCAAATCCAGTAAAGAAAGCATTTGAATTCGCCACTGAAGTAATAACATCGATGCGAGATCTAGTGAGAAACATTCACATTTCTCCGTTATTAACGGATCAAACAGCGCTGACGTGGAAACCAGGAGAAACATTGTGCCATGAATGAACTATCCAGTGTCCACAGATCAGCAACATTCACCATGGGTTTACTGGAGTAACACTACTGACTGTAACCATGGGAGTGTGGCAGGAATAGTCGGCTATAATGCTTTCAAGTAACATCACGTCGGTTTTATTTCGACATTATGAATACAATTGCTGCCCTCAAATGTTAATCTGAACTAAAATAAACCTTTGTTTATAACTACTACAATATTACATTTCATTTTGTCCAAGGAGCTGTTTTGTTTTATATACTCCTAAGAAAAGTCAAGTATAGCTCCATCATTGCTCAAACTAATAAAATATCATACTTTATGATGTTAGTTTTATTTAAAATTTAATGAAAAAAATTAAATCAAAGAAATTTCTCTGCCATTTCTTTCTTTTTGCTGTACCGAACCGTGACACAAGTGTATCGTATCGAACCGTGAATTTTGTGAACCGTTACACCCTAGATAGATAGTTTTTCTCCTCGAGAGGAAATTTGTTTCCACCGTAGATGCGTACATAACACATAACATGTTAAATTATCGACATATCACAATGCAATCAAAAACAATCACAGACATCACCAAAAAAGGAAAAGTTAATACATTAGGCCTATAAAGTCGAAAATGTAAATAGGTCCTCTTTAAGTATCGACTTGGTACTGAAGTAAACTCATTCTTGACGGTCCATCTTCCTGTCTTTTTTTAGTCTCCACGTGTACGGCTGTTTGTAAGAAGGCTCCTCCTCCTATTCCTCCACGCACCACCTCCAAGCCCTACATCTCGGTTACGGTCCAGAGCAGCACCGAATCCGCCCAGGACACGTACCTGGACAGCCAGGACCAGCGCAGCGACGTCAACAGCCAATCAGGACGCAGCAACTCCTCCGACAGCCTCGCCAGCTCTCGGACTGGGAGTTTGGCCAAGAGCGCCAAGCGGCCGCCCATCCCTGCCCCGCGGGAACCCGTCCATCTGCCCAGTGCGAGAGTGACCACGCCCCCTCCCGCCATAGTCCCGCCCCCGCCCGCCCCGGACGCCAGAAACGAGCCTGTGAGTCTCACGCTGGCACCTGAAGAACTGCAGGCTCCGCCCAAGAGGAAACTCTCATCGATTGGTATTCAGGTGCGTGCATAAATATGTTTGAGCTGTCTGCATAATGTTGTCATGATGTATGCTTTTTGATCGCAGATTTGGTATCCGGTCATGTGACGTCACTTCCATTGGTAGTCGCTGCTCATTTGCATATAAGCTTGAAGTCTGCTCAGATTTGGTGCGTCTCCTGTAGTCGCTCATTTGGGCTCGAAGCAACTTCTGGTTGTCATTGTGGGCACAGTTTTAGATATTAAAAAAGCTGATTTTGCTACTGTACATTTTTAGATATTTAGGATTTTACAATTTATTATTGTGATAAAAGAAATGCCCTTCTATACTGTGTAGGGACATTTAAGATATTTATTAAATATTTAAAGAAAATCAATAAATACATCATTAAATGGTGAATAAACATAATTTTTTTTTCATTATTAAATCACCAAACAAATTGATAAATATCTGTTGTGCAATATAATGTTACTTTTATGCATTAAGAAAACACCTATCCAAAGCAACTAAAGAGGAACAAAAGCAAATCATCAGTTTTAGTATTATTTTGTGTTTTCTTTTTTATCATTTGGCCCTCAATGCTTTACCCTTTTATTATTATATTAAATCATTTTATTTTATATTAAACCATTGATATAGAATAAAAATGGTAAACAATACATTTTATTGGTCGTGTAAAATTTTATAGTATTATACAATTCTAAACAATTGTTTTTTACTATAATATTAATATGCATTATAATATATAATGATATTTTGATATAATAAATGCATAGTCATGATTAGGAACAATTTTATTGGTATATAATTTTTTTAATGAAAATGTTTTAGAAAGTTATAGTCTAGATACTGTCTGTTTTTTTTGTTATAAAGCATGTAAAATCATCTTATGATGTCATGCGTACAGTTCATGCGGTCATTGATCGGGACAGGCTAATTTGTTGAATGCAGAGTTGGCTCTGATATGTAAATGTGCGCAGTCATATGTTAATGAGCTCATGGATGTGACATACCATGACTAATGAAATTCATTCAATGCTCTGGGGGAAACTAGCGAGGGAGGTTTTGTTTATAAATGTTAAGTACGTCACATAATGCATTGCTTTATTTCAGAGGAGCGGGAAAAATCCTGCTTTGCATCAAATGAGCTGTTAAAGGGATAGTTCTCTTTGATATTAATTTTTGGTATGTTTTAGCTTACCTCAAGGGCATCCAAGATGTAGGTGTCTTTGTTTCCGCAGTAGTTTCAATTTTGATATTTTTAGGTCAAACCGTTCTTGTCTGTCAGTCATATAATGCAGGTCTATGGTCACCACCTCAAAGAGCATGCACAGAGAAGTCCAAATTAAACATGATTTAATGACTCGTAAATGTAAGTACACATTGATGGCCTAAGACACGAAACGAGCGGTTTGTGTGAGAAAACGAACAGTATTTATATCGTTTTTACCTCTTGTGACCACAGCCACGTCCAAGTGATCTCTCGCGCGTGTACGTCACTCATTGTTTACACAAAGATTTCGGAAGTGTTACCTTTCACTGTAAAGATCTAATTTAGATATACAGGAAATCGCAATGGAAGACGATTTCGATATATCAACAGACAACGTTGAATTTCTTTCAGCGAGATCACTTCCGGCGCTTGCTCAGACCGACGCGCCCGCGCCCTCAGATCACTTGGTCACGTGGGAGGCAGTGTGCAAGCGTGATTGACATAACGCGAAGTCGTATTTATTTTTTAACGTGCGGAAATTTCGGACTCTGTGCAAGGGCCTTTAGCTATGCGTTGCACTTATTATATGAGGAGATTTGAGTTGTATCATAACTATTGTTTAGCATTAGATTTGTTGGATGCGTTTCAGATGAGTGTTGTTTTTTCCGCAGGTGGATTGTGTGCAGCCGGTTCTGAAAGAGGAGCATACTCCCACGACCAGGTTCCAGTCCATCGGGGTTCAGGTTGAAGACGGCAGGCCGTGAGTTTTGCAGAAATGTTGCTCCTCCGTTTAGCGCTGTGGAATTTGATACGGCAGCACTTCTCTCTGAGAGTGAGTGTGTGTGAGTCAGCTTTCTCAGCCATGTATGGTGCTGGAAACACTCAAGTAATGATTCGGTGTAGACGGCAGGAGATAATGAGATTCTGCTCGCTCTGCGTTTCAGTCTATTTTCATATCTTTGCATCTCTGTGTTTAAGTGCGCTGTCTCCCACACACCAGCTGTCTGTCGTCCTCCCAGCCTACGTTCTCTCTTCTGCTCCTCCGGCTCGGTCTCGCCGCTTTTTTCCCTAAGACGGTCAAATGAGATGAAGCATATCGAACAACTTGCTATTTTTTTCTGCTTTATTAACATTTAATTGATATTAGGGATGTGCACGAATATTCAAATTTTCGAATATTCGATCTGTAATTATTATTCGAAAAATAAAATACTATTCGAATTTTATCGAATTTATGAAGCCGTAGCCTAAATGCTTTGCTGGCCGTAAATGCAGTGAATCCCTGATAAATCCCAAGCACTAACTCGCAGTTATAACTAAATCCTCTGGGTGGCGCTGTGGTGCGTGTTTAACAAGTTGTTTGTATTTGATCACATAATGTCGTCGTCGTCTGCCTCGCGAAGTTTGGAATTAGACTACTAGTTGAAAATTATGTTACTAAATGATCTTACAGAAGGGAATTACTTTTGATCAAATGAATTAATTAATCTGAGTTATAATATCATCAACACAATGAGAAATCACATGAAATCCAAACAGCAGGCGACTGAGGAAAGACAGCTGTCCATCACTACGACTGCAGGTAAGCGCAGCTGTAGCGCGCGTGATCCGAGAGATGATAACTTATCTAATAGCAAAATGATTTTTTTAGACATACTTCCCTTAAGTTTCATTAAGAGAGACAGGTTTAAGAACAGAAAACGCAAATTGCTGTTAGAAACTTAGAACACCGTGACCGTTTGTGTCTCTGAATCGTCTGTCAGTGCAGCGCGTTTTCTCACTCGAGCATAAATTGCTGGCGGCGCCCCTGCATGTGGACATTATTGTTTTTCTCAACATAAACGTGAAACAATATACACGATAATCATGCTGACTCGAGTGTGTGTGTACGTTCTGTTCGATATCTGGCGCAGTCTACTTTATTAGGCGTTTTTTTCCCGCTCGCGCTGCTTGAGCTTAAATCCTTTTGTTATTTATATTTTGTTTACACATAGGCCAACTGTTTAATGTTTTCAACTAAAAGAAAACTTTAACATATATTGTAAGCTTGTTGTGTATTGCCTAATCGTAAGCTTGTTAAGAAATGGTGACAAAAACTTTTTGAAAAATGTACTTAAGAAATAACGTCGTTTTCGTTAAATGTCATTTAAATAGGCTAATCGAATATTCGATTTCTATGAGCCCGAATATTCGAATGCATTATTTTTGAAAAATGCCCATCCCTAATTGATATTCATACATTGATTTAAAGTTCTGTTTGTTTAGTTTTTGTTAGAAGCGATTGTATTAGAGAAATACATGATGTTGAAGAACATGGCAGTATTTTGGAGAATTGTTAATTGTTTTGTTTTATTTTTCTTCCTTTCTCTCGTCTGCTATTCTTTATTTTTTTTATTAAACATGACAGATTTTTTTCATATATATATATATATATATATATATATATATATATATATATATATATATATATATATATATGTGTGTGTGTGTGTATATATATATATATATATATATATATATATATATATATATATATATATATATATATATATATATATATATATATAAAATGATAAAATGAATTTATTAGTGGTGATAAAAGAGAAAGATTATATTGTGTAACTTTTTTAATAATTTCTAAGAAATGCATGTTTTGTGAAGTCAGTAGTTAAGATGGCACACCTTTTAATAATATCAATAAAATGAAACAAACAAAAAAAACTATATATATATATAATAAAATGAATTTATTGGTGATGATAAAAGAGAAAAATTATAATATTGTTTTTTTTTTAAATATAATTTCTGAAAAATGCATGTTTTGTGAAATCAGTAGTTAAGATGGCACACATTTTAATAATAATATCAATAAAATGAAACAAACAAAAAAACTATATATATATATACACACACGAGCATGTGTGTAATATATATATATATATATATACACTCACCTAAAGGATTATTAGGAACACCATACTAATACTGTGTTTGACCCCCTTTCGCCTTCAGAACTGCCTTAATTCTACGTGGCATTGATTCAACAAGGTGCTGAAAGCATTCTTTAGAAATGTTGGCCCATATTGATAGGATAGCATCTTGCAGTTGATGGAGATTTGTGGGATGCACATCCAGGGCACGAAGCTCCCGTTCCACCACATCCCAAAGATGCTCTATTGGGTTGAGATCTGGTGACTGTGGGGGCCATTTTAGTACAGTGAACTCATTGTCATGTTCAAGAAACCAATTTGAAATGATTCGAGCTTTGTGACATGGTGCATTATCCTGCTGGAAGTAGCCATCAGAGGATGGGTACATGGTGGCCATAAAGGGATGGACATGGTCAAAAACAATGCTCAGGTAGGCCGTGGCATTTAAACGATGACCAATTGGCACTAAGGGGCCTAAAGTGTGCCAAGAAAACATCCCCCACACCATTACACCACCACCACCAGCCTGCACAGTGGTAACAAGGCATGATGGATCCATGTTCTCATTCTGTTTACGGCAAATTCTGACTCTACCATCTGAATGTCTCAACAGAAATCGAGACTCATCAGACCAAGCAACATTTTTCCAGTCTTCAACTGTCCAATTTTGGTGAGCTCTTGCAAATTGTAGCCTCTTTTTCCTATTTGTAGTGGAGATGAGTGGTACCCGGTGGGGTCTTCTGCTGTTGTAGCCCATCCGCCTCAAGGTTGTGCGTGTTGTGGCTTCACAAATGCTTTGCTGCATACCTCGGTTGTAACGAGTGGTTATTTCAGTCAAAGTTGCTCTTCTATCAGCTTGAATCAGTCGGCCCATTCTCCTCTGACCTCTAGCATCAACAAGGCATTTTCGCCCACAGGACTGCCGTATACTGGATGTTTTTTCTTTTTCACACCATTCTTTGTAAACCCTAGAAATGGTTGTGCGTGAAAATCCCAGTAACTGAGCAGATTGTGAAATACTCAGACCGGCCCGTCTGGCCCCAACAACCATGCCACGCTCAAAATTGCTTAAATCACCTTTCTTTCCCATTCTGACATTCAGTTTGGAGTTGAGGAGATTGTCTTGACCAGGACCACACCCCTAAATGCATTGAAGGAACTGCCATGTGGTTGGTTGATTAGATAATTGCATTAATGAGAAATTGAACAGGTGTTCCTAATAATCCTTTAGGTGAGTGTGTGTGTATATATATATATATATATACACAATTATATAACTAAAAGGTACTCATTAAACTGTGTGTGTGTGTATATATATATATATATATATTAGGGGTGTGCAAAGCAGCCGGTATTTGTATCTGTATTTGTATTTGTTGAGGGGGGAAAAGTATTTGTATTTGTATTTGTATTCGAGTAAAATTCCAAATAGGCGTAAAATTACTTTTTTTTTTCGTTACACTTCTAATTTACGTTATAGTGTAAGACTTACATTATATATTTATACTAAGAATACTTAGTATTCTTTAATTATATCCATTCCAATGAACATATCCAGCAATGAACATGTAACAAAGAACGTCATTGAAAAGATAATAACAATATGATATAATAAAATGCTTCCACACAGAACTTGAGCAAGTTTTTTTGGCTGGTGGAGGACCAAGAAAGAATATTGTCGTTCTGAGACCATTTACATCTAAAATAATGAAAATGGCATAATAATGCAGGTAGGCCTACACCTTTTCAAAGATCAAAAAACTTTTATTTCTAAAGACTATTTAACACTGAAAATGGAAAACATTTTAAATATCCACAATAAATGAACAAAACAACCAAAAACAATAAAAGCAATGTACTCTCAGTCTCTGTTAACAAAAAATGCACTTGAATAAATACCAAAAACAATAAATAAAATGGATGTAAACAAAACCTGACCCTACCCTATGATAAATTATTTTTTATTAAAGCATTAACACACAAACCACTGTTAATTTAACATAAAAGTAAGCAGCTACTGCGTGCATGGTTTGGCATGACTGAATGCGCTCAAAGTGCGCTCCCTTAATAATCCCTAAAAAGCTGACAGTTCATCGCGATCTCACACATCTCTGTTATTATCAATGAATCTTTCATAATATCCACACTTTGTTTGTTATAATTAGGATGTACCAGCCTAATTCAGCACTGAACAAAAAGTCAGTTTTGAGCGGTGAGGGGAGTCCATCGTAAATGCTTCTGATTGGCCAATTGCGTTCAAGAAATCAACACATATATGTCTGTGATTGGCTTCATCGCTCAACGCTGCAAAAATGTTATGAATAGAAACTCTGGCCTGTAAATCGTTTCTATTTTGTTTTAGTTGTTCTTGTTGCTTTTCTGCAACAGATGAATACAAATCTATTAGTCTTTATATGTTTTATTCATAGATATTTCTAGTTTGTGGGAGTCCCGCGAATCGTTTTATTCTCCCGCAACCCGCACACAGAGAGTGCATTACCGCCCGCGCCCGCGCTCGGCGATTGGATCTAGTCCCGCGCCGCGTCAAGTTCGCTTCCCGAAAGTTATAAAATGCCTCCGGAACCCAGTTAAGGTACAAAAATCTATTCAACAAAAATAGTGATGCAGTTAAGTGTTTTTCGCTCGGCCGAGCCCTCTCTGTTGCTGTGTGGAGCAGCCTGTGTCAGTCACCTCTTCCTGAACATCACACACTCACTCTAACGGGCATGCACTGCAGTGCGGTCTCACGAGGAAACGCAGCTTTTTGATATAAAGTTTTTCTTGTTCCCGAATACAAATATTTTTAAAGTATTTGTTCGAAATAAGTATTCGTAAAAAACACGTTATTTGTGCCTTTCCGAATACCGTATTCGGGTTCGGCTCCACCCCTAATATATATATATATATCTTTCTTTTTTTTTTTTTTGCCCAAGTACTTTCAAACAGTCTTCCAGCTTATTGATTTTTACATAATGGATTCATAATGGAAACTAATGTAGATATCCAGTAGAGCCCCGTGTGGACCTCGTGTTGAACTGCTGTCGGTGTTGCTCAGTGTCTCTTCTCTCTCTGTGTGTGTCTAGACTCAGTCGCTTCACGAGCATGGCGTCGAGACAGGAGACGACGGAGGCCGAATCCCAGGAGCAGAACGACGGTAAACCCTCGGAGCGCCAGACGGCCAGCCGGTCTCTGGAGAAGCTGGACCCGGCGCTGGACCCGTCCTCCCTCCCCCCGCCGGACCCCTCTCTGCAGGCCGGGACGGGGAGCGTGAACGGGTCCGCGGAGCAGCCCGGGGGGGCGGCGGGCCTCAGGGACGGGCGCTGCTTCCAGAAGCTTCTCCAGGCCGAGACGGACCGCATGGAGGCCTGGTGTCGACAGATGGACCTCGAGACCAAAGACAGACAGCTGTCAGAGGAGGGTGAGATGCTCGCTCCACACACAACTGACAAGGTTTCATTAAAGGGAGAGTTCACCCAAAAATGAAAATTAGCCCATAATTTACTCACTCTGAAGCCATCCTAGGTGTATATGACATTCTTCTTCTTTCAGACGAATACAATCGGAGTTATATTAAGAAATGTTCTGGCTCTTCCAAGCTTTATAATGGGAGTGAATGGGTTTTTGTTTTTGGAAGTCGATCGAAGCGCATCCATCGATGATAAAAGTGCTCGAAACGACTCCCGGGGGTTAACAAAGGCCTTCTGAAGTGAAGCAATGCGTTCGTGTAAGAGAAATATCCATATTTAAAACTTTATCGACTAAAATAACTAGCTGCCGGCAGACGGAAAATAATTTTTGGGTGAACTATCCCTTTAATCAAGCAATTCCTGATGGATAAAACCAAATTAAGTTAATTCACTTCAATTGGGTTATTAGGGCCCGAGCACCAGTGGTGTGAGGAGCCTATTGGAATTGCTCTGTTTATTCAAATATGTAATTCATTTCAGGTTGATTTTTCTGTTAGTCAAAAATCTAATTACTCAACTAATTAATAATAAAAATAACTGACTTAATTTCATTATTCCAACCAATTCCTGGTGGATAAAATCATTTAATTTAATTTGAGTTTAATTTCAAATATTTAACTAGTTTCAGTTGAATTGTTCAGTTAAAAAATGTATTCAGTTATTAAAAAAGTAATTGATAATAATTAATATTATTGATTTGAATAAATAATCAACTTCATTTTAATATATAATCAATACCCGATGGCTAATCAAGTTTTACCCTATTTTGTTTTTTACAAATATTTCTAAAAATAAATCAATAAAAAAATATATTATTATTAAAATTGTTTATTTTATTGCTATAATATAGTATACATATGATAAATTATAATTGTACATAACAATAAAATTAATTATAAAAATATATTATACATAAAATAAATTAAGTGTAATTTATTACTTATCTTTTTTTTATAAAATAATTATATATCTGTGTGTTTGCTATTTTATATATATATATATATATATATATATATATATATATATATATATATATATATATATATATATATATATATAATTTAATATTTAGATTTATTTATAAAATGTAAAAAATAAGAATGTTTGTGGTGTTTTTATATATATATATATATATATATATATATATATATATATATATATATATATATATATATATATATATATATATATATATATATATAACACCACAAACATTCTTATTTTTTACATTTTATAAATATATATATATATGCTCAATTTTAAATAATAAAACAAAATAACTAGAATGGCTTTGTTGGAAACTGTCATTGCGTTTAAGAAGAATGTCACCCTGATGAAGCCGATGTGAATAATTACCTTAAATGGCCCTTTGTTACCATATTTAACGGAACCTGATTTCAGACTTACTAAATCTTAATTCAGACTTTTATAGAGTATTGTCAGTGCCATTACTACTGATATAAATGTGCAGGAAGCTGCTGGTAATTGCAGCGGGTTTATCTCGATGTTCTGGCCCTCGGATCTCAGGAGCTTCCCTTTACAGACGCCATCAAACACCCCGCGGATCCGCGAGTAAAGGATGATATCACTCTCTCTCTAAACGTGCGGCCTCATTAATGAGCTTTAATCAGGAACGGCTCTCTGTTGCCTGCTAATTTTGGCTCCTCGAGCCTGTGATTAAAGTCATTAGGTTTGAACCTGGCAGAGAGAGAGAGAGAGAGAGAGAGCAATGGCAGCTTCTGTGACATGATAATGCAGAAGTGATGGTGTGTTTCTCACTCCTCCACAGCAGGCAGATGCTAACGTAATGAATCAATGTTTCTGCTGTCTGTGTGGTTTGATTGACGGCACGCTGTCAACATAGAGATAGTAGGGCTCGGTATTGACACGATTCGGTTTGATTTCGATTCACAAGCTTACAGTTCGATTCGATATAGATTAATTTGGATATATATATATATCAGGTACAGTACATGGCAAATTTTCTTGAGGAAAAAGATCTCTCAACTAATGCTGTAAAACTAACTGATTTGTATAAATTAATAAAGTTATGATACTAACTTTATAATGGCATAATTATGTTTCTACTCCAATTCATTTTTTGAAATAAAAACATTAGGGATGCACTATATATCGCCACCATATCGGTATCGGCCGATATATGTAAAAAAAAAAACTAATGTTATCGGCCGATAAGAAAATTTGGACGATATATTAAAGCAGATTAATAATGGATTATATCCTTCAGATGCGCACGGTTCGCCATGATGGTTTTGAATTACTTGAAATATGATTTGAATCGCCTCAAAAAGGGGAAAATACAGTAAAGTGCAACATGTGAATGTGTGAATGAATGAAACCTTTATTGCCCCCAGGGGAATTTGTTTTACACTCATGGGAACCACAATAAACATAACCACAACAAACATAGATTAAAAAAACAAACAAAGAAAAAACAACAACAATAACACAGCAAATAGTGGCATAAAATTATCAATTCGACACCTTAAGGAATCAATAGATAGATATATATTCAATAATACGCATCTAAAATGTTCAACGGCTTAAAGGAATCAATAAATAGATATTCAATAATTCACATTTAAAATAAATCTAATGTGCAGCACAAGTCTGTCATATTGGCGACAACATTATAATATAAACATCATAATTGTGTCCTTGGGACATGGATTTTAATTGTGAGACTTTTTTTTATGTAATCAAGCCCTCAAAAATATATATAAAAATTTGGATTAAGATTTATCGGCCTACAGTACCGATTATCGGCTTATAAATATAAAGAGTTATTATCGGTATCGGATGATTTTCACATCGGTTCATCCCTAAAAACATTTACATTAGGGCTTTCATAAAAACTTTAGTTCATTAAAAATGGTCAATTAAACATTGAGGAACAATTAAAATAAATATAATGAATATGTACTGTGTGCATATATTTATCAAAATGCTTCTCTCTAGAGTTAATGTGTTATTATCTCACTAATGAGTTTATGGTCATTGAATGGGTTTGTTGAGGTAAATGTAACATTACATTCATACTATGTACGTGACACTGTTTACAAGCTGTTTTATTGACGTCTTTCCCCGGTTAAAACACTGAGTGAGTGATTACATGAGATATGAGACGGATTTCAATAAGCTGTACTGCATCTTTCAACACAACTTCTGATGTTCATTCATGTGTATTTGATGCTATAACTAGTAGTAAAGCTGAAGAGATGATCGGCTGCTTGATCGGAGGCACTACAGCGATCTCTCATGCCACAGTAAAGAGCAACAAAATGGACAGAATTTAAAATCTGAGACTTTGTTTCATATCAAAAGAAACAAAGCTATTGCGATTTATCCGATATCGGTTCATAAAAATGAGAATCGATTAAAATGGATATTTTTTTGCCCAGCTCTAATAGAAGCAGGCTTACGAAGAGTGTGTGTGTGTGTGTGTGTGTGTTCCTGTAGTGTTGGGAGAGGTCCGCAGTGCCGTCGGCTGCGCTCAGCTCTTGATGTCTCAGAAGTTCAAGCAGTTTCGGGGCCTTTGTGAGCAGAACCTGGTGAGTATCCTGAGAGTCGAGCCCTTACAGAGTCCATGTACACCTTATATCTCACCCTAAAATAAAAAAAAATAAGAAATAAAAAAGCAGAAGTCTTAAAAGAAAAAACGTCAGAAAGCAAAAAATAACTATCACAATTATGCCTCTCAATTCCTGTAATTCCCCCACATGTTTTTCCTCATTATTTTTTTCTTTATAGCGATTCTGATTATTGTAATGTAGTATGTATATATATATATATTAGGGGTGGAACGGTACATGTATTCGTATTGAACCGAAACGGTACGGGCGTCACGGTTCGGTGCACGAATTTGCACGGAGAATACACGGTACAAATAAAAAAAAACTCTTAAATAGCGATAAATTTCGCTCTATTCGCTTTTGGTGTGACTGTGAACGCAGCAATGAACAGACTGCGATCAAGATTCCAATGCTGGAGTGTGTGTGTGTGTGTGTGTGTGTGTGTGTGTGCGAGAGAGAGAGAGACAGAGGCGCGGGTGCGAATCGCGCGATCGAACAGTGTGTGTGTGTGTGTGCGAGAGAGAGAGAGAGAGGCGCGGGCGCGAACGAACAGAGTGTGTGCGTGCGCGTGCGAGAGAGAGAGAGAGAGAGAGAGGCGCGGGCGCGAATCGCGCGATCGAACATTGTGTGTGTGTGTGTGTGTGTGTGAGAGGCACGGGCGATCGAACAGTGGAAACATAAAAACATACTCCGTCATTTTTTTCATAGAGGACATCATTAAAACTGCAAATTGTTACTTATATTTGTGTACACTCGCAATAAAACACAACATTGTGATTTTGTCACACTCTAAACATGTCAAACTGTAACCTACAACTGTTAACAAAAGTTTTTAATGGTAGTATTTTATACGGAAATCAATTATTTATAATTCAGATGAGAATAAAGTTAGGGTTAATTAAAATGAAGGAAAACAAATATATTGATCTGAAATAGCAAATTAATTTTAAATTCTTTCAGGTACATTTACCAAACATATCTCATGGTCTTTTCGTCTTTTTAATAATTTAATTAATAAACTAATTATATAAAACGACTGTCAGTGCACTACAAATAAACTGGTTCTATGCCTTTATTAATAAAACTTATATAAAAAAAATACAAGGCTTAAGACATTTATAAAAAAGCCTTCTGCATTTTTGTTTTGCTATTCACTCCATTGTACCGAAATCGTATCGAACCGTGATGTCTGAACCGAGGTATGAACCGAACCGTGACTTCTGTGTACCGTTCCACCCCTAATATATATATATATATATATAACTGTAATTGAAGGATTACAAATTATTGTTTCTACTTAAATTACATAATTGTTGTGAAAATTTCACAATGCAAATCTTAATGGTCATACAAAAATATAAAATGATAAAAGTAACTATATATATATATGTGTGTGTTCCCGTGTGTGTGTGTATATATATTAATGTGTTGTTGTTTTTTAACTATAATTTTATAAGTAATTATACATTTTTTATTTTGAATTAATTTAAATGATTTAATTTAACTTATTTATTTTTATTAAATTAATTTAAATGTAATAATTATTCATTTTATTTTGTTAAAGCATAAAATGTGTGTGTATATATAAATGTATCTTTTTATTGTCATGTTATTTTTTTTACCTATATTATATAAATATATTATCATTATTTCACTATTTATTTATTAAATTAATATTTAATGATTGTGTGTGTGTGTGTGTATATATATATATATATATATATATATATATATATATATATATATATATATATATATATATATATACATACGGTATATGAAAGATTTATGTGAAGATTTGAAATGAACAGACTGAGAACTTGATCCTATTACATAAGTATATGTGGACAGAGTTTGTCTTTTGGGGGGATTTACAGTTAAATTAAAGGTAATAAATCGCAATATGAATCACAATTTGTGTTACTGCAATACATGGCACATCACAAAATGTTTAAAATCATCAATAATATCTTATTGTGGCTTTTTTATGCTGATGTAACTGAGGCTGCAGGATGAGGACAAATACCATCCAATAAGATCTTGCTTGTTGTGTTACTTCCAATCTGTTGGATCAAATCTAGTCCCGCCATTCTTCTCTCCTGCTTTATACTTTCTTTGACTTGGAAATACAGCAGGAGTGCTGATCTCAACCTAGAGCCAGTCATGTGACTCACAGAGATGATATCATGCTTTAGAAGCGCCCTCTGCTGGCGTGTGTGTACCGTTACACACAGGGTCTGAAATTAACTTTGGCTACTAAATTTTTAGGTTACTGGCCCCCCCACCGGTTTAACTACATCACTATATATATATATATATATATATATATAATACAATTCTTATTCAAACAAAATCCTGCCATCCTTCTCATCCTTTTCACCAAAAATGTGTTTTAGTTGGACAGATTATTACAGTACAAAGAACTTTAACAAAAATGAGGATGTTGGAAAATAACAGTCTTTTCTGTTCACCAAATGCTTTTTAATCTTCACTATTGCTTCAGTGCAAGTGAACAAGCGCGCCGTTATTTGTTGCTCAGAGACGTGTGTGTTCAAGTAAGCCAGAAATGCGCAGATTCTGTGCAATACGCTGTATTTAATATATCATGAGGACTCACGAGTTGTGTATTTGGACTAAATCCGCGCAGATTTGTCTTACACGAACTTCCCCAGCAAAGTGAGTAAACACAGAAACACGCCAGATTGGCTCGTGATTTGACAGCGTTTCCCGCCAAGGTTCAATTTTACCTGCATCTGGTGGGTCGAGGGTGTTGATCTCAATCCCTGAATGTTGCGCTCCTGTTTGTCATTGTGCACGAAACTTCACGCCAATAAATCATCAGGAATATTGCTGGCTCAAGCCCTCTTTACGCTCATCCTAATGCCTGTTAGGTGTCCGTGGATTTGCCTATATTTGGTGTTGAAAATGGAAACATCTTTAGACATGGAAAATCGATTTTACAATCGATTCAATGAACACTTATGACTCAAAAATCGAACAGGATTTTTTCACAAAAGTGACAGCCCTAGTAAGCCGTTTCAGAAACAGAATCATATTGAAAATGTGTCATTTTGAGACCAAAACCGATTTGATGGACCTGAAGTGGACAGATGTTCTCTTCCAGTTTCTTGTAAGTATTTAAAAGTGAATTATGAAACGAGTGTGTGATGTGTGTGTTTCCGTCAGGATGTGAACGCTCAGCCGCGACCCACCGCGCAGGATCTGGCCGGGTTCTGGGATCTCCTCCAGCTGTCCATCGAGGACATCAGCATGAAGTTCGACGAGCTCCACCTCCTCAGGTCCAACGACTGGAAGATGTCTGAGACCCAGGACAAAAAGGTCCAACTCATGTACCTTTCCAACATCCTAACGCTTCCTTTTGCTTGTTTAACCAATGTGAAGGTAGAATGAAGTTCTGGTTTCTGGTTATACTTCAGTGTTTAGATCTAGAACCGCTCCCTTGTTGGAGCCGCCCATCCTCGTAATAAGGTCATGTGATGAAAATAGCGCGTCAGATGCTACTTGTAAAAAACAGCCGGCATAATTAGTAATATCTAGTGCAAATGGAGTAAGTGTAATGATGTATTTATATGTTAATAATTAATATTTAATGTTTATTTGATAGTTGATTTTATTATTATTTTAGACATATATTTAGTATACTGCACATTATTAATTTATTCCACTGTTTTTTATTCTACATGTATTTTATAAATCACTTGTTTTCTATTCTATATTTATTTATTAATTTTTAAATCATTTAAAATGTAACGTTTATCTTATAAACGTATTTTATATTTGCTTTATTTTAAGTAAATGTAATTTTTATTTTAACGTTATGAGCTAGCATAGTGTATTTTAATATTTAAAATGAATGTTAATAATCAAATATATTTTTTCAATTTTTCAACTTCATTATCATTATTTGCTTAATATTTCATTTATATTCTGTTTTACTTAAATTCATAATCTTTGCTTCATTTCATTTATATTGTTTGAATTTATAAATAAATAAATATTTAGTATATATATATATATATATATATATATATATTTTAAATAAATGTAATATTGAAAAGAGTGTAGTGTATTTTAATAGTGCTAATTAATATTAATGATTTAATACTTATTTTATTATTTGTATTAGTTTATTAATAAATAGGTAAAATAAGGATTAAATATGACTGTTATTGCAAAACTCAGGTCATATATATATAAATAAATATATATATATATATATATATATATATATATATATAATGTTTTTCTGGTGTAACTGAGGTTGCAGGATAATATTTAATATGAATTATGAATTTTTATTTTATTATATAATAATTATTGTAATGGTTTAAAAAAAATGATAATCCTAAATGATGATCCTATTTGAATTGTTGAATGATCTCCTCAGGAGGAGAAGAAGCCTGCTCCAGCCCACACACCAAAGAAGACTGTAAAGATCAAGCCCAGCGGCGGGAAGGAGAAGAGCCTGGACTCTGTGGCCGATAAACAGCGTCAGGAGGCCAGAAAGCGTTTAATGGCGGCCAAACGTGCCGTTTCCGAGCGGCAGAACTCCGCCACCGAGAGCGCCGAAAGCATCGAGATCTACGTCCCCGAGGCTCAGACACGACTCTAATAAACCACCAAACCATGACCTCCTCCCGCTCCTAGAGACGCTCTCCGGCGCTCATGGACGCGCTCACTCTCGCGGAGCCACGCCTGGATCTAAAGGTGAACGGCCGGAAACAACGAGCAAAAAAACAAAAAAAAAATACAATAAAAAGAGCGAAAAATTGAATTCGAACGCTTCCGCGTCGCCGCTGCCACTGAAGAACCTCCTGTTGACCGTTTGTTTATATGGCTTCCCCTTGTTATACTTCTAAATGTTATAAAAGCTAACTATCTCATGGAATATATCAAGACTTTGTCTGTAAATTGTGCTAATATCTCTGATGATGAAAAGAGCGCGTCAGATCTCAGACCCTTTACTCGCGTCACATGACCCGTCACATGACCCACGGACAGCATGCACTCAGGATCCTGCACGTGTGCACTTGTCTTTCATCAGCGCAGTCTTCCCGTTCTCACAAACACCTTTCTTTTCCTTTCTCCCGGCTGTGTGGAGCGCCGAACACGGACTCGAAGCGTTTGAATGGCATTGCGTGTGTGAATGTTCGATGCGTCTGGATGTTCTGATGGTACAACAGACACTCGAAGTCTGAAGCCAATCACCGCAGGAAGTCGTAGAATAGCACAGGAAGCAGATTTTAGCACTGTTTGGTTCACGTCACTTTTCACTCCAGTAAAATTGAATGCAGAAACGCATTTCAGCGTGATTTATTTTCCACGTCAAACAATCCATTGTTATTTAATAGGGTCCAAATATGACCACTCGACTTTGTTTTTATGATGAATGTTTTAAAACGTCAACAATGACAATGTCCAGATTTTGACTTGGACCAACAGCCTGTTTGTTTTGTAATATTATTATTATTATTATTATTTTAATTTGAAAGTTTTTTTCTGTTGTCCATTCATTCCATGTGTTCTTCAGCACGGTTTCCTGATGCTACGGTTCCAGCGATGGCCGTACAACCGTGTCTTTGTGTGACCAATTAGAGCCCATCATTTGTGATCAAATGTTTTTTGTTTTTTTTATTAGTAGTATTTTCTTTGACGGATATTAAAAACTTCCGTTACCCAAAACTCTGCTGATTTTAGTTTGGAAAAGTTGTTTCGGTGTCAGATTTTCTACACTTGAGCCCACAAGTGTCACAGTAATGACTCTTTTCTGTATGTTGACCAACAGAAGGTTGCAACAATGGGTTCAAATGTGTTTAACACACTTCACCTTTCAGATCTGGGAGAATCACTGCCGGTTTGTTCATGTGCCGAATTACATATAATCCTAAAATACACTTCCTGGCCAAAAGAGAAACGCCTCTGTTTGGATTTAAATAGGCAAATGCTTAAAGGGTTAGTTCACCCCAAAATGAAAACTCTGTCAGTAATTACTCTCCCTCATGTTGTTCAACCCCGTAAGACGTTCGTTCATCTTCGGAACACAAATTAAGATATTTTTGATTAAGTCTGAGAGCTGGATCACTCCTCATAGGCTTCTTAAAGCTACACTGTGTGATTTTTACCCCCATCTAGCGGTGTAAAGGTATATGACCATCCAGTGAATATTAGTTTCTGTTCCTCTCAATTCCGATTTCGTTTTAACTCCTACGGTGGCCAATGTAGTCCAAGATTAACATGGCTTCCAGTTCGACCTCGTCCATGAGTGTTCCTTCCTTTATTTTAGAAAACTATTATAATTTGCAGTAATTTAATTTGTCAGGTAACATATAGGTTATTTATATGACATTCGACACGGTGCCATCGAGTGTTAAAACGCGAAAGGCGAAGCTTGAATTAACGGGTATGTCCCTCTTTGGCTAATGTACTTTCAAGATGGAGGGGCAACATGGCGACCGACATTAGAACCCCTTACCCGTATGTGTTTTCAATGGCATATTATATACTCACGAGAATACTTTGTTACTTGAACGAAGTAAATATACATTAATGAGCACATATATTTTAGCTAAGAATAAACTAAAAAAGTTACACAGTGTAGCTTTAAGGGATCGAAACTGGCCGGCCCAAAAGTTATGAAAGACATCGTTAAAATAGTCCGAGTGACTACAGTGGCTCAACCTTAAGTTTATCAAGCGACGAGAATACTTTTTGTGCGCAAAAAAAACACAAAAATAACGACTTTATTCAACTATTCATTTCCTTCTCTGTGGGCCTCGAGATTTCACGTTGTACAACCTAGAAGTTTGCGTAGTTTCACTACGTGAACTCACTCGAGGCCCACAGAGAAGGAAATGAATAGTTGAATAAAGTCGTTATTTTTGTTTGTTTTTTTGCGCACAAAAAGTATTCTCGTCGCTTGATAAACTTAAGGTTGAGCCACTGTCGTCACTCGGACTATTTTAACGATGTCTTTCATAACTTTTGGGCCGGCCAGTTTCAATCCCTTAAGAAGCCTATGGAGGAGTGAGACAGCTCTCAGATTTAATCAAAAATATATTAGTGTTCTGAAGATGAACGAACGTCTTACGGGGTTGGAGCAACATGAGGGAGAGTAATTGCTGACAGAATTTTCATTTTTGGATGAACTAACCCTTTAAGAGTCTATGATTAGATCATTATTGCAGTGATTATTATGTTTCTATCATGTTATATGTTTGGGAACAGTTCTTCTAACCCTAATGGAGTGTGTAGCTTTTAATTTCTTAAAAAAACATCTAGGAAAACACATCATGATCATATTCCAGGATGACCATGTCAAGATTCATCAGGCTCAGATTGTGAAAGAGAATGAAGAATCATTTTCACACATGAATTTACACACGAGTCCAGAGCTTAAATTCGTTGAGAGTCTTTGGGGATGTGCTGGAGGAGACTTTACAGAGTGCTGGACTCTTGCATTGGCAATACAAGATCTGGACCATAAAATTGATGGAAATAAATGCTGTGATGCCATCCTCGAATATGGTCATGATGTGTTTTCATACATGGTTGTTTAAGAAATGAAAAGCTACACACTCCATCAATTAGAGTTAGAAGAACTGTTACCAAACATATAACATGATAGAAACATAATCACTGCAATAATGATCCAATCATAGACTCTTAAGCATTTGCCTATTTAAATCCAAACAGAGACTTTTATTATTATTATTAGTTTTTGTTTTGTTTTTTGGCCGGTGGTGTATGAGGCCTTTAGTTCACAAGCAAACCATTTTCTGAAGCTGGAGGAAAATTGTGTTTAAATGGTGAGTGAGTGTTTATGCAGGAGATTAGATGGCACTATTATTAATAATTCATACATTTTTCAGAGTTTGTATTCCATTATAAGCATTAAAGGGATAGTTCACCCAAAAATGACAAATCTACTTGCTATAAAGTTCTGACCGAGACGACCCCAGTGTTTCAGAAGCTTGATTCTCATGGTTTGAGTGGTGTGTGTGTGAAGTTCAGACTTGCTTCAGTTTGAACTCAACATGTAGAAGAACGTGAGTCATGTTCATTAAATCTTTTCTTTGTTCACATGATGATGACTGAGGCATGAACACAGATGATTCAGTTTTCTTAAGATCTGGATTTTAGCAGCCCCTCCTGTCCTCTCGCAATAGGCCATTATAACTATATAGCGAGTCACTGTGAAACTCTACCATTCAAAGATTTGGGGTAAATAAGGTTTTTAAAAAGACTAAAAGTGACGGTAAAAACATTTATAATGTTACAAAATAATTCTATTTCCAAATAAATACTGTTCTTTTGAACTTTCTATTCATCAAAGAACCCTTAAGTATTATTGCAAAATACATATTACGGTTTTATCAAGCAGAAAAACTGGCAACATATTGATAATAGTAAGAAATATTTCTTGAGCATCAAATCATCATATTAGAATGATTTCTGAAGGATCATGTGACACTGAAGACTGGAGTAATGATGCTGGGAATTCAGCTTTAATCACAGGAATACATTACATTCACATCGAAAACATCTATTTGTAATAATTATTCACAGTCATACTGTTTTCCCTGTAATTGTTTGATCACATAACGAGCAAAAGAGACTTCTTTCATAAACGGCACGAGGGTGAGTAAAAGATGACTGTTTTATGGGAATGTTTACATGCACTGATATTCCTCAAATCCGAATAAATCCAATGCAATTTTAGATTCTGAAAGTTGTTTATATAAACTTTGCAGTCCGTTTCCAGCATTCTTTGCATCTGTTCCGAACTAAATTTCAGAGGACACACACACATTAAAATATTGTATGCAACGCGACTGTGATTCTGTTATATTTAACAATGTTAACTCGTATTTCACTCTTAATGGTGGCATTTATAAACGCGTCTACCACTATCCACGCATTACTTACAATCAAATCAACATTCGATCAATTTAGTGAGATATAGGCACGTCAAGAGGAAATATTTAACAATTATTATACGATTTTGACAGAACACGGCTTTCTGAGTCCTGACAAGTTTATTTTTATCAGAGATCTCATGATGACTATGGAGGGATTATTGGGTCAGATTGAAAACTAAAAGTCTAAAACTAAAAGTCTTAAATGAAAACCAAAAGTCTAAGTTTGAAACTAAAAGTCTAAGTCGAAAATGAATTTGGTATTTAGGATTGGGCATTTGGTATTTAGGATTGGGCATTTCGTATTTAGGAATGGGTATTTGGTCATTTAGCCATTTAGGATTTAGGATTGGGCATTTAGGGATTTAGGATTGGGCATTTAATCATTTAGCCATTTAGGATTGGGCATTTGAGGATTGAGGAGTGTATGCAAATAAGGAGGCGTGGCCCAAATACTGGAGGCTGGGTTTGAAATGGCTGGTGCAGATGCACCTTATGGACAGCAGAGGGCGCTCCAGTGCTGAGGAGCACACTGTAATGAAACCGAACAGCGAGTGAGCAGGTCTGAAGCGAGGACTGTAGGCTACTTTATAATGTGATAACTTCAACTTAATGACAGCGTTGTATAGGGGTACTGGAACGGTACATGTATTCCTATTGAACCGAAACGGTAGCCTACGGGCGTCACGGTTCGGTGCACGAATTTACACGGAGAATACACAGTATAAAAATAAATAAAACTCTAAATAGCGATACATTTCGCTCTACTCGCGTTTGGTGTGAACGCAGCATAATAAACAGGCTGCGATATCAAGATTGCAATGTTGGAGTGTGTGCGCAAAGTTCAAACTGCAAAGTGTGTATATTTGTGTACACTCGCAATAAAATACAACATTGTGCTTTTGTCACACTCTAAAATCTTGTCAAACTGTAACCAACTGTCACCCAACCAAAAACACACACACACACACTCTCTCTCTCTCTCTCTCTCTCTCTCTCTCTCACACACACACACACACCTAGTTCGATCGCGCCCGCGCCTCCCCCCTCTCTCTCTCTTGTGCGCACACACACACTCCAGCATTGCAATCTTGATATCGCAGCCTGTTTATTATGCTGCGTTCACACCAAACGCGAATAGAGCGAAATGTATCGCTATTTAGAGTTTTATTTATTTTTATACCGTGTATTCTCCGTGTAAATTCGTGCACCGAACCGTGACGCCCGTAGGCTACCATTTCGGTTCAATAGGAATACATGTACCGTTCCAGTACCCCTATACAACGCTGTCATTAAGTTGAAGTTATCACATTATAAAGTAGCCTACAGTCCTCGCTTCAGACCTGCTCACTCGCTCTGTTCGGTTTCATTACAGTGTGCTCCTCAGCACTGGAGCGCCCTCTGCTGTCCATAAGGTGCATCTGCACCAGCCATTTCAAACCCAGCCTCCAGTATTTGGGCCACGCCTCCTTATTTGCATACACTCCTCAATCCTCAAATGCCCAATCCTAAATGGCTAAATGATTAAATGCCCAATCCTAAATCCCTAAATGCCCAATCCTAAATCCTAAATGGCTAAATGACCAAATGACCAATCCTAAATACCAAATGCCCAATCCTAAATACCAAATTCATTTTCGACTTAGACTTTTAGTTTTCGACTTAGACTTTTAGTTTCAAACTTAGACTTTTGGTTTTCGTTTAAGACTTTTAGTTTTAGACTTTTAGTTTTCAATCTGACCCAATAATCCCTCCATAGATGTCGTGTTCATTGACATCTGGGCAAGTGCGGACAGTTTTTCACACCAAGAACGATAACTATAAAATTAACATTATATATATATTTTTAACTATATCATGAACAACAGCTGTAACGATAACGGCACTGAGAAATGATATCGTTGGAATCACTTTCAGAACGATTTTTTTCCCGCTAATGAACGATAAAACATTCACAGCCAATCAGAATCCATCCTGCTTGAAAGAGCTCGAGCATTTAAAGTGACAGACGTATAATAAACAACGATATCATGCTTTAGTGTGGACACAATATTGTTATTGTTCTTTGTGTGAACGAACTTTAGGTTAAATGATCTACAACAAAACAGAGCAAGCGTTGGTGCTGGTTTTTAATTGCTACAATAATAATTTCCTGTTAGAAATTACATCAAAAGTGGAAAAAGTTGGTCAAAAACACGTACATTTACACAACTTTCACTTTCAGACGCCACATATTTTTTTAGCTCTGCACTGTATAAAATCAGTAGGCTTCATGTTTGCAATAGTGCTGATATTCGGGAAAACGACATCCTCAGTTATAAACATAAATATAGGCTATTATAAAACTTAAAAACAGGAACTTTTTTTGCCCTATATATCTTGAAATTGGGGAGTTTTTTGTATTAATTCTGGTGGCATTTTTGCCTCAAGCCCGATAGTTTCCGCCCGTGATGGCGGGGGAAGCGGCTCTTTTTCGAGGCCTGTATCAAGTCAAACAGGTGAAACATAGCTAATATTATTATGTTTAAACAGTAGCAATATTGTTTAACATAATATTTGTTAAGAGTAGTTGAATCATTTACATTCAGGTTGCATATTGGCTATTTTATTATCTGACCACAGTTGTTTTTCTAAGCATGAGGTTTTATGACAGATAGGAATGATTGTCTTAATGAACTTCTGGACCAATCACAGCTCAGAATGCTCGGATCCATCCAACGTTTTACACAATTGACTCGAGCAATAAAGTAGCATCTTATGTTACTGTTTGTTATAGATGAGAAGTGTTCAGTCGTGTGAACGGTGACTTTACATTTTCAGCCTGTTTGTTCTTGTTCATCATGTTCAACTTGTCAAGTTTCCTGACCTGCTTTTCCAACAGATACTGAAACTCAGCACAAATTTCTGAACTCTGCATGTCAGCAATATCAGAGTCTTCAAACCTTTGTGTTCTGGTGGAAGGATTGATTACCCGTATTTGCTTTGGATTGAATATCAATGAACTCAGATACATTGAATCTTAATAGGGCTAAACTGGACTGAACACACTTATGGACTTTCAGTGGACATCTCGCCTGCCTTTGTACATTTTATTTATTATTTTATTCTTTTTTTCTTTACATGTGATGCCTCAGATTTTATTGAAAGGATATTGTTGAACTATATATACACACACACACACACTCACATGTGTGTGTGTTTGTCTCAGATGCTAATGGACACAAATCAAATGTACTACACATTGTCATGTTTTTATGCCAACTTTGGAGAGAAATATTCTAGACCTAGAGGGCCGATACTGACGCTTTCATGCACAACATCTTGTATTTGTTCAATCCATCAGGTTGTTTCTCGCACTTTTGTTTGTGTGTTTATAGTGAAAAACCAGGGTTAAATGAACTGTTTTAGTGGTAAATGGCACTTTCCATTAATAGGCGGCAAAGTTGTGTTTAATTGTCACTTAGTTTCAAAATACAGATATGCTGTATTCAATATAGATAATTAAAATTTTAATTAATGTGTTTTTATTTAACTGACTAAAAATTAGCAGTGTAACCTAAACTATTTCATGATCTTCCCCCAAATGACAAAATGTAAATATTCTATAAAATTGTGACACACAGGAAATTACATCATATATATCATATACAATATGTATATACCATACCATATATATATATACACACACACACACACATATTTACAAACTTGTGTTAGATGAGATTAATCGATTTGGCAGCACTAATACACACACACACACACATATATATATATTAGGGCTGGGCAACGATTAATCGCATCCAAAATAAAAGTTTGTGTTTACATAATTATGTGTTTGTGCGCTGTATAATTATTTTGTATATATAAATACACACACATGCATGTATATTTAATAAATATTTGCATGTACTGTATATATATATTTATACATAATTTATATTATATATAAATATTTTATATATAAATAACAAATTTTTCTTAAATATATACATGCATGTGTTTGTATTTATATATATATATTTATACACACATACATATACACACACACACACACACATATACTGTATTTGCAAACATTTATGTTAGATGCAATTAATCGATTCGACAGGACAAATATATATATATATATATATATATATATATATATATATATGAAATAGATTTCATACCTTTTATAGAAAGAATATAAAATTGTAGTTTGTCATTCTGAGGTCGTAAGCTCCTCCTTTCACTGAACATTCAGACCAAATGACTTTATTAAAGAGTTTTAAGCATTTACCCTTTTTGTGGAAAGTGCCAAAACACGATTAACTGGTTTAACACTGATGAAGTTCTCTGTGTGGTTTGGGATTTGAGCACCAATATAATAATGAACACATGAAATCTGATCTTGGATCAGTGAATTCAATATGCATACAGGCCCAAATCTCATCCTTACGTCTCCAGAGTCCAGAGAAAGAGAGATTTACTATAGATATCTATCATTGATGGTTATTATTTTTCAGAACTGACATGTTTTAAAGTAATATAGATATACAATGTTACACTCTGTAGATTGTAGGATTGTTGTGGGAATATTTCTTTTACAATCAAAATAAAGTTTTATTTAACAAGAACAGCAGAACAACGGATGGTGTTTGTTCTTCGAGCCCTATTGGGTGGCATTGCTTTTATTTTGTTCATGTTCATTTATTATTGCCCAGCACTGTAAAAAACGATATGATCAATAAGTCATGACAACATATGTTTTTCCATTACTTTAAGTCATCAAAATAATTTAATCAATTGGAAATTCGTTTGTTTTGTTTACGTTTAAACGATTTTTTTATTATTATTTTTAGTTGCAATTACTTTTTGATTATATTTAAAAATTTAAGGCAGCAACTGAACTTTTTTTGGGGGGGCGTTTTTGTTTTTTTACAGTGAGTCCATCTCATGAAATCTTGGCTCATATTTCACCGATTGTGTAGTAAAATGTGATTGAATTGTTTGTTTTAAAACCTGGATCTTGTGTTTAATTTTGTGTGATGCTGCAGAAACACACTGTATTTCTATGTAAAACGATGCTTGTATTGGCCTACGTGACGACCCATTTGCAGAACAAATAATGATTCATTCAGATTCTTATAAAACTTATTCTGAAATGTACAAACTTTATTTTCAATAGAGAAATTCAGCAAAATGACATTGTGGAGATTGGACTTGTTGATATCTTTTTGATAACTTAAGGACAGTTTTTGTCTTCTGCAGATTCAGTCTGAAAACTTACAGGTGATTTTATCTGGAGAGACAAAGAAAGAAAACAGGTCAAATACTGGATCTTTATTTTGTGAAGTATGTGCAAAACTCACCACCACAATGTGAAATATATGATAGTGTTTTCTAGTGTGTTTTCTTATAGAGCAATGCCTGGAGGTATGATGTCAAAACCCGGAAGACTATACTTTTTTTTAGTTTTTTTTTTGTTTTTTATTGAATTTTCAAAATTACAGAATTTGATATACGGAAGACTATACATATATTTGTGTGTCAGACTTTACAAAAGACAATTAACACTTAAAGATATGGCAAGCCAAAAGTTTCAGAATTACGCAATAGATGAATCGCGTTTACATCCAAAACTATGGAAGCTTGTTTCCGCCACTGAATAAAAAAATAAAAATTGCGACTTTTTATCTCACAATTGCGAGATATGAAGTCAGAATTCTGAGAAATAAAGTCTCAATTGCGAGATATAACTATGGAAGCTTGTTTCCGCCACTGAATAAAAAAAATAATAATAATAATTGCGACTTTTTATCTCACAATTGCGAGATATAAAGTCAGAATTCTGAGAAATAAAGTTGCAATTGCGAGATATAAAGTCGCAATTCTGAGAAATAAAGTCGCAATTGCGATATAAAGTCGCAATTCTAAGAAATAAAGTCGCAATTGCGAGATATAAAGTCGCAATTCTGAGAAATAAAGTCGCAATTGCGAGATATAAAGTCGCAATTATAAGAAATAAAGTCGCAATTGCGAGATCTAAAGTCGCAATTATGAGAAATAAAGTCGCAATTGCGAGAAAAAAATACAGAATTGTGACTTTTTTTCTCACAATTGCGAGTTTACATCTCGCAATTTTGACTTTATAACACATAATTGCGAGTTTATATCTTGAAATTCTGATATCTTTTCTCAGAATTGTGAGATATAAACTCGCAATTGCGAGTTATCAGGCCATTTCTAAGGGGGGGAAAAGACTAACTATTTTCCCCTCAGAATAGTTTATATCTCACAATTCTGAATTTACAACACGTAATTTCGACTTTATATCACGCAATTCTGACTTTATAACCTGCAATTTCGACTTTATATCAATAAATTCTGACTTTATATCTCGCAATTCTGACTTTATAACACGCAATTGCGACTTTATATCAATCAATTCTGACTTTATATCTCGCAATTCTGACTTTATAACACGCAATTGCGACTTTATATCAATCAATTCTGAGACTTTTTCCGAGACAATTGCGAGACTTTATATCTCGCAATTCTGACTTTATAACACACAATTGCGACTTTATTTCACGCAATTCTGACTTTATAACCTGCAATTACGACTTTATATCAATAAATTCTGACTTTATAACACGCAATTCTGACTTTATAACACGCAATTGCGATTTTATATCACCCAATTCTGACTTTATATCTCGCAATTGTGAGAAATAAAGTCAGAATTGTGAGATAAAAAGTCGCAATTACCTTTTTTATTTTTCATTCTGTGGCGGAAACAAGCTTCCATACAAAAAATGGTTTTAGCGCCGTCAAATACACTCCAAACGCTGGTAAAATAAGTGCGCATTAGACGCATTTTTACGCCGTTTGGCTTGCCACAAGATGATGTGTTTTAATGGCACAAAAGCGAGCGTTATTTACGGCGTTTTTCTTTGTATCTGAGCCTGGTTTGATAAGTTTAAACTGTTCTCACCCAATCAATGATGGCCTAAGTCAGCGAAACGATACGTTTGTGTAAGAACAATATCCATATTTATAACTTTATCGACTTGCTTTCGACAGACGGCCGTACGCATCGATTTACGGCGATAGTAAACCTTGACCTGACGCTTGATGCATTGATGAACACGGAAGCGCAGAGGATAGAGCAAAACAAAACACCAGTCACGCATTAGAAGTCTAAAATGAGAATTTTTAAAGAAATGTCAGAGGATTTGGATAGAAGAGAAGAGGAGCTTGAGTTTGTTGCCCAGCCCTGTTTGTTTGAACTGCGAGACGTCAGGGGTTACGCTTGTCCACTTGGCTAGGCCGTCTGCCGGAAGCTAGTTCTTTTAGTTTATAAAGTTTTAAATATATTTTTCTTACAAAAACCCATGGCTTCGCTTCAGAAGGCCTTTATTAACCCCCTTGGATTAATCAATACTTTTATGATGGATGGATGCACTTTTTTGGACTTCAAAATAAGGGCCATTCACTACTATTATAAAGCTTGGACGAGCCAGGATAACTCTGATTGTGTTCGTCTGAAAGAAGTTAGTCATATACACCTGTTGAGGGTGAGTAAATCTTGGGATCATTTTCATTTTTAGCGTGTTTATATTGAAAAAACAGTGGAAATGTAGCGCAGTGGAATAAAAAAATACACGTAGCTTATTGTGCGAACGGCCAGTAATCGCCACGGGTTCTCGCTAAATCTTTTCCTATGGGTTTTTAATTTTTTTTTTTCAGTTATGAGCAAAATAAGGTCTGTGGTAAAAAATAACTTGACACAACTTAGAAATTTTGTCCTACAATGTAAACCGCACACACTCACATCCCAAATGTCCTTATCTAGTTACTTATTAAAAAACATAGCCTACATATTTAAAAATAAACAGCTTAAAAATTCGCTTTCTAGATTCTAGATATAGTGTGTAGTTACATTGTGCAAAACGTTCAAGTCAATTGTTATGTTGACCACAGACCTTATATTGAAAACCCCCATTATAAAAATGCATAGGAAAATCTACAGGGAACCACTGGTGATAAAGTGATAAAACGTACTCGGTTACTAACGTAACCTCGGTTCTCTCTAGAGAGGGAACGAGTACTGCGTAATAGCTTACGCTAGGGGAAAAACTCTTTTCCGCGAGATATTGAAGCCAAAAATTATCCTTTAATTTTTTATTAATGCAAAACGCTTTGCAGCAGCAAGCAAACATAGGCGAAACAGCTCGCGCGCCTATTGGTTGCTCTGCAGCAAATGCAGCAGCCTATCGAGAGAGACTCTGCGTGACGTAATGACCAATGGGGGCAATTCGCGCCCATATCGTCACGTCCCGCCAGAAGGGGCGTGGTCTCGCCCTATAAATATGCTCGTTAGGCTGATACAAGCTGGTTTTTATCGCTGAAGCGAACCAGAGCGTATTCCACGCACGGCAAGATACGCAGTACTCGTTCCCTCTCTAGAGAGAACCGAGGTTACGTTAGTAACCGAGTACGTTCTCTTACGAGAGTATCTCTCGTACTGCGTAATAGCTTACGCTAGGGGAACACAATGCAACACGCCGTGCGTAAAGGGATCCAACACCAAAGTCCCAGGGGCCGAAGCCCAGGGCTCATGTAGTGCATAATCACCATAAACTCACATAGAGTAAAGGAGAGAGGCTGGAAGCGTCATTCCCTATAAAAAAGCACCCAGCGGGGCTATTATATGACCATCAAACGCGCAGCCAGGGTGAAAGCATTCAGCCTGATCTGGGCGGCCATACGTGAGTCAACACTCATGGGGCTGCAGTAAACTCAGCATCTGGGCCGCAGAGCGGGGCAGATAGCACTGAATTTAGACCGCCAAAAGCTTAGCTTGTAAGGCGGGTACCTCCAGGTTATAGTATTTTATAAATGTAGACGGCGAGGCCCAGCCCGCGGCCGTACAGATATCTTGCAGGGAAACCCCGCTAGACCATGCCCACGAAGAGGCCACGCCTCTCGTGGAATGCGCCCTGACACCCAAGGGGCACTGTAAGCCCTTCGCAGAGTAAGCGAGCGCGATGGCATCCACTATCCATCTGGATAGGCTCTGTTTTGAGGCGGCGAGTCCCTTGGAACGCCCGCCGAACAAAACAAAAAGCTGCTCCGTCTGTCTGAAAACAGACGAGCGTGCCACATAAGCTCTCAATGCCCTGACGGGGCAGAGGAGACTTGCATCCTCCTCCTCACTGAGAACCGGAAGGGCAGACAGGGAAATGACCTGGGCCCTGAACGGCGTGTTGAGGGATTTCGGGACATACCCGTGTTTCGGTTTGAGAATGACCTTTGAGTCATTAGGCCCAAACTCCATACACGACGCGCTTACTGAAAGCGCCTGTAGGTCCCCTATGCGCTTCACTGAAGCGAGAGCCATGAGAAACACTGTCTTGAACGACAGGTGTTTCATGTCCACCAGCTGGATTGGCTCGAACGGGGCGCCTTTCATGGCCTCCAAGACCGTGGAAAGGTCCCACGTCGGGACTGAAGGGGGCCTTGGAGGGTTCAGCCTCCGAGCTCCCCTAAGGAAACGCACGACTAAGTCGTTTTTCCCAAGCGACTGGCCAGACACCGGTTTTGCAAACGTTGCTATGGCCGCCACATATACTTTGAGCGTGGATGGGGTCCTGCCCTTATCCAGTAGCTCTTGAAGGAAGGAAAGCACTTCCGCAACCCCGCACTCCACAGGTGAAAGGCTCTGGGCCTGACACCATGTCGAGAAAACAGACCATTTTGAGGAGTAGAGCCGCCTGGTAGACGGAGCTCTAGCCTGCGCGATCGTGTTTAACACTCCCTCTGGGAGGCTAGCGGGTACCCGTTGATGGCCCATGCGTGCAGGGACCATAACTCCGGGCGAGGGTGCCAGATTGAGCCCTCCGCCTGAGAGAGGAGGTCTCTCCTCAATGGTACAGGCCATGGGGCAGTGCTGGTCAGCTGCATCAGGGCAGGGAACCACGTCTGGTTCGTCCAGAGCGGGGCTACAAGCAGCACTGGGCATCCGTTTTCCCTGATTCGTTCCAACACCTGAGGCAGGAGCGAGACAGGAGGAAAAGCATACAGGGGGCAGCGGGGCCAAACATGAGCCAGCGCGTCCTTGCTTTTCGAGAAAAACTCCGGGCAATGAGCGTTTTCTTGGGACGCGAATAGGTCCACCTGAGCTCTGCCGAACGTTTTCCACAGCAGCTGGACCGTCTGCGGGTGCAGCGACCATTCCCCTGCTGGAACGTTGTTCCTGGACAGTCTGTCTGGTCCCACGTTCAGGTGACCAGGCACGTGCGCCGCTCTCAGTGAGAGCAGGTTGTGCTGAGCCCAAACCAGGAGGCGTTCCGTCAACCTGTAAAGGTTTCGTGACCTGACGCCGCCCTGGCGATTTATGTATGCCACCACCGACATGTTGTCCGACCGGACCAAGACGTGGTGGCCTGTTATCTGGGGACAAAAACGCCGTAGCGCTTTGTCGGCTGCTATCATCTCCAAGCAGTTTATGTGAAGGAGCTTTTCCCGTTCTGACCACAGGCCAGCTAGCGGTCTGCCCTCGAGCAGCGCTCCCCACCCCAAGGTGGAGGCGTCCGTAGACACCACCTTCACGCTCGAAGCGGTCCCCAGACTCACACCTGACTGATACCAGTCGGTTTCTCTCCAAGGTTTCAGAGCTGAAACGCACTGAAGGTCGACCCTGAGGCGAAACAGACCCGCTGTCCATGCCCTGGGTGGAACCCGCGTCTTCAGCCACATCTGCAGTGGGCGCATGCGGAGCAGGCCCAACTGGAGTACAGAGGCTGCTGAGGCCATCAGCCCCAGCATTTTCTGAAACCTTTTGAGCGGGACTATCGCGCCGTGGCGGAAGGATTTCACGCCGCGCTGAATATTTAGCACGCGCTCTGGTGACAGGCGTGCTGTCATGGACAGCGAGTCCAACACGGTTCCCAGAAAGGAAATTTTCTGACTGGGAGACAGTGAGCTCTTCGCCCAATTGACTGTGAGGCCCAGCTTCTCGAGGTGCTCGAGCAATGCGGCCCTGTGTTCTATGAGCTCCGATCGTGATCGAGCTAGAATCAGCCAATCGTCCAAGTAGTTCAGAACTCGCATGCCCTGAAGTCTCAGGGGCGCGAGCGCCGCGTCCATGCACTTCGTAAATGTACGAGGCGCTAGGGACAGGCCGAACGGCAGGACTGTGTATTGATATGCCTGGCCCTCGAAGGCGAATCTCAAAAATCGCCTGTGATGGGACGCTATTTGTATTTGGAAATAGGCGTCTTTCAGATCTATCGACATAAACCAGTCCCCGAAGCGCACCTGCGCGAGGATTTTCCTGGTCGTAAGCATTCTGAACTGGCGCTTCACAAGCACTCTGTTCAGCTGCCGCAGATCTAAAATGGGTCTGAGACCCCCATCCTTTTTCGGTACCAGAAAATATCTGCTGTATAGGCCCCCTTCGCTCTGAGCCTGAGATAAAGGTTCTATAGCCCCTTTGCTCAGTAGTTTCGCTATTTCGGCACGAAGTAGATGAGATACTTCGTTTTTCACCGTGGTTTCGACGCGCGCCGTATAACGGCGCGGGCGTCGAGCGAATTGTAGCGAATAGCCTCTCTTTATAGTGTTCAGCACCCATTCTGAAACCCCGGGAAGCTTTGACCACGCATCTGCGTGAATAGCTAGAGGCAGAATGAAATCCGGGCTCTGGCCGCGACAAAACGGCAGCTCGAGAGCCTGGGCATACTGGGAACACAACACCGTGTTTACAGCGTTCGAGGCGGGGGGCGCGCTGATCACAGCGGGCGACCTGGCCGCGCTCAGCTTTTTTATGGCAGATTGTGCAGAAAAAGCGAGCGGGGGAGATCCCGTGGGAATCGGCGTGTCTGTGAGAAAATGTGGGCGCGGGGCTGCGGGCACATTTAATACACTGAAAACACTGTCGTTCATGGCCGACTGAATGTGTGTTGGTTTCGTTTTTACAGAAACCATGGGACACGCAGCATGTAGTGTGAGCGGGCATGATGACATGGGCACTTGCACTACATTGTTTGCACAATCGACCGGAGTCGATTTTATTTGTGCTAGCCCTGCACCGTGGCGGGCTGTGTTTGTGTGTGGGAATGGGCACTGGGTGGGCATTCTTACAACACTCATAACACCTTCGGCCGTGGCCGGAACACCAGAAAATGCACTCTTTATTGGATTTATCTGGGTAGCCGTAAAAACGGCTTTTGTGCGCAGGCAAACGGGCTGTGACACCGGCTGACTCTCTGCGAAATACACTGGGACAGTCGCGATGTTTGGAACTGACCGAGCGAGAAGTTTTGGTGAAAAACCGGCCGCAGCGGGATCTGAACACCGTCGTTTTCCTAGAATGGCTAGGAAGATTTTGAGGCCTCGGGCTTGATCTCAATCCTCGGCCGGGGCCCGCGCTGAGGGGGGCGGCGTCCAGCAGAGCGAGAGCGCGGTCTTTGGTCTCGGGCGTGGCGGCGCTGTGAAGCGGCGGCGGCGGGCGGTGCAGGCTGCGGCTGAGAGCTGCGAGCAGGCGGCGGTTTAGAGCGACCTGCAGCGGAGCTCGAGCGCTTCGGGAGGAAGTGCTTCATGGCCTGCGAAGTCTTTAGCACCTCCATGAATCTATCCACAAAGTCTGTGACGGCAGATCCGAAAAGGCCCGCTTGAGAAATGGGCGCGTCGAGGAACACAGAGCGCTCGGCTTCCGTCATCTCGGACAGCGTCAACCACAAATGTCTCTCAGCCACGGTGAGAGAGGCCATGTTTCGTCCTATGGCCTGTGCAGCAGCTTTAGTAGCGCGAAGAGCGAGGTCTGTAGCGCTTCTCAGGTCCGCGACGCAGATCGCTCCGGGTCCTTCCTCGTCCAGTTTAAGGAGAAGGTCGGCCTGGAAAATCTGCAGGATGGCCATAGTGTGCAGCGCTGAAACTGCTTGCCCGGCGGCGGTGTAAGCGCGACCGTGCATGGATGACGTCACCCGGCAGGCTTTAGATGGAAGCGTCGTGTGCGCGCGCCGTCCAGCGGAGGGCGGGCAGAGATGAGACGCTACAGCTGGTTCCACAGGAGGAACAGAAAGGTATCCTCTTTCCTTCGCGCCATCCACAGAGGAGAAAGCAGCAGAAGCAGAGGTACGAAGCCTGGCGGAGAAGGGGGCGTTCCACGATTTCGTAACTTCGTCGTGAAGTTCCGGGAGGAAGGGCGCGGGCCGCGATTTCGACGGAGCCTCGTCACTTCCGAGAAAGCGTCCGTCCATTCTGTTGCGCGGCGGCTGCGCGGGCGCCTCCCAATCGAGGCCGATGCTTTCAACGGCCTGAGAGAGCAGACGCATCAGCTCAGTCTCAATGCCGGCTCTCTTACCAGTGGTCTGGCGGGAAACGCTAGCGGAGGGGAGATCCACGGAGCTCGCCCAATCCTCACTATCGGACGCCAGAAGAGAACACGCCTCGGAGGGTTCGTCAGGCTCGTGGATGGACGCGGCGGCAGGCGGCGGCCGTTGTCCGTCAGTGAGCGACTCGAGCGAAGCCGGCGAAGCAGGCGGGCGAACCGGCGAGCTTTGGCGGGCTGGAGATAGCTCGGGAGCGCGCTGGGCGCGGCGCTTTTTACGGCGCGGCGTCACGGCGGGCTGTGGTGAAGGCTCGGAGAATGATGCCAGGCGCGTCCTCAGAGTCACCATGGGCAAAAGCTCGCAATGAGGGCATCCGCCGTCAGCGAGCGCGAGAGCCGCGTGATCCTCACCCAGACAGGAAACACAGATGACGTGTCGATCTCCATCGCTGAGCGGGGCGCGGCACGAGCCACAGGAAGGCATCTTTAAAAAGACGCTGCTCTTTTTGTGAGAGAAGTGTAAGTCGCGTCAAGTAAGCGAACAAACACTTCTCAACAGAGAAATACACACAGGGTATTGAAAGGATATATAACGCCGGAAAGCGCAGCAGGTACGGCAGATGAAGGCGGCGAGGCCAGCGACTCCAGAGCTCGTCCCGCTGAAAGGCTTGCTTCGACGGCGCGGCTTCTCACTCCGGATCCAGCGATGCGTGTGCTTCGCTGAAGAGGTAAAAATCAGCTTGTATCAGCCTAACGAGCATATTTATAGGGCGAGACCACGCCCCTTCTGGCGGGACGTGACGATATGGGCGCGAATTGCCCCCATTGGTCATTACGTCACGCAGAGTCTCTCTCGATAGGCTGCTGCATTTGCTGCAGAGCAACCAATAGGCGCGCGAGCTGTTTCGCCTATGTTTGCTTGCTGCTGCAAAGCGTTTTGCATTAATAAAAAATTAAAGGATAATTTTTGGCTTCAATATCTCGCGGAAAAGAGTTTTTCCCCTAGCGTAAGCTATTACGCAGTACGAGAGATACTCTCGTAAGAGAACTGAACTATTGGATCATCAAAATCATTCATGTAAGGGAGCAGTACATACAGAATAAGTGTATGAATGAATCTGGCTGCTGGTTTTTACATGTCGTCCTTGTCTTTGGCGCCGTGTTTGAGGATGCGAGTGAACTCGACGTAGTTGAAGTTCCCTTTCTTGTCGATCGGCGCCTCTCGGAGGAGCTCGTCCACTTCTTCATCTGTGAAGCGGTCACCCATGGTGGTCAGCAGCTCCCGGAGATGATCCTCGTGGATGAAGCCTGTCACACACGGACATCACAGGCTGTCTGGCTGCTTTATGTCAAGATCACAACCATTTAAGAGCGAACGTTTTAAAATACTTCAGGGGCAGTCGACTAAACACAAAAAGCCAATCATTTAAAAAAAAAAAAGAAAAAAATTGATTTCTTTTTGTTGTTGAAAAAATGACATTTTATGGTTTTAGTTAGTTAACTATAATAATCATGTTTAGGTTTTAGGAAGAATGTATATATATTAGTCATATTTCAAGGTTATATTTAAGCCTAAAATCAATAGAAAAATATTTATGTAAAAAAATATATATATATATATATATATATATATATATATATATATTGTGCATTTTTGCTATTATTTCTTAGACTTATGCCTTTAACCTATGCTGTACATTTTAATATGAACTATTCAAGAAGCTGTTAATGTCATTTTAAACTCTGAAACTGTCAATCCTGTGAATAATTACAGCCCAACATATATTAAAATGCCTTAATTTAGCTTGAGATGGTGCAATGCAGTTTATTAACACTTGAACACGTTATTTGTCTGGCAGATTAAAGTCCTCGCTGTACCAGAAGCGTCTTCATCGAAGCACGTGAAGGCGTTTCGTATGACGTCTTCAGGGTCGGTCCCGTTCAGACGTTCTCCAAACATGGTGAGGAACATGGTGAAGTTGATGGGACCTGGAGCTTCACTCATCATTCCCTCCAGATACTCGTCAGACGGGTTCTTCCCTGGGTCACACACACACACACACACACACACACACACACACACACACACACACACACACACACACACACACACACACACACACACACACACACACACACACACACGAACTTCACTGTCCTACTCTAAGTTTCATTTGTGTTGGTAAAATCATTCCAGTGTGGTTGATGACAAATGCTTGATATTTTGTATGTTATTTGGCCTGCAAAATATCACTGACAAAAGACATTATTGGAGGAATGCTACAAAAACCCTCATCTTACATAAGGTCATATTTCAGCCCAAAATCAAGAGTAAAACGAAGCCTATTTAAAAAAAAAAAAATAGGAGAAAAAGATATCATTGCATTAGTCTTACAAACCCTGTTCTTACCTACTTTCAGGCTAATTTCAAAAGAAAAATTAAGCATATTTAAAAAAAGAAAAAATATATTTATGCTATATATATATATATATATATATATATATAACTACCTTATATATATACCGGGAAGATTTTAAAACGAGCGCTTCATTCATAAATCCGTAAGATCTTGCCTTCATACTGTGGAAACACAAACCGTAAGACAGAACACAACGAGCGCTGAAAAGAGGCGGGGCTACATTGTGTACAGTTGACCACGCCCATTTTATAAATGACCCCATTATAGCTATAACCAAATGGTAAAGTTAATTTTTTTTGTTGATAACTATTGACCTAGAGAGTCCGGAGAATTGTACTGCGGTGTTTTTATTGAGGTTGAGCAAAAAAAAAAACGTATGACTAGTTCATAAAAGTGTGTATATAGCTTTAGGTTTTTATATATAATCATAATTCAGCCCGTTGAACCTACACGACCAAAGTAAAAAGATGTACCTCAAAGCATAAAGTTATATAAAACCATCATATATCTATATTACCGAGAGAGGCCAACATGTCGTGCAGATCCTCCTTATCGATGAAGCCGTCTCTGTTCTGATCGATCATGTTGAAGGCCTCCTTGAACTCCTGGATCTGTGATTGGTCGAACATGGCGAAGACGTTGGAGGTGGCCCTCTGCGGGCGCTTCTTCGTGGTCTTTCCTTTGGCACGCTTGGCTGCTGACATGATGACTGCTGGGTTTGGTTCTGCAGAAGGAAGAGATGCGAGATTACAGTCATTAGAGTCGCTTATCGCAGTCTGGAGGGAAATGCAATGCAATAGAGCAATGCCATCGACTCGTAAGATGGATGAGGTGGCAACACTTTACAATAAGGTTCATTAATTAACATTAACTAACATGAACTAACAATGAGCATTAACTAACATGAACTAACAATGAGCAATACATTTGTTACAGTATTTATTCATATTTGTTAATGTTAAAATACAGCTGTTCCTTGTTAGTTCACAGTGCATTAACTAATGTTAACAGATACGACCTTTGATTTTAATAATGTATTAGTAAATGTTATATAATATTAACTCAAATTAATAAATGCTGAAGAAGTATTGTTCATTCTTAGTTCATGTTAACTAAGGTAGTTAACTAATGTTAACTAATGAGCCTTATTGTAAAGTGTTACCGATGAAGTATAAAAAAAGCTGTGTTGTTTCAATTCATGTTTGGGTCAAATATGGACAAACACAACCATTGGGTTTAAAATGCATTAAACCAACGACCCCAACAGGGATTTCAAAAACCCAGCATTTTTTAGAGTGTGTTTTCAATCTAATTCGGTGGGAAAATATGTACGAAATGTGTATGAAATATACACCCAGTCTTATATCATAATAGTTAGAGGGACATTTGATGCTTTCGACGTGAATCTTCAAGCTGTTTCAGCAGAATCCTGCGGTGTGACATGCTATAATTCATCTAAAACTTCATTTTTTGTACTGCATGGAATATATTTTACTGAAAACAATGTATTTATCAAACCGCAAGGCCAACTAAATCAAGCCAGTAAAGACTGAAAATGGTGACACTTTACAAACCTTTTGATTTCACTTATACATACAGTATATGGGTTACACTTTATTTTATCAGTATTACAGTGTAATTATACATTTGCATACCGAGTAATAATATTTAACTACATGTACTTACTATAGGCTTAGGGTTAATTGCATGTAATTATGCATAATTTATAGTTATTACTATAGAAACTACATGTAACATATGTGAGCGTCACCTATATTTAAATCCAAAATCTTGATGTTGAATTATAAAATGGTTATTGTAACAACAGAACCCCATTTCAGACTTTACATATTTCAAGTGTAAAAGATCATATTGAATCAGTTTTGAAACTATACATGTTCTCTCCCAGCACTGTTCAGACTGAAACTGTATTATATCCGTTAACCATTAACAAAACCAACAACGTTTGACAGTTCTTAGAGTAAGTGTACCTGGTTTAGCTGTTGAAGACGGTAGAGAACGCCGTGTGTGTGTTGGATCTGTTCCTCTTTGGGCTGAAGGGAAGTTTGTTTGGTTTTTCAGGCTTTTCTCCACACCTCCCTGTTCCTGAGCGGCCAATGAGGTCAGCCTCCCGTCTGGAGCCTTTAGCCATACAAGGCAAAGGAATCTGAGAGCCGCAGACCTCACATATCCTGAGAAACCTGTGAGAAACAGCAGAGCGTTTTCACAATGGCCCGGCTCTGGCCAGAACGAGGCCTTATTTAGCAAATAAATGACTAAGTGTGCAGGACAAAAGAAACATTTCCTTTGGCAGCCAGTGCAGATGAAGACCAGCACAGGCCGGCTTTCTAAAGTCATTTCAGGCCCTGCTCAGGGATTTGCATTAGAGGGAAAGAAATATGCAAATTTATGAGCTGCTGGCTTGGTAGCAGAGATATATCTTCTCCTTCTTCTTCTTCTCAAATATTTATATACACAAATGAATGGAGAGCTATAAAAATGTTCCTGCTGCATGCAGTGTCTATTGTTTTAAAAACTAGGCTAAACAATACATAAAAAACAGTGTGCACTGAGCTACTGCATGTATTGCATAAATAAAACAACTAGGTGATGTTACAAAAGTTCACAGTATTTTTCCATATTTTTGGGGGGAAGAAAGCCAATATCAATGTAAGTCTATACACCAATGTTCAGCTGAACAATGACACGATTGTCTTTTTAGAGCTGCTTTATGGCAGAATTGAACTCTGTTTGCATCATTGAATCATTATTTTCCTGTTTATCCCTGCAAAGCTGCTTAGAAACAATCTGTATAGTATAAAGCGCTATAGAAATAAAGGAGACTTGACAATGTCCAATTATATTAGACTAAACAACATACTCAATACTCAAGTATTATACACAAAGCCTAACCCTTACGAAAATTAACCATGGTTTTACTACAAATGAAACCAAAAAGTATGGTTATTATTGTAGTTAAACCATGCAATCACAAATTAACCATGACTTTGCTACAATATTGTTACCAAAACTGTCAATTAATCAATCCGCCAAAAAAAAACATGGTTGCTACACCTTTACTATACTATAAACCACGGTTAATTTTCGTAAGGGAAGGTTTTAGATGTTTTAATTTAATAAAATAATCAATCTACCATCATCACCGCTAGATATTTCACTGCTTCACTGGCACCTCACACTCTCTGATGGATGTAAAGTGTAACCAATCAGATTAGCGCAATAAACCCCGCCCCCAGCATCTTCATCGCAGTGATTGGTTCAGACGTTGAGCGGCAAATCTTACTGGCTTATCATTAATCACAGACGTTCTTCCTACAGAGGGCGCTTTACGGCTCACCGGTCTAAAGCCATGATTAATATAATATATGAATGAATGATGCTCATCTCATCATTTAATCCTCTTTACTAGAGACATTTGTTAACCAAAACTTTAAAAATAGCCAAAACATTAAAAATATATATATTTCATTTATTTATACCTGACACACAAAGAAAAATGCGCGCCATTCTCAATTACAAAATTGTTTTGAAAAGCCTCATCCAGTTAATCAGCGCTGTGAAAAGTAACATGTATCACGAGACAACGGTTTTTCCCCAGAGGTGTTCTGGACATTTTTGTGCACCTGAATAATGATACTGAGAGACATTAATAGTGTCGAATCGTAAAAAAACACAATGAAAAGTAAAGATAAAATAATTATTATTTACAACCATCGCGCCTGACCAATCACAGACAAGATCTTTGCCGATAACCCCGCCCGTTGTGTCACTTAAATGCTAATCACAGTTCTAGCATTTACTCTTTTTCTATGGGTTGGATCTTGATTTTTTTTTTTTCGTGGGGAGCTCCAGCAGACACAAACACTTCCTGAATCGCAGCGGTCACATCAAATCTTCTCTTTTCCAGAGCTCTTAAAGGATTTTTTTAGCTGAGTTTGAATGGAAAATGTGCCGTGCGTTTGAGTCCTCTCCGATTCAGGGTTAGTAAATGCAGTTTTGATTTTTAATAACTCTTGGAGACTAATAAAGCAGCAGATGAGGAATGATACCAGGCCATTAATGCTCTTATCTTGAGTTGCGTGATACCTGCGCAGGTGGACTGACCTCTACTGACCTCTGATCACCTGTGCTGACCCTCACACCTGTCCGTCAAGCTGCATATCAAAGTCATGGACAGTTCAAATGACAGCAAGAAGGCGGAGCCCAGAGTCAATGAGAAGAAATGCTGTGAGTTATTATATTATTATTTGTGCTAATTTTAGTACCCGTGTCTTCATAAAATGCTCAATGGTGGATCAACCTTTGTGGGGATTCAAACTGGTAACCTTTTGGTCACTACCCAATTATTAGATGTTATAAGGTATGCTTTTTTGAATTTGCTGTTTTGAATTATAAATTCTTATTAAATGACTCATTTAGAGTGTATTGATGTGGTGGTTATGAATGTATTTTTCTTTAAAAACATAATTTATATCCTTGTATAGTTATGCAAAGATAACTTTATGCAAAGATAACCCTTTTCTGCACTTCAAAAGTAGCCATAGTTTAAAGTCCCCCTGTGGTGAAAATCCATGTTTTTAATGTTGTTTATATATCTGTGTGGTTTTATTCATATGCTTTAAGACAAACCATGTGTAAATTCATAAGTCGACAGCATTGCTGAGTATTTTCTGCTTAATACTGCAGTGAACCAAAGACAGTCTCAAAAACACGGTTTGAAATCGCTGGTGTTTCTGACGTCACAAACTACATTGTAACCAATCAGATCAACGTGTGATCGTCAACGAGAGGATCTCTGAGCTGAGTGAGTGAGTGGAGGCGGGGCTCATTTGCATATTCATAGAACCGAGTATACTAAATGAGGCAAGGGTGTCGAGGTAGCTATTCTAAGGCAAAAACGTTTAAATGTGTCATTTTGGTGATCAAAGATGAGTTTTAAGTGATAAAATGATTGACTAAAGGTGGACCTTAACAAAACGAGCCCGTCATTCACACGCAGAGAGTTGAGCTTTAACATGTTCGTTCAAGCTGAAAGAGAATCTAAATCAGATTGGAATTTGAGCTCTGGGTCCAGACAGTGTTTTTATGGAATGTAAAGCCCAGTTGGATGGCGTGTCGGGTCGTGTTTCTGTGGAGGAATATACTGATGAATAGTCAGAGAGCAACCACCTAACAACAACCCAGAACATCATAGCAACACCCTGGCGATCATCCCGAACACCTTAATAACCCTATCCTCCTGAGACCCAGCAATATAGTTTTGTCCTCTGTTATGTTTCAGTGAATTTCTCTGACTCTGACGATATACATGCCACCGTTTTAATTCTGGATGTCCTGTAAAGAGCACATTCAGGGCTTTGCAGAGATACCAAATGTTTGGAGGTGCAACCATGACAACTCCCTCTCCTTGGACTTTAAAATGACTGAATGATCAAATGTAGCACTCTTATGGAAATATGATAATGGTTTGTAATGATCATTTAAATCTGACTCATTTTCAAGTTTGTCATAAATCAGCATCTCAGGAAAATGTTATGGTTTCTAATCCGAATATGACTGACAGAAATTCATTGATTTCATACATGACCACCACTGTAGAGGCATCAGGACTTAAATCATGTTTATCAGGCATTCTGGGAGACACAACCAGTGAATAGGGAAAGAAATGATCTATCAATATTCCTATGACATATTATGAAAATATATTACTCCCATTATTACACATCTTAGACTTTTTTCATTACATGTTGGTCCAAGAACACATTAATTTGCAATTTAGATACATTGTATAGATGCATTTCATTGAATGGGAATGACATTTATGGCCATGTTTACACGCATATTGCATAAAGTAAAATGGTATATCAAATCATTCTGTTAAATCTTTCATAACATAGTTGAGAATCATCTTAATACAAAGTTTTGAAAAAAAAAAAGATTGAAACCTTATACATTATTTGTGAATTTAAAAGAAGAAATCGATTCATGTCTTAATGTTCTCAATTTGTTTCTTACGGTCCAGACAATGTAAAGAATTTGCATTTCCTTCAGTCTATACTTTTTTATTTCACTTTTCACAAGGGCCTTTACTTTTGCCAAAAACAGAATACATTTACATTTATTCATTTAGCAGACGCTTTTATCCAAAGCGACTTACAAATGAGAACAATAGAAGCAGTTAAACTAACAGAAGGACAACAATACGTAAGTGCTATAACCCCTCTCAGTTTAATTTTAGTGCAGTTTTTTTTTTTTTTTTTTTTATAGAAGAGAAGAGAAAGTGTTAATTCTACTGAATCAAGTGCTGCCGAAAAAGATACGTCTTCAGCAGTTTCTTGAAAGTGGCTACTGACTCTGGTTGAGTTAGGCAGATCATTCCACCAACAGGGAACAGCTATGGTAAAGGTCCGAGAAAGAGATTTTGTGCCTCTTTGAGATGGTACCACAAGATGACATTCGCTAGCAGAGCGCAGGTTTCTGGATGGCACATAAGTCTGAACTCTGAAGTAATGAGTTTAGGTAAGAGGGAGCAGAGCCAGTGGTTGTTCTGTAGGCAAACGTCAGTGCCTTGAATTTGATGCGAGCGGCAACTGGCAACCAGTGCAATTTTGTGAGCAGAGGGGTGACGTGTGCTCTCTTCGGCTCATTGAAGACTACTCTGGCTGCAGCATTCTGGATCAATTGTAGAGGTTTGACAGAGCAAGCTGGAAGACCTGCTAGGAGAGCATTAAAATAGTCCAGTCTGGATAAAACAAGTGCTTGGACAAGGAGTTGTGTGGCATGCTCTGTAAGGAAGGGCCTGATCCTCCTAATGTTGTGCAAGGCAAATCTGCAGGACCGGGCAGATCTAGCAATGTGGTCTGTGAATTTCAACTGATCATCAATTACAACCCCAAGGTTCCTGGCTGACCTTGATGGAGTTATGGATGACGAGCCTAGCTGAATGGAGAAGTTGTGATGAAGTGTTGGGTTGGCCGGGACCACAAGTAGCTCTGTCTTCGCAAGGTTTAGTTGAAGGTGGTGGTCCTTCATCCAGCCAGAGATGTCTGTCAGGCAGGCTGAGATACGAGCAGCTACCGTCGGATCGTCAGGCTGGAATGAGAGGTAGAGTTGCGTGTCATCAGCGTAGCAGTGATAGGAAAAGCCATGTTTCTGAATCACAGATCCTAGTGATGTCATGTAGATGGAGAAGAGGAGTGGTCCAAGCACTGAGCCCTGAGGCACCCCAGTAGCTAGATGTTGGGTCTTAGATGCCACACCTCTCCACGACACCCTAAAGGACCTACCTGAGAGGTAAGACTCGAACCATTGGAGTGCAGTTCCCGAAATGCCCTTCATCTTTAGGATTGACAGGAGGATCTGGTGGTTAACTGTGTCAAAAGCAGCAGACAGATCCAGCAGGATGAGAACTAAGGATTTGGAAGCTGCTCTTGCCAGTCTCAGAGCTTCAATTACCGAGAGCAGGGCAGTCTCAGTTGAGTGTCCGCTTTTGAAACCGGACTGATTGTCGTCCAAGAGGTTGTTCTGTGTAAGAAAGGAGGAGATCTGGTTGAAAACAACTCGTTCAAGTGTTTTTTGCGACAAATGGAAGAAGAGATACCGGTCTGTAACTTGTTAGATGTGCTGGATTTAGATTGGGTTTCTTAAGCAGTGGGGTTACCCGAGCCTGCTTAAAAGCTGTGGGAAAGGTACCAGTGTGAAGAGAGGTGTTTATGATGTGCGTGAGTGTGGGTACTACTGAGGAAGAAATGGCTTGAAGTAGATTAGTGGGGATAGGATCAAGCGGACAGGTAGTAGGGCGATTGGAAAGGAGGAGTTTAGAGACTTCCGCCTCTGAAAGTAGAGAGAAGGAGGGTAGAATGTGTGCGTTTGTTGGTAAAATGCGTGTGTCAGTTTGTGGATTGGTAAATTGGCCGCTGATGGTGGTTGTTTTTCTATGAAGAATGTGGCAAAATCGTCAGCTGTTAGGGTTGATGAAGGAGGAGGAGGGTTAAGAAGAGAGGAGAAGCTTTTGAAAAGCATGCGAGAGTCAGAATAATTGAAAATTTTGTTGTGATAGTAAGCCATTTTAGCAGTAGAGATATTAGCAGAGAAGGAAGAGAGGAGGGATTGATAAATACCCAGGTCTGTCGGATCTTTCGATTTGCGCCACTTCCTCTCTGCACCCCTGAGTTTAGTACGATGTTCGCGAAGAACATCACTTTTCACAAGGGCCTTTACTTTTGCCAAAAACAGAATAACTTTTTTGTTACTAAAAAACAAACGAGCAAGCCCAGCCCAGAAGAGAAAAGTAGTGTAACGCATTACTTTACATTAAAAGTTACTAAGTAACGCATTTTTAGGGAGAAATGCAACATTGTAATGCCTTACTTTTAAAAGTAACTTTCCCCTAAACTAAAAAATGACAAGAATTTAAATCTTGTTTTATGAAAAATGTATCAAAATAAAGTGAGTTTATGCTTAAAAACAAGAGAGAAAAAATCTGCCAGTGGGATCAGAAAAATAAATGTAATTCAAAGGGAAAACAAGCTTATTTTTCTTTCCCCGCATTGGGAAACATTTGATTCTGTTAAACCAACATCATTAAAAATAATAATAATAATTTTATCAGAATTTTATATCTTAGGACATTTTGCTTCTCAAGTAAATGCATTCTAGAAACCAGAAAACAAGACAAAAACACTGAGTTGGAAATCCACGGTTGCAGTTTCATTCCCAGAAACACGTGATTATTCCATTAATACAATATTAGCCTCAAGCTACATGAATGCATAATTGACAAGGTTATGCAATAACGTCAATAACTGGAGCGCCGTGAGAGCGCAGTGCCTTCGGTCCTGGTGAAATCCTCACTCACTTCCACCAGCAGGGGACCTCTGAAACATCGGAGATGTGTGGCGCTGTTATGAGTATGAATATGGTGGTATCCAGAGCCGATCCTCCCTATACGCACACTACGCAAGCTGCGTAGGGCCCCGCAAATTACTCAAGGCCCCGCCTCCCCCTCGCGTCAAAGCGCGTCAATCAAAGTTTACAACATCGATGAGATAATTAAGCGGAACTATCCTTCTGGTCACGAAAAGAGAAACTGAGAAACTGAGAGAAAAACACCATGTGAGTGAATTGCGGGAACAGCGATCAGGTAAACTTGTGTTCTCTCCTCTCCAAGTTTGATGTCAGCACAGAACAGAACAGTAAAGTTAAGTTGATGTGCATCTCTCTCTATCTGTCTGTCTCCAGCCCGATCTCATGAAAGCGCGTATTTATACCACAAATTTAATTTCTCGTGCCATTTATACGCCAAAAATAGTTTTTGCGCCATATGATACGCACTTTTTGGCGTGTAATATGCACGCACTCCACACCCCTAATCCTACCCAAGAGATTTACAGTGCGTAGCATATGCACGCAAAAAAAACATTTTTGGCGTATAAATAGCACGATGAATTAAATTCGTGGTAGGCTATAGATACGCACTTTCATGATATTACGTTTGATAATACAAAGGGCAACGGTTTTCGTTTATAAACTGCAGCTCGGAAAAGATAACCGCGTCGCGCGTTAACATGAGTTCATATGCGCGTGCACGAAATGTAACGCGCACTTTCCAGAAAAAAAAAAAATCTATGGGGACCAGTTACCAGTACAATATGGGCGTTATGGCACTCCTCATTAGGCGCTCACTTTAAAACAAGACAATGATTATCAAGTCTCCAAATCAGAATAGTTACAACCCTGCAATAAAGCAAGATGGAAAGCAATCTATTGATATTGACTATTGCATTTAAAATGTTGATTGGCTGGACATACTGGTCAATATGGATGCACATCAATCAGTAAATAATAACCATTAAGTATCAATTATTGCTTTTATTGTACTATTTAAAATGTGAATTATTGATATTAATATAAAATATGTCTATTTCTGATATCAGGAATTACATTTTCATTAGTACTAACTAAACGAGGGAGGATTGTAGTGGGAGAACTGGGGTGTCAGGTGTGACTGTGGCAATGGCAAATGGTTTACATGGCTCATGGGTCAGGTAGGAGGGCCCCTTAACAGATTTTTGCTTAGGGCCCCAGGGATGCCAGGATCGGCTCTGGTGGTATCTGATGATGTCATTATACTGGTTTGCGCCGCTCTGAGTCTGAGAAGAACATTGTTGGCAGTGAATCATGTGTGTTTGTTCTGTTTCATAGCATGGGCATCTTACATGACCAACTCGCCCACCGTCATCGTGTTGATCGGCCTTCCCGCCAGAGGAAAGACTTACATATCTAAGAAGCTGACGCGCTACCTCAACTGGATCGGGGTTCCCACGAAAGGTGTGTGTGTGACTTTACAGACCAGATCGCTTTTCAGTGGTACTTCTGCATACTTCTGTACTGATTCTGCCAGCCAAATATGATTATTCCTGGGGTTGATACACCAAAATCAATTCTTAAATTGACAAGAAATTAATTAAAATACATTTAAAAAAAAAGTTAAATTAGTCATTTGGAATTCATTATGATTATTACAGGATTCCAACTGTCATGGGAAAAGATATCAGGGACAGATATCATTTTTCCCAGCTCTACAATATTCATACAGCTTGAAATGACTCTTAATCCAGAAATAATGACGTCATGAATATGTGTCGTTCAAAAGATGTGGGAACCCCTAGTTTAACATTTCTAACATTCGTACTGCTATTAAATATTATACTAGCTTTATGGCCCGTTCACACCAGGGATGATAACTATAATGATAAAGATACAGTTTTATACAAATCGTTCTATATGTAAAAGAATAGCAGAGTATACACAACTATAACATCACGGAGGAACTGGAATCACTTTCACAACGCTTTTTGAACGTTAAAAACATTGACAGCCAATCAGAATCCATCCTGCTGTAACCAGCTCGAGCATTTAAAGTGACAGACGACAAAACTGTGCTTAGCATAAATGATTATAGCAATCGTTCTTAGTGTGAACGGTCTTTACGGTGAAGTTTCCCAAAAGACTGTTGTGTGTTCGTAACAGTTGTGTGTTTCTGTCAGTGTTTAACCTGGGCGTTTACAGACGCGAGGCGGTTCAGTCGTACAAGTCCTTCGACTTCTTCCGTCATGACAATGAAGAGGCCATGAAAATCAGGAAGTAAGTATTTCCCCAGCGTTCTGTGTACGGTTTAAACACAAGAGGATGTTTACAGCAGAATGACTCGCCTGAAGCGATCGGTCAGGAAATGTTCAGGGGTTTTGAGTTGGATTATGTGACTTTATTGTAATATTCACATCAAACTATGTTTGTGGACCTATTATGCGCTTTTACAAAGTCTTGATTTTGTTTTTAGGCTCAGCTAGAATAGGTTTTCATGCTTGAACGTTATTTTTTTTTGTTTCATATATGTGACTATAGGGCCCTATGAAATCTGTTTAATTTTTTTTCCAAGTTCCGTTAGAATTTTTCTGGATTCCGTTTTTTTTTTTTCGGTTACATTTTTTTTACTCCATTTTAATGGTTAAATTAAAATATTTAATAATCAGAAAGCATGTCTAATTAATTGAAACCATGAAACTTGTATAATTTAACAATAATTTATTAAAAGATTTACAAAAATTACATGTTTAGGGCCATATGAAATATTTTTTTCTCATATTCCATTTTTTTTCTCTACCAAATTCTGTGTTTTCTGGATTCCATTTCAATGCTTTAATTACATTAATAATCAATATGCATGTATCATTAATTGAATTAAAAAACAAAACATTTTTGCACAAATTTACATACATTGACAAATTCCTTAGAATGAGAGCTTTATTGTTATATATGACTTGACTGTTTTGTGAAATATCTAAAAAATAAATATTTGTAGAAAGATTTCTTCGCAATCATAAAGCGGAAATATTTGCCTGGGACCAATGCATATTTAAGCTAATATTTCATTTGATATGTATCATAAAACCGAAAGTGATGGTAGTCTTTGTAAAGAATAGATTCTAAGCTTTCAAATGATACCAAGAATTGGGTGATACTTTATAGGGAAGCCTATAAAAAGAACATACGAACATCATAACAAAGATTTTTTTTTCCGGTACCGGAATCGTGGATTTTATGTGGTTAAAAAATACAATGGAGGCGTTTCAGGGAGTTCAGAAACACTGACACTGATATAGAGAATAAGTTTGTAACTTTGCAGAGATTCTTCAAGCTCAAACAGCAATATTACACACTAAAGAATGATAACCATGTGAAAAAGCACAATAGATCCTCTTTAAATGATGGCAAACCCTGGTTGTGGTCTGATGGTGTGTGTGTGTGTGTCTCTCAGACAGTGTGCCATCGTGGCTCTAGAGGATGTGAAGTGTTACCTGAACGAGGAGGGAGGGCAGATCGCTGTGAGTTTTTGGACTTTACACACTCAAACTAGAATTTTCTCCAATATCATTCACATGTATTGTTTTGTGTTATTTGTGATACGTAAATATGCAGTTGTTTCACAGTTTATAGTGGCATCAGATCAGTCTTGTTATTGTTAACTTCAAATAAAACTATTAAAAAAACTTTAACACTTTACTTAAAACCTTTATATATAATGCATTCTAAAAGTATTTTTAATGCATTAATTATGCCTTGTAATGCACCTTATAATATATTGTATGGTCTTATGAATAATTGTAACCACAGTTATAATACATCCAATTATTGAACACACCTTTAGATAGTATAATGCATTAAAACGCATGACAAACGATCAATTTCAGAATCTGAAAATATTATAATGCATTTTAACTTTGGTTACAATTATTTATGAAAAGACATAAAGCATTATAATGTACACTATGAATACCCTTTTAATGCATTAAACAGAACAAAAATCTATTGAAATAAAGCTCAAATAATATAAAATATAAATATTAAATGAAAACCTTAATCAAATGATTAATATATGCTACAGTAGTATAGAAATAATACTAAAATGATTAACATCATTAGATCATCATGCATCAGATAAAATTTCTCTTTCTTTTCACTTTTTTCCTCCGTCTCTTTTATTCAGATGGTGTTTTACTGATCTGTAATGGATGCATGAAGTTAAATTGCGAAGGTTTTCAAGCATGAATGCATTTTGGATGAATTTGAGATGTTCTGCTATCACATTTTCATCAGAAATCCTTGTATTCAAATATTTCCTGTAATTTTCGGACTATATTCCATACCTGTATCTGTACCTATACCTGCAAAAAGAGCATATAATCAATGTCATTACAATTAATACAATACATAATACATTTTTCCTGTTATTATCTAGTTGCAGTTGTATCATAAACGAATAGCTATGATATTTCCAGTATGATTGCTGATTTATTTCTCATTGTGTGATGTGATGGTGTCTTATGAGGCATTTGTCCCTGCAGGTTTTTGATGCCACAAACACAACGAGAGAGAGACGAAACCTCATCCTGAGTTTTGCGCAGGAGAACGCATATAAGGTGCACATCAGTCGCTCGCTGAAATATGATCAGTTATCAGATCAGTAAAGCACCTGGTTTGCTCTTTATAAACCTGTATAGAAGCGTGGAGACAGTCTTCGATGTGATTATTTTTGCTTTTGTTTCCAGGTGTTTTTTGTCGAGTCACTCTGTGACGACCCAGAAGTCATTGCTGCCAACATACTGGTGAGTGTCAGTGCTTAAATATTCATATTCTACAATTAATTTCATCTGCTGTTACATCATAAGATGTTGTTAAAGGGTTAGTTCACCCAAAAATGAAAATGATGTCATTAATGACTCACCCTCATGTCGTCCCAAGCCCGTCAGACCTCCGTTCATCTTCAGAACACAGTTCAAGATATTTTAGATTTAGTCCGAGAGCTTTCTGTCCCTCCATTGTAAATGTATGTACGGTATACTGTCCTTGTCCAGAAAGGAAATAAAGACATCATCAAAGTAGTCCATGTGACATCAGTGGGTTAGTTAGAGTGTGTTGAAGCATCGAAAATACATTTTGGTCCAAAAATAACAAAAACTAGGACTTTATTCAGCATTGTATTGTCTTCCGGTTCTGTTGTGGATCCGCATTCAGTGACGCTGCTGACGTAAGACGCTGCTGACGTGTGTCTGGTGTGTGTGTGTGTGTGTGTATTCTGGTTCTGTTGTGGATCCGCGTTCAGTGCCGCTGCTGACGTAAGACGCTGCTGACGTGTGTCTGGTGTGTGTGTGTGTGTGTGTGTGTGTGTGTGTATTCTGGTTCTGTTGTGGATCCGCGTTCAGTGCCGCCGCTGACGTAAGACGCTGCTGACGTGTGTCTGGTGTGTGTGTGTGTGTGTGTGTGTGTATTCTGGTTCTGTTGTGGATCCGCGTTCAGTGCCGCTGCTGACGTAAGACGCTGCTGACGTGTGTCTGGTGTGTGTGTGTGTGTGTATTCTGGTTCTGTTGTGGATCCGCGTTCAGTGCCGTTGCTGACGTGTGTCTGGTGTGTGTGTGTGTGTGTGTGTGTGTATTCCGGTTCTGTTGTGGATCCGCGTTCAGTGCCGCTGCTGACGTGTGTCTGGTGTGTGTGTGTGTGTGTGTATTCCGGTTCTGTTGTGGATCCGCGTTCAGTGCCGTTGCTGACGTGTGTCTGGTGTGTGTGTGTGTGTGTGTGTGTGTATTCTGGTTCTGTTGTGGATCCACGTTCAGTGCCGCTGCTGACGTAAGACGCTGCTGACGTGTGTCTGGTGTGTGTGTGTGTGTGTGTGTGTGTATTCTGGTTCTGTTGTGGATCCGCGTTCAGTGACGCTGCTGACGTAAGACGCTGCTGACGTGTGTCTGGTGTGTGTGTGTGTGTGTGTGTATTCTGGTTCTGTTGTGGATCCGCGTTCAGTGCCGTTGCTGACGTGTGTCTGGTGTGTGTGTGTGTGTGTATTCCGGTTCTGTTGTGGATCCGCGTTCAGTGCCGCTGCTGACGTAAGACGCTGCTGACGTGTGTCTGGTGTGTGTGTGTGTGTGTATTCTGGTTCTGTTGTGGATCCGCGTTCAGTGCCGTTGCTGACGTGTGTCTGGTGTGTGTGTGTGTGTGTGTGTATTCCGGTTCTGTTGTGGATCCGCGTTCAGTGCCGCTGCTGACGTAAGACGCTGCTGACGTGTGTCTGGTGTGTGTGTGTGTGTGTGTGTGTGTGTGTGTATTCTGGTTCTGTTGTGGATCCGCGTTCAGTGCCGCTGCTGACGTAAGACGCTGCTGACTTGTGTCTGGTGTGTGTGTGTGTGTATTCTGGTTCTGTTGTGGATCCGCGTTCAGTGCCGCTGCTGACGTGTGTCTGGTGTGTGTGTGTGTGTGTGTGTGTGTGTGTATTCGGGTTCTGTTGTGGATCCGCGTTCAGTGCCGCCGCTGACGTGTGTCTGGTGTGTGTCCCTGCGTAGGCTCCCTACACACACACACACACACACCAGACACACGTCAGCAGCGTCTTACGTCAGCAGCGGCACTGAACGCGGATCCACAACAGAACCGGAAGACAATACAATGCTGAACAAAGTCCTAGTTTTTGTTATTTTTGGACCAAAATGTATTTTCGATGCTTCAACACACTCTAACTAACCCACTGATGTCACATGGACTACTTTGATGATGTTTTTATCTCCTTTCTGGACAAGGACAGTATACCGTACACACATTTTCAAGGGAGGGACAGAAAGCTCTCGGACTAAATCTAAAATATCTTAAACTGTGTTCTGAAGATGAACGGAGGTCTGACGGGCTAGGACGACATGAGGGAGAGTCATTAATGACATCATTTTCATTTTTGGGTGAACTAACCCTTTAAAGGTAGATGGCATGAAATGTCTTATTATAATTATGGAACTTTTATGCCCTCGTATTAATTGAGACTATATGGAAATATTTGTACATTTAAAAAATATATATTTATCACACTGAAAGATTATTTAAAATTATTGTTATTGATTAAAAATGAACAAATTAAAAGTAACACCTAACCATTCCACTATGTATTTATGTAAATTATACATGAGCTATAATCTTCATGTTGATAAAAGTTAATATCAGTGCAATTTGGGATCAGGATGTGAAGGTTTCCAGTCCGGATTACCCCGAGAGACACAGAGAGAGCGTGATGGAGGATTTCCTGAAGAGAATCGAGTGCTACAAAGTCACATATCAGCCGTTAGATCCCGATGAACATGACAAGTAAGATTACACTTTACAATCTTTTAAAAGTATCTTTTAATCAATTTATTCAATATAATCTAGAAGCGGATTGATCTTGAAGGAGACTTTTCCTTTGGGCAACTTTTTTCTTTTTTAAAGAAATAAAATAATTTCTGTTTGTATTTTACAGTTTTTGGGAAACTATATGATAATATTCTATTTCAGCATTTCATCTGTGTCTTTAAAGGGATAGTTCACCCCAAAATGAAAACTCTGTCAGTAATTACTCTCCCTCATGTTGTTCAACCCCGTAAGACTTAAGAAAAACAAACGAGTTTATTCAACTACTCATTTCCTTCCCTGTGGGCCTCGAGTGAGTTCACGTAGTGTAACAGCGCAGCGCTTCTGTGTTGTACGTCACACGTAGGCTCATAGACGTTGGAACCCCCCGGCCGACCCCTAAATTCACATAAGGATTCAGTAAGGATTGTGCATTAAACATTTGAATTGTTTATTAATAAACTAGTGTTTTCTGTCAGTTTTTGGTTCATTTATGAGACGCGCTCCAGTTCACGCGCCGGCGCCTCCGTTTCCTAATTATATTGTCTAGTATATTTGCTTCTCGTTTATTAATCCAGTCAATTTGTTGATGAAAACATTGATTAAAATGAAGATACAATTTATACAAAACGAAATTCACTTAAAACAAAACTTAATAAGGGGTCAGAATTATGTCTGACCCATTCCAAATGTTTTCCGATGTATGGTGACTCAAGCACTGATGGACCAAAGAGCGCGCATTTCGACATTTGCAGTAAAAACTTGAAATATAAATTCTCAGAAAATGCATTTAATACCAATATATTGAAACGTCTGTTTATATACTCCATTAATAAAGGAGTCCAGACATTGGAAAAAATATCAGTCCACATGCGTTTTATATTTAATATGAGGGAAATAGACATGCATGCGTGACACAAAAAATCTTTAACTTTTAGGTAGCAAAATATTTTTTAGAAAATTCTACTAGACTAACGTCACTCATAAATCATGAAATTTCACACATCCACCATCTCTTGAGTTTTATTAAAAATCTTTAACTTTTAGGTAGCTAAATATTTTTTTAGTAATTCTGTCAATTCACCTTTGGCTAAGCCACACCCTAGAATGTAGATTGACCAATCACAGCGCAGCCAAGAACAAGCTCCCACAGAGGTCCGACACTTTTTCACAGTGCTCCTTTGACTTTAACACAGGCGTCTCATATTTTTGGTCTCGGTAGGCTATTACTGTCGTAATTGTATGAAAAATATGGTTAAACGTTGTGCCTGGGGCATTTGTAACACAGATACGTGTTTCCCAGAGAGGTTGGAGGGGGGTGTCCGTTTTTTTCCCTTCCCAAACCGAATAAGCCATAAGCCAACAGCATAAGCCATGTTGATACCAGAGCCCAGATGAAGTTTGTTTGTCGGACGTAGCAACAGTAACTAAGGGGGGCGGGGCTTAGCCAAAGGCGAATTACACTAAGGTTAGATTTCATTGAAGGTAAATTGGAGCGGCCACACTGAGCTGTGCGTAACGACCACAGACGTGAAGTGAACTAAACAGAGGCTGTCCGGTACTGTCTGAAATGGTTAACTCTGTGGTGATGCATGTGCAAAACAGATTGAACTAATCATAAAGTCAATCATGATACATAACACAGCCTATTATAGGCCTACACTAAAAAGGCCTGCCCCCCCTCTCACAATATAGTTCCCACGTCCCTGCGTAGGCTCACTATTGGCCGATGCTGGTCATGTGTGTGAGGCCAGCATCACACACCTCAAACACATGACTAGTGTCGGCTTGTCACTTGGACTATTTTAACAATGTGTTTTTTTATTGTTTTATATTCTTTCTTTCTTTTTTTTTTACAATAACACAGCAGTGGTACTGGTATCTCATAACAGCTCGTACAGCCAAATATAATCTTACAATCTTTGGATATACATGTTCATATATATGCATATAAAATTATAACAAAAATAGAAATAATAGTTATAATACAACAGGGCATATCTGAGTCAAATAAAAAACATTTTATAGACCAAAAAAACAAAAGTATATATCAGTAACTGAGCATCTGCAAGAAAGTTCCACAGAGAAGACGAAGTGCGCCAGAAAACATCAGAGCTTTGATGCAGATCACGTGTTCATTTCTCTAGAGGAAGAAGAGGAGAGGCTTGACTCATCCACATATTGACTGAGGAGTTGACCATAGAAGGAATATACATTTTCTTGCTAAATATAAACAAAAATCCAGTACACTTTCTTTGTCACCATCAAGGCTTTAACGATGTCTTTACTAACTTTTCTGGGCCGGCAAGAGCGAGACAGCTCTCAGATTTAATCAAAAATATCTTAATTTGTGTTCTGAAGATGAACGAAAGTCTTACAGGGTTGGAACAACATGAGGGCGAGTAATTACTGACTGAATTTTCATTTTTGAGTGAACTAACCCTTTAACTTTACTGTAGTTATGTCCGAAAGCCTCCAGCAGAGAGCAGTACAGATTCAGTACAGTTTGCTGAATTTACTTTGTTCATTTGTAAGCATGTGGTTTTGTTTAATGATCATAAAAATATATCATAAATACCTGTAAATACCTTCTAGTAGATTAGGTTACGTTCAAATTATGTGGCCATTCAAATATCAACCTAGAATCTTTGAAAAACTTGTAAGGATTGTTTGGAGAGTCAAGAGCATTTCTGTAATTCCTCAGGCGTAGCTTTTGGCTTCATCGTGAGATAATCTTGCTGGAAAAATACAACCTCTTTATAGTGCTTCCAGACAGAGCCGCGGCCATTACATCTGTCCTTGCCTTCAGACATGTTAGATTATCTTTTATTCTCTGCTGTAAAAGTGCTTAAAGGGACAGTTCACACAAAAATGTTGTCATCCTTTACTCATCCTCAAGTTGTTCCAAACCTGTTTTTTTTTTTTATGCTATAGAAGCCAATGGGTCCCTTCAACTGTTTGATTACTCATATTCACAGAAATATCTTCTTTTGTGTTTAGCAGAAGAAATAAATGAATGCAGGTTTAGAACAACTTGAACGTGAGTACATGATGACAACATTTTAATTTTTGGGTGAACTATCACTTTAAATCCAGCATCTTAAACTGTTAAATTCAATTTACAACCTACATCCATTTATTCCTGGCATATGTTTGTAATATTAAACTATTGTAAGCTACATTCTTAGAAAAAATAAAAATAAATAAATATATATATATATATATATATATATATATATATACACTCACCGGCCACTTTATTAGGTACACCTGTCCAACTGCTCGTTAACACTTAATTTCTAAGCAGCCAATCACATGGCGGAAACTCAGTGCATGTAGACATGGTCAAGACAATCTCCTGCAGTTCAAACCGAGCATCAGTATGGGGAAGAAAGTTGATTTGAGTGACTTTGAACGTGGCATGATTGTTGGTGCCAGAAGGGCTGGTCTGAGTATTTCAGAAACTGCTAATCTACTGGGATTTTCACGCACAACCATCTCTAGGGTTTACAGAGAATTTTCCGAAAAAGAAAAAACATCCAGTGAGCGGCAGTTCTGTGGGCGGAAATGCCTTGTTGTTGCCAGAGGTCAGAGGAGAATGGCCAGACTGGTTCGAGCTGATAGAAGGGCAACAGTGACTGAAATAACCACTCGTTACAACCGAGGTATGCAGCAAAGCATTTGTGAAGCCACAACACGCACAACCTTGAGGCGGATGGGCTACAACAGCAGAAGACTCCACCGGGTACCACTCATCTCCACTACAAATAGGAAAAAGAGGCTACAATTTGCAAGAGCTCACCAAAATTGAACAGTTGAAGACTGGAAAAATGTTGCCTGGTCTGATGAGTCTCGATTTCTGTTGAGACATTCAGATGTTAGAGTCAGAATTTGGCGTAAACAGAATGAGAACATGGAACCATCATGCCTTGTTACCACTGTGCAGGCTGGTGGTGGTGGTGTAATGGTGTGGGGGATGTTTTCCTGGCACACTTTAGGCCCCTTAGTGCCAATTGGGCATCGTTTAAATGCCACGGCCTACCTGAGCATTGTTTCTGACCATGTCCATCCCTTTATGGCCACCATGTACCCATCCTCTGATGGCTACTTCCACCATGTCACAAAGCTCTAATCATTTCAAATTGGTTTCTTGAACATGACAATGAGTTCACTGTACTAAAATGGCCTCCACAGTCACCAGATCTCAACCCAATAGAGCATCTTTGGGATGTGGTGGAACGGGAGATTCGCATCATGGATGTGCAGCCGACAAATCTGCGGCAACTGTGTGATGCCATCATGTCAATATGGACCAAACTCCCTGAGGAATGCTTCCAGCACCTTGTTGAATCTATGCCACGAAGAATTGAGGCAGTTCTGAAGGCAAAAGGGGGTCCAACCCGTTACTAGCATGGGGTACCTAATAAAGTGGCCGGTGAGTGTATATATATATATACACTCACCGGCCACTTTATTAGGTACACCTGTCCAACTGCTCGTTAACACTTAATTTCTAAGCAGCCAATCACATGGCGGCAACTCAGTGCATTTAGGCATGTAGACATGGTCAAGACAATCTCCTGCAGTTCAAACCGAGCATCAGTATGGGGAAGAAAGGTGATTTGAGTGACTTTGAACGTGGCATGATTGTTGGTGCCAGAAGGGCTGGTCTGAGTATTTCAGAAACTGCTAATCTACTGGGATTTTCACGCACAACCATCTCTAGGGTTTACAGAGAATGGTCCGAAAAAGAAAAAACATCCAGTGAGCGGCAGTTCTGTGGGCGGAAATGCCTTGTTGATGCCAGAGGTCAGAGGAGAATGGCCAGACTGGTTCGAGCTGATAGAAGGGCAACAGTGACTGAAATAACCACTCGTTACAACCGAGGTATGCAGCAAAGCATTTGTGAAGCCACAACACGCACAACCTTGAGGCGGATGGGCTACAACAGCAGAAGACTCCACCGGGTACCACTCATCTCCACTACAAATAGGAAAAAGAGGCTACAATTTGCAAGAGCTCACCAAAATTGAACAGTTGAAGACTGGGAAAATGTTGCCTGGTCTGATGAGTCTCGATTTCTGTTGAGACATTCAGATGTTAGAGTCAGAATTTGGCGTAAACAGAATGAGAACATGGAACCATCATGCCTAGTTACCACTGTGCAGGCTGGTGGTGGTGGTGTAATGGTGTGGGGGATGTTTTCCTGGCACACTTTAGGCCCCTTAGTGCCAATTGGGCATCGTTTAAATGCCACGGCCTACCTGAGCATTGTTTCTGACCATGTCCATCCCTTTATGGCCACCATGTACCTATCCTCTGATGGCTACTTCCACCATGTCACAAAGCTCTAATCATTTCAAATTGGTTTCTTGAACATGACAATGAGTTCACTGTACTAAAATGGCCTCCACAGTCACCAGATCTCAACCCAATAGAGCATCTTTGGGATGTGGTGGAACGGGAGATTCGCATCATGGATGTGCAGCCGACAAATCTGCGGCAACTGTGTGATGCCATCATGTCAATATGGACCAAACTCCCTGAGGAATGCTTCCAGCACCTTGTTGAATCTATGCCACGAAGAATTGAGGCAGTTCTGAAGGCAAAAGGGGGTCCAACCCGTTACTAGCATGGGGTACCTAATAAAGTGGCCGGTGAGTGTATATATATATATATATATATATATATATATAATTCGGTTTTAATAAACAGTGTTATTTTAGTTGTATTTAAATTAAACTACTATTAAATGTAATATTATATTACAACACAAATATTTTATAAAAAATTTAGAAATGGTGTCCCTGGCATTTAGCTGAAATGAAATGAGTTGAAGTTGAAGTGTATTTATTATCATTTTCATTTTTGGGTGAACTATCACTTTAAATCAAGCATCTTAAACTGTTAAATTCAATTTACAACCTACAGCCATTTATTCCTGACATTTGTTTGTAATATTTAACTATTGTAAGCTACATTATTAAAAAATAAAAAATAAAAAAATATATATATTTAATTCGGTTAAATGTAATAAAATGTAACTATTAAATGTAATATTATATTACAACACAAAAATTATATAGAAAATTTTGAAATGTTGCCCCTGGCATTTAGCTGAAATGAAATGAGTTGAAGTTGAGGTGTATTTATTATCTGTATCTTCCATAGCATTTTTGCCAGCAGATTTACAGAGAGCACTAATCATATCATTTAATTTAAAAGCCTGTTTAAGAACGATAATGATAACTATAGCGATAACTATAATGTTTATTCTAAGCGCACTGCAGCAGGATGGATTCTGATTGGCTGTCAATGTTTTTATCGTTCATTAGTGGGAAAAATCTTTGAGAAAGTGATATCGTTCCTTTGTGACGTTATAGTCGTGGTCTGGACTCTGCTGTTCTTTTAAATGTAGAACAATTTTTATAAAACTATAGCTTTATCATTATAGTTGTCGTCTTTGGTGTAAACGGGCATTTTTGTGTTTATACAGTTACTGTAGCAGAAGCTTATATCCATGACTTACAGATAAATTAATCAATAGTATAACCTACTATAACACCACCTATTTTAAACTAAACAACATATCGATTTATCTACTCTTATTAATTGTAGTGTACAGATTGCTCATACACTTGAATAGGCTACTTTATAAACAACAGAAGGGATTGTTATTAATGTTATTAAGATAAGCTAATTAAGTACAAGTTGATTTTAACATTCGGCACGTCTTGTAGATAATTCATGCAGAAACTGTGGACAATAATAAGACACAACTGTGATTTATAGTAACACTCTTTCTGTGTCTATCCCTAAATCATTAGGCCACAAACAACCACATATTTACCAGTTTGTACATATAATGTGGTGTTTAACACGGATCTTTCTCTGGCTGTTTCAGGGACCTGTCCTTCATCCAGGTGATTAACGTCGGTCAGCGTTTCCTGGTGAACAGAGTTCAGGATTATATCCAGAGTAAGATCGTCTACTACCTGATGAATATTCACGTTCAGAAACACTCCATCTACCTCTGCCGGCACGGCGAGAGCCAACACAACGTCCAGCGCTGCATCGGCGGAGACTCTGAGCTCTCCTCCAGAGGGAAAGAGGTACTCCTTTCAATCTCTACATGATGGAGAATATACAGCTCATTTATAGCATGTTTGTTTTGTTATACAGCAAACTTGAGTTATTTACAATGTGTTCATTTGATAATTACTGTATTGTGTGTTCCCGCGGGTCATTTAAAAAGCCTTAAAATAAAAAATATACCATTTAAGAGGTTCAAAATTTGGGGATTGAAAAACAGGAGTGAAACGGCGAATGTGATTATTAAACTTCAAAAGATGAGGATTGAATTAAATACATGAGCAGTGCACGTTCGAAGTGAAAATATGGATGAATCTTTTATTATAATAAATGCTGCAATATTCCATCATAAAATAGAACTGCCAATAAATTTTGGCCGAAACCGATAATTCTTTATACTTGAAAGCCGATAACCGATATATTGGCCGATAAATCTAAATCCAATTTTTTTTTAATAGTTTTTGAGAGCCTGATTACAAAAACAAAAGTCTCACCATTAAAATCCATGTCTCAAGCACACAATTATGATGTTCTTATTATAATTTTTATGTAGCCTATATGTTGTACTTAACTGTATCTTCCTTTTTGAAGTGATTCCAATCATATTTTAACCCTCTGGGGTCCTTCGGCCCAAATGGACCCGAAGCATTTAATTTTTTTTTTTTTTTTAAATCATTGCTTTATCGGAATGGTCCGAAATTTGGTGACTTTGTTGGTACTTGGCATATGAACACCCCAAAAAATTGGGGACAGGATTTGAATAGTCTAAGTGGTTGTAAAAAAAATAGTCACACTCAGGACCTTCGGGTCCAAATGGACCCGCATAGGAAATGAATGGGAAATTGGCAAAAATGTGAAAATACAGAGTTATTTTGTGCGTACAAACTACAAATCAGCCACGATCCAGAAAAAAAGCACACAACAGTGAAGGGGTGAATCTATAAAACATCAAGAGTGCAAAACAGACACATCCACACACACACACACACATACACAAACACACTTTTATACACATACACACTAATAAATTCAGATTACATATGGGTTTTGAATTTTTAAAATGCTCAGTTTGTCCACCAGATGGCATCCATCTCATTTCAAAAATTGCTTTCATGAGGCCTAGGCTTGACTCTAAAATGAAATACAGCTTTAAAAAAAAAAAAAAAAAAAATAATATATTTTTTAAATTTCTATTATATTCAATGGGGAAAAAATGGGTCATAATTATTGCATTAATATTAATTATAAATCATTTTTATTTTTGAAATTATCTCAAAACACCAAAAAAGAAAAGAAAAAATATTATAAAAAACAAGTAAAAAAAAAAAAGATGATTTTTTTAAAATAAATATTAATCCCACCCTTCCGGCCCATTTGGACCCGAAGGTCCTGAGTGTGACTCTGAAATGAAGGACCCCAGAGGGTTAAGTAATTCAGTTGAACAGTGCGCATCTGAAGCGTCTCAGCTGAAGGAAATAATCCATTATTTATCGACTTTAATTTATCTCCCAAATTTTAGAATCAGGCCAATAACGATAACATTAAAAATGAACGTATATCGGCCGATACCGATATGGTGGCCGGTATATCGTGCATCTCTAATTGTTGTTGACTTTAATAAACTACTCTTGATGAATTATGACAATGTTTACTTTATGGTTTTGATATTGTAATGTGTTGTAGAATAGATGTTTGTAAGTGCATATTTAATCTCTCTCATCTTTTTGAATGAGCAGCTGGAAGTAGTAAAGCAGACATTTCTAAATGAGATTTTTAAAAGTCGGGCTTGTTTATAATTAAAAGTACCATATTATATACTTAAAATAAAACATGTCTTGGGTATTTTAAAGTCGGCATGAAACAGAAGTTATGATAGTCTTTTCTTCTCTGTTGTGATTTGTGACGTACATATCCGAGTGAAACAGCTTCTCAAACAAGAACAAATGTAGGGCGGGGCTTGTGGAACTGTGATTGGATGGTTGTGGTTTGCTATTGGTGGATCTTATGTGAGTGACAGGTTGCCCCGCCCTCGTCATCAGAGAAGAGAAGAGATGTTGCTGAAAGAGGGAGGGAAAGTTAAAGATTAAATGGGATATAGTATGCCCTTTGACAAAGTCTTGATTTTGTCTTTGGCCTCTACTAGAACAAGTTTTCATGCTTGAATGTCCAAAACACATTATTTTTCTCGCCATGGTTGCAGCTCCTCTTTTCCCAGTCTGTCAGTAACGCTCTGTTTAGTTTCTGTCTCTATGAAGCCCCTCCTTCTGAAAAGCACACTGTGCTCTGATTGGTCGGCTGGACCAGTGTGTTGTGATTGGTCAAGCGCTTCGAGTGTGTTTGGGAAATGTCCCGCCCCTTTCCATAACCTCCAGTTTCAACACACTACTAACTAACTCAACCAGGCCCCGCCCCTTTATTCTGCTATTAATTATTTAAATGAGGAATATTGTGACTGACATGTTTGTTCCCGGAAGAAACTCGAGACTACAATGGAGGCGTTTCAGGGAGTTCAGAAACACTGACACTGATAGAATAACTTTGCAGAGCTTTTTCATGCTCAAACAGCAACATTACACACTAAAGAAAGAAGAACGTGTCAGAAAGCACAATAGTGTAAATGTAAATGTAATTTTTAAAAATCTGCAAAAAATACCCTGTAGTCACCCTGTGTCGATTCCCAGCATGCCCTGGTTCAGTCCTTTACCACAAACAGGTGAGAAATGTTTAGAGGCTTGTTAACGTGTTTCCCGCTCTGTGTTAGTTTTCTAAAGCCCTGCGTGTGTTCCTGGAAAACCAGAAGATCCCAGACCTGAAGGTGTGGACCAGCCAGCTCAGACGCACCATCCAGACGGCGGAGGAGTTGGGCGTCCCGTACGAGCAGTGGAAAATACTCAACGAGATCGACGCCGTGAGTTACGCACCGCCGGGTGTATTAGAGGAGTTTTATGGTGTTCATATTAACACTGGGCTGTTGTTCATTATCTACCCTGATAAAACACAGGTGTTTTCTGTTAACATGCAATTAGTCAATTTGAGTCAGATGTATCATATTTAACTCATTCACCACACCAGAACTAATTCAGCTATATAATCCTGTGTCATGATTGCAATAAAAGTCTCATTTATAACCGTTGCGTCGCACAAAACAGGCCCTGGAAGAGGCATACGGCGTACACCACTTCTAGGGGTGTAGCGATACACGTATTCGTATTGAACCGTTGGACCATTTTTCCTGCCGACCATAATTTTGTTATTTCAAATAGGCGCGTCGCAAGCGCGTTCGAGATGCTGGCGCGACCACAACATCGCCCAACATCAAATGGCAAATGTAATGTAAGCGGAACGAAACCACTCGTTATTGTGTGTTTGACGGACCGTTTATCAGTTTGAACCAATGCAGCGCGAGCCGATCTTCATCATCAGCACTGTCACTACACAGCCGAATCCAGTAAAGAAAACATTCGCCACTGAAGTAATAACATCGCTGCGAGATCTAGTGAGAAACATTCACATTTCTCCGTTATTAACGGATCAAACAGCGCTGACGTGGAAACCAGGAGAAACATTGTGCCATGAATGAACTGTTCAGTGTCCACAGATCAGCAACATTCACCATGGGTTTACTGGAGTAACACTACTGACTGTAACCATGGGAGTGTGGCAGGAATAGTAGGCTATAATGCTTTCAAGTAACATCACGTCGGTTTTATTTTGACATTATGAATACAATTGCTGCCCTCAAATGTTAAAGGTGACCTATAATTCAAAATTGAATTTACCTTGGTATAGTCAAATAACAAGAGTTCAGTGCATGGACATGACATAGAGTGAATCTCAAACTGGACTGTTTTCGCGTTCTCATTTAATTCACGTTTATGAAAAACACCCCTGAAAAACGGTCGGTTCTCCACATAATACCGACTGTGACGCAATAGTCGGGATCATTAATATGTACGCCTCCAAATATTTGCATAATGCCAGCCCTCAATGCCAGGCGGAACTGCGCAGCCGAAGCATGGCAGTTGCTCAGTGTGGATGTACACATGAACACAAAAGTATTTTTTAGTTCCTTCATCTGAGCCTCTGAAGAAACAATGGGTTAATTTTATTTTCTCTGGAAATTTCCAAACATTTCACCGACTGTTTCCTCAACTTGGGCCAATACAGAGCTGGCCTCGGATCGAGCTACCAAGCAACACTTTCTGATGAGTAATTGTTCAAGTTCAGACAGGTAATCTTTCTCTTAAAATCGTTCAATACTGTTTATGCATCAGTAAGTCAAGCCAGTGACTAAAATATCAGCTTCACATCGTTTCTTTTAGTAGGATGAAAATAATCGTATTTAAATTGTGAACAAATTATATACAGAAAGCGATCAAAGAACAATCTTTCCACACAGCGCGAGTTTATCTGGACACTTGCCAAACTCGTTATGAAATCAGTGACGCACGTTACTGCACAACGAAGCTCTTACTGTATTTACATCATCGTGTTTGCATTGGTGAAAGCAGAGAGAGTGCAGAAACTGCTTTGCAATGATTAGATCTTCATTCTCGCGATCAACACACTGTCATCTGCTCAATGCTCATCACGGCAACATTTTATGTGATGGGAATAGATCTAAATACTTTAAAAACATCTCACGATTCGTTAATCTCGATAGCTGTTATAGTAAAAACGTATAATAGCAGTAGTAAAAGTATTCGGGAGAGAGTTTCACATGTAATGCGTAGCTATTTCATATGCAAGCATGTCAGCCAATCACAGCAGTGGCCGCGGTTACACTGAATCCCACAGCCAATCACAGCAGTGGCCGCGGTTACACTGAATCCCACAGCCAATCACAGCAGTGGCCGCGGTTACACTGAATCCCACAGCAGACACGCCCCTTCAAACAGAGTGTTCAAATCAGAGGCTAAAAGCAGGCTAGGAAAAATGCCATTTATTTCTAAATTATGATTATTTTTTATCTAAAAAACATACTAACATTATAAGGGTAACCCAGGAAACATTATAAAATAAAATAAAAAAAACATTCTAGGGCACCTTTAATCTGAACTAAAATAAACCTTTGTTTATAACTACTACAATATTACATTTCATTTTGTCCAAGGAGCTGTTTTGTTTTATATGCTCCTAAGAAAAGTCAAGTATAGCTCCATCATTGCTCAAACTAATAAAATATCATACTTTATGATGTTAGTTTTAAAAAAAATATAATAAAAAAAATTAAATCAAGGAAATTTCTCTGGCATTTCTTTCTTTTTGCTGTATCGAAAACGAACCGAACCGTGAATTTCGTGAACCGTTACACCCCTAGACACTTCCGACGCATAAGTTGTGATTTATAAAAACAAACTTGACGGGAAAATGTGCACACCTGCACACAAACTCTGAGCCACGCGTACAAACATTTTGGAGACGCAGCAGTTTGGCGACACCGATGGTGAGTGAGGGACTGACAGCAGATGAAGGAAAACCACTTTAACTCCTAATCATAATACAGTGCATGTTCACAATATCAGTTTGAATAAATAAAAGAATGATTTATACTATGTTTTACATCTGATATAGACATTTAGATTAAATATGCCATTCTCATTAATGCAGGTAAGCACTTAAATTACATGAAATCATTACTGAGAAGTTACAAAAAATTGTATATTCTAATAAATAGAAATATTTGTAGTGGATTGATGCTTTTGAACACTTTTCCTGTGCCATGCTGTGTTTTAATGTTTTAACTACTACAGTGAGGATTGCTTATATAGGATAATAGGAGAACCTAAGAAAATATTTTTGCACAAATAATTCACAATAAGGCCAATCTGTTTCCATTTAAAAATATAAAGCAATTAAAATTATTGGCCAGTGGAAAAGATTGAGAAAAACCTTCTCTGAAATGTATTTTATACTATTTGATTTATTTATTCAAAAACAAGGCAAGGATTGGCTACTAAATGATTTTTAGCGATGTCATGTGACGGCACATCCGTATCTCATATTTTCCTAATGTCTTGTACCGTTAAGCACGTGGATGAATATGCATATGTAAATGATATGCAGATGAGGATATGCATAGTAAAACGAGCCATTGTAATCTCCGTATATGGGAATTTTGCGCAGGTTCTGGCATACGCACGGTTTTATAAATCTAAATTTTTGTTTTGCCTTATGTTATTTCTGGCTTTCGGCTGCACATACACTTTTAGTAAGGATCCTACCCACAGTTTTTAATTGCAAAAGTAAAAGCGAAATCACGTTTGAGAAATGTTTGTGCTGTTTGTTAATGTTTTTTTTTTTTTTTTCTGTATCAGGGCATTTGTGAGGAAATGACATATGAGAAGATAAAAGAAACGTACCCGGATGAATATTCTCTCAGAGACCAGGACAAGTACCATTACAGATACCCAGGAGGAGAGGTATGTACACTGTAACAATGATTTTTGAAGATTTTACAGAAAAATACCATTTCAGTCTTTCTACTTAAAACGTTTCACGTTTAATTTTCTTTATTATTTGTGAAATTTACTAGCAATTTCTGTGTGAGTGAAAAATCCTACAACATTTTACCCCCCCAGTGTACCATTATGAGACCAATTTTTTTGCATGACCTTTCCAGTTATTTGTCATTATTACTGGATACATTTTTTTTAAATGAGTTTTTTAAAGATTAATAGAGATTCACCAAATGAATTATTCAGACAAAAAGAAAGATTTTTTTTTAATGTTTAAAAGAGTCTCTTTTGCTCCCCAAGGCTGAAAAAAAAAATACAGTAACATTGTGAAATATTACTGTTTATAAGAACTGTTTTCTATGTAAATAAACAGTAGTTAAAATGTAATTTATTCCTGTGATCAAACTTCCTGGGAAACTTCAAAAGAACAGCATTTATTTGAAATTATTAATTATTAATGTGTTTACTGTCACTTTTGATCAATTTAATGCATCCCAGCTAAATAAGTATTAATTTCTTCAACAAAAATAAAATCTTACTGACCTCAAACGTCTAAAGGTCTAAAAGAAGTGGTGATACTGAACTTTAAGCTGAAGTGTGCAGTTTGTTTTAAATCTTAGTATACTCTCTCCAGTCTCCGCTTAATATGGAGAGTCAGCTGTGAATAAGCCTTCATGTCCCTCTTCTCTTGCCGTAGTCCTATCAGGACCTGGTGCAGCGGTTGGAGCCGGTTATCATGGAGCTGGAGAGACAAGGCAATGTTCTGGTCATCTGCCACCAGGCCGTCATGCGCTGCCTCCTCGCCTACTTCCTGGACAAGAGCGCTGGTGCGTCACACACACACACACACACACACCTGAAGTCGCCTATTGTGACTTCAATCAGATAACGAGAGACACGAGCATGTCGGTTTCTGACTGCTGGTGTTCAAGCGTCCACAGAAGTGATCCTGTGACAAACACTGCGGGATTAAGTTGATGATTTTCCTGAGCAAAACTCCTCCATTCACGACATGTTTGACTCAATTATGTGTTTAAACTCAGCAGATCTTCTCATATTTTAATGTGCTTGTATTGTACAGATGATTTGCCGTATCTGAAGTGCCCCCTCCATGCGGTCATGAAACTGACACCAGTGGCTTATGGTATGTGTTGATTTTCATTCACGTAGACCTAAAAAAAAAAAGTGTTTTATATATATTATATAAAATATTAATATATTATTTACATTTTACATGAATTAAATTATATAAGAAATAATAATTAAAAAATATATATGTATGTGTATATATTTGTGTGTAAATGTTTATTTTTATTTGTGTTTATTTATTTGAATACTTTTACAATTTTTTTCAAATTTGTACTATGTTAAATATTTTATTTAAATTGTTTCATTGTAAAAATGATTAAAAATATGTATGTGTGTGTGTATATATATATATATATATATATATACTGTATATGTGTGTGTATTTATTTTTATTTATGTTTATGTATTTAAATACTTTAAAATGCTATTACATTATTATTTATTTTATTTAAATTGTTTAATTAAAATAACTATTAATTAAATTTAAATGAATTAAATATTAATTAAAACATTGTTAAAAATTAGCATGTTTATATATAATGATTTTTTGTATTTTTTTATTTATTTAAGTGAGAGATAAATACTGTAGAAAAATTCAGATAATTTTCAATATATATATATTTTTTTTTACAGGCTGTAAAGTTGACAAGTTTGACCTGAAAGTAGAAGCTGTAAACACACACCGGGACAGACCACTCGTAAGCAAATATAACATTTACCAGATTTTTTGGGAGTTTGCTAAAGCAGCATCACTGTTGTACGAACAACCATTTACTAACACACTGTTTCTTATCTTCAGGGAAATTTATTTTTATTTTGTGAACATCGTTTGGTTTTTTCCATCGTTTCATATGCATTTTTTTTTGTGGTGAATGCTTATTTTGCAGTGATATTTGCAGCTTATGCTTATTTTGCAGTGATATTTGCAGCTTATGCTTATTTTGCAGTGATATTTGCAGCTTATGCTTATTTTGCAGTGATATTTTTAGAATCATATGCATCTATGATCGAGCGGTCTATCCAACACAAACACAGCCTCTGTAAATCAGTATAACCTCTTGAACTCTTTTCATGTTCCCCTAACGGAAAACTAAAGGCTGACTGTCTGCGCGTTATGTCCACAGAGTTTGCTCGTAAAGTGTGCAAACACTGTTGTGTTTGTCTGTTTTTGCAGTGTAAGTCTGTAGGTGTGAGTTTGGCACTGAAAAACACAGACCACAGGTCTGCGGTGAGAGAGGCACAACAGCACTGAGATTCTCTCAGTATTTCTGGCTTGTTTTTGTTCTTTACTTGGTTGTGGATGAGATCAGCGAGGGATTATGGGCGTCAGTGTCCGGTAGACGAGTTTTCTCAGTCTGAGCTTTAATTTAATTTGATTTTAAAGGGCACATATCATGAAAAACTTTAGACCTCAAAGAGTTGGATGTAATATGTTGACATACGGTGAAATTCTCCAATCTACCCAGAGGATTTATAGTCAAGAAGAAAATCATACTGTCTGGATATGAGGACTTTAATGAATTCATTCATATTTTTTTTGTTAAGGGGAGACACCCCAAGTGAATAGAAAAAAAAAAAAAACTAAATAGATATCAGCATGAAACTTCCCCAGTTGATTACTGACATTAAGACAAATATCTTTTGTATTACAAGTTTTTAGAATATTTATGTTTAAATATGCAAATTAGTTATCTCATTAAATATGCGCTAATTTGCATATATTTCCAGAAGAGAAATCTGAACATTGGAAAAAGCCAGATTCAAAATTCTTGTTTTATTTTTTTGATATATTAGAGTCAAAGGTTTTTACTGAGGGGATTTTGGATATCTCTTCTTATCAATCCTTTAATCAGAAAAAAAAAAAACTGTTCTTTCGGCATTTTGAACTCCCGCGGAAATGTCCGAGCACGTCACGTGATTCATCTGAACGAATCACTTTGTCTGAAATTGAAGCCAATGAGATTTCACTTTTAGAGTTAAATGCCCCCATTGTACTTTCACGATTGGTTGCTGATAAAAAAGGAAATTACCATATTTGGATCCGACAACACTGTACAGGAGAGAGAGAGGAGCAGCAGCATGTTGATTAATGGCGCTTTTCCACTGCATAGTACGGTACGGTTCGGTTCGGTTCGGTACGGCACGCTTTGGCGCTTTTCCACTGCATAGTACGGTACGGTTCGGTTCGGTACGGCTCACTTGTGGTGCTTTTCCACTGCATGGTCCGGTACGGTACGGCTCGCTTCGGCTCGCTTTAAATGGTACCTGGTCTGTTGAGGTTCCAAGCGTACCGTACCGGTACTAAAATGTGACGTAAAAACACTGCAGATCACTGATTGGTCAGACAGAATCGTCACTACCAGCGTCATTGGACACTAAACCCGCTAGATTTAAATAACCAGTAGACAACAGCCAACGCGGTAGCATCTGTTTTTTAAACTTTAAAAAGAAATGGCTGAATCGTGGTCAGTGGACGAGGTGCAGACGTTCCTCTCGTTGGTTGCCGAGGAGCGGATCCAGCGAGAGCTGGATGGGGCAAAACGGAATGAAAAAGTGTTCCAAGAAGTAGCTCAGCTCTTAGCCGCACACGGCTATCACCGGACCTACAACAGTGTAGGAGGGACAAAATAACGATCAGTCCCACCCACTTTGAAGAGGTACTAACTGCGGTGGAAAAGCAACCGAGCTAAAGCGAACCGAACCGTGCCGTACCGAGTCGAGTCGTACCACGCAGTGGAAAAGCGAAGCGAGCCGAACCGTTCCGCGCCGAGTCGAACCGTACCGAGCCGAACCGAGCCGTACCAGCAGTGGAAAAGCGCCATTAGTACTCCAACTTTTGTTGAATTTAGGAGAAAAATGTACAGACGCAAATAGACAAAGTGTAGTAAAATAAAGACCTAAGTGTGTATTTTGGACTTTTTTTCACCACAAGTCTGAATGTTATTGAAGACAAATAGCTCAAAATTGATCAGTGAACTCCCCATTGTCCAGACTCCACAAGTCTGACTTACTGCCGGCAATGCGAACCAAGCTTCTACTCCGGTCATACAGAGACCGGATAGCCCTATGCAGAGGGCCCCGGACCCCATACTCCCTGAGTACCCTCCACAGGACGCCGCGAGGGACACGGTCGAATGCCTTCTCCAAATCCACAAAGCACATGTGGATTGGTTGGGCAAACTCCCATGAACCCTCCAGCACCCTAGAGAGGATATAGAGCTGGTCCAGTGTTCCACGACCAGGACGAAAACCGCACTGTTCCTCCTGAATCCAGAGGTAATGTCCCCAACCGCCACGCGACGTTGCAGAGGCGTGTCAGCCAAGACAGCGCCACAACATCCAGAGACTTGAGGTACTCAGGGCGGATCTCATCCACCCACGGTGCCTTGGCACCGAGAAGCTTCTTGACTACCTCAGTGGCTTCAGCTTGGGTGATGGACGAGTCCACCTCCGAGCCCTCTGCCTCTGCTTCCTCAATAGAAGATGTGTCGGTGGGATTGAGGAGATCCTCAAAGTATTCCTTCCTCCGTCCGACAATATCCCCAGTTGAGGTCAACAGCTGCCCACCTCCACAGTAAACAGTGTTGGTAGGGCACTGCTTCCCCCTTCTGTGTCGCTGGAGGGTTTGCCAGAATCTCTTCGAGGCCAACTGATAGTCCTTCTCCATGGCCTCACCGAACTCCACCCAGGCCCGATTTTTTTTTTTTTTGCTTCCACAACCACGCTTGGCCTGTCGGTACCGGTCAGCTGCCTCAGGAGTCTCACAAGCCAGCCAGGCCTGATAGGACTCCTTCTTCAGCTTGATGGCATCCCTTACTTCCGGTGTCCACCACCGGGTTCAGGGATTGCCACCTCTACAGGCACCAGAGACCTTACGGCCACAGCTCCGAGCGGCCGCGTCGACAATGCAGGAGAACATGGTCCACTCAATATCTCCAGACTCCCTCGGGATCCGGTCGAAGCTCCGCCGGAGGTGGGAGTTGATGATCTCTCTGACAAGGGACTCGGCCAAACGTTCCTAACAGACCCTCACAGTACGTTTGGGTCTGCCGAGTCTGTCCAGCTTCCTCCCCCGCCATCGGATCCAACTCACCACCAGGTGGTGATTAGTTGACAACTCCGCCCCTCTCTTCGCCCGAGTGTCCAAGACATACGGCCGGAGGTCGGATGAAACGACCACAAAGTCGATCATCGACCTCCGGCCTAGAGTGTCCTGGTGCCATGTGCACTGATGGACACCCTTATGCTTGAACATGGTGTTCTTTATGGACAAGCTGTGACTAGCACAGAAGTCCAATAACAGAACACCGCTCGGGTTCAGAGCAGGGGGGCCGTTCCTCCCAATCATGCCCCTCCAGGTGTCACTGTCGCTGCCCACGTGGGCGTTGAAGTCCCCCAGTAGAACGACAGAGTCCCCAGTTGGTGCACTTTCCAGCAACCCTCCCAGAGACTTTAAGAACAGGGTATCCGCGGGGTCTTGAAAAGTATTAAAAGGTGATAAATCAATTTTGGGAAAATTAAGACCCTTAAAAAGTATTAAAAAGTCTTATCACGGCTTTATAAAGTCTTAAATTTTGAAAGTATTTTTTCTAGGGATGCACCGAATATTCGGCCGCCGAAAATAGCCCAAAAGTGCATTTTCGGTTTTCGGCCGAAAGACTTTTATCACCGAAACGAAATGTTGTGATGACGCAAACCGAAACCGCGACCTGCACGTGCTTGTCTGAAGCAACATGTCTGCGGTGTGGACGTATTTCAGTATATCTGAACCCGCGAGGAGACGGAAGCCTTGTTTATACTTTCGCCTGCCTCCGCAGCGCGAGTCTCCACAGACAGCGCGCGCACCGCTCCAAACGGTCGAGCGAGGCGTTTATACTTGACGCGTTCGCCGTTGTAGCTACTATTCTTTGAAACGACAGGGGACGACTCAAGTAACTGTCCTCTAACCATCAGGAATCGGTGAGAAGAAGAAAGATAAACACGTGACAATGTTTATGTTTTAGTACCACCACCAATACAAAAATAATCATGTAAAACCCAGTAAACCCTGAGATTATTACTTGTGACATTACAACAAAATATGTACTGGAATATGTTCTAAATTAACGCTCTCTTAAATATTTTCTAATTTCACTAAACATATTTCATTAAGTTTCGTGTACATTTGTATTAAACATGGACCTTTGTTCATTAAAATGGCTTTTTATGCTAGTGTATGCTCATTTTTAAAATGTTATGAACTAATTTAGACGTGCAAACTGGGTGCTGGTGTGATGAGAAGTTCGTGCTCGGCTTTGTTTTTATGAGAGAACATTCCATTTTAAAACCTTTCTGCAGGCCAGCAGATTATTATTTAATGTACACATGAGTGGGGTCAAGTTAAACATTTTAGTTTGAATTTTATTTTATACTGTGCATTGTGCTAAATAAATATTTGCATAATTTGTAATTGATTTATTCTTTGAAAATGTTAATTTATGCAATTGCAATGCCTTGATTTTAGTAAAGTTTGTACACAGTCATAACCATAAATGCAATGGTACTTATAATTGGCATAATTTCTTTCGGTGTTTCGGTTTTCGTTTTTTCGGCCTTGGGTTCCTCTTTTTTCGGTTTCGGCCAAGAATTTTCATTTCGGTGCATCCCTAATTTTTTCTGAATTAGCTGTCCAACAGTTTGAGTCCCAAAAACATCGTAAAAGTGTGTGAATTTAGATTTTTTTTTTTTTTTTCAAAACGAAGAACTGAGGCACATGTCAGCATGATTGTTGTTGAGGGTGGAGCAAAGTTTTGTTTCGTTTTTTAATAAACTTTGCTTTGATTTACTATCCCAGCCTATTTTATTTTATTTTTTTATCAGAGTGGTCTATAGTCTTTATCACAAACTAAAACTGTTAAGTTAAAAGTATCACTGATGTAAATGGTTACAGCTTGAAGTGGCAGCGAGGTATTAAAAAATATTGAGAAGGTCTTGAAAAAGTCTTGAAAAGGTATTAAAATTAACTTCAAGATTCCTGCATATACCCTGAAGAAGGATGGGTACTCTGCACTGCTGTTCGGCCCATAGGCACACATGACAGTGAGAGACCTGTCTCTAACCCAAAGGCGCAGGGAAGCGATCCTCTCGTTCACCGGGGTGAACTCCAACACATGGTGGCCAAGTTGGGGGGCTATAAGCAAACACACACAAGCCCTCCGCCTCTCACCGGCAACTCGAGAGAGGCTGGACTCTTTACCACTCTGACGGAGTGTGGTTCCAGAGCCCAAGCTGCGCAAGGAGGTGATCCCGACTATCTCTAGTCGGTACCTCTCAACCTCCCGCACAAGCTCAGGCTTCTTCCCCGCCAGCAAGCTGATGTTCCACGTCCCTAAAGCCAGTTTCCGTGTCCAGAGATCGGGTCGTCGGGGCCCCCGCCTTCGACTGCCACCTGATCCACTACGCACCAGCCCCTTACGGTCCCTTCTGCAGGTGCTGAGCCCATGGGGGGAGGCCCGGCCACCAGGCTCTTCGATGATGTTAAAAAAACCATGAGTACATTATTATATGACCGCCCACATTTACACATCAACACCTTAATTTTTCATGCAAAACGGTTAGCCAATCACAACAGATGTCATTTACATATTAAAAAGTCTAAGTGGTTCAATAGCAGAAACAGCCTGTTTAATTCTAAGGATCAAATTTGGGTGCAAGAAGCCTTGACTCATTATAGCCCTTTATAAACATGCCTTTGTCACAGTGTCACCCACATACGTAACTCCTACTTTGTGTGTTATCAGGGAAGCTCCAGACAAGAATTGCCGCCCACTCTGCTGAGGAGAAACAGCTTTACGCCACTGTCTAGTCAGGATCAAGTCAAACGACCTCGTCTCTTCAGTGTCGGCAACCCGCCCCGGATAACCAGCATTCCTGCCGTACCCTCCACACGACTCCCTCAGGCACAGGAGAATGAGGAACTGAACGAGAACCAGGTTTAATTATATGTTAAATATGATTTATTCCTGTGATCAAAGCTGAATTTTCAGCATCATTACTCCAGTCTTCAGTGTCATGTGATCCTTCAGAAATCATTCTAATATGATGATTTTCTGATCAAGAAAAATTTCTGATTAATATTAGTGTTGAAAACAGTTGCTGCTTCATATTTTTGTGGAAACTGCAATACACTTCTATTCGACAGTAAGATTTAATATTTTATTCAGCAAGGTATTACATTTATCAAAAGTGACAGCAAAGACATGTATAATGTTACAAAATATTATATTTCAAATAAATGCTGTTCTTTTGAAGTTTCTATTCATCAAGAATCCTGAAAAATAAAAGTATCACTGTTTCCACAAAAAAATCAGTTTATAGTTGTGAAACCAGTTGAGCTGCCTACTGTCAAATTGTAGGCATTATATATATATATATATATATATATATATATATTGAAGTTGCCTGTCCCTGCAATAAAAAAAATATATATTTCCTGCCAATTTGTAATTATGAAGAAAATTGGTTTTCTTATAACACACACACACACACACACCATAATTACAAATGGGTAGGAATGTGTTTTTCAGTCAGAAGTGGTTGTCGAGAGTCTCTCAAGCATTATTTATGTGTTGACACCAACAAAGTAACCTGTGTCTTCTGTCTTACAGGAAGTACTGAACTGCTTCAGACCGGCAGACTCCATCCAAGAGTGACAACACAAACCACAAGTTGTGTGACACCCCTACCAATTAAACCAATTTAAACGCTTTCTCCAGACATGATTCAACTGTTTCTGATGCCCTCTCAAAATCAGCAGCATAAACACTGCATTATGTAACGCACATGAGTGACATCCATCCATCCGTCCTTCTCAACCTTCATCCGTCGAGCGTTTGGAAGTACGGTAAATCATTGTAGAGTCATTGGTTGAAAAACGTAACAATTAATGCAAGGAAAATTGACATATATTTAATAGATTGACAGCTTGTGGCACCAATTAAAGCACAGTTGAACTGATTGAGTGGGCGTGTCTTGTGCCAGACAAGCTGAATGGCTCTCCAAGATCCGAATTCTTAAAGACACAGTGCACTTCCTGAAACTGATCTAGAAGCGAATGTTCAAGCACTCTTTTTGTTGTCGTAGCATATATTTTGTCCCGTCTTCTTAATAATGCCTTAGTTATATGACTGATTGAGGCCAAATAGGACTGGATAGTTATGTAAATATTTGTCATGATTTTAGCTGTTAGCTATTTAGCTATTGTTTGTGATGTTCTTGCTGTCGTTATTTCCTCATATAGACTCATTCTGCTTTTTGATGGTTTTGATGTAGTGCAGAATGTTTTATTGAATATAATGAATGTGAAACGAGGAAGGGTTTGTGAAATTTACTATATTCCGCCTGTTTTTTCTCCAATGAAGCTTTCTATAATTTGGAAAGGAACATCAGGGTGGTTATTTTAATAGAAAAGCAGATTGTTTTAGTTGTCAAAACTTGTATACTCGTTCATTCAGTCTTGAACGAATGTGTCCTTTCATAAGCACAGAATCAGTAAATAGTTATCTTGAGTTTTTAGTTTTACAAATGTATCTGTAAGAACATTTAAAACTACTGAGAATATGGCAAGCCATGCTGTTATATTAGTTTTCATGTTTAATGTCATTTAGATTATCATTTGCTATGAACCGATATTTATAAACGCTGATATTTTGGAAAGATGTTCTTAAAATTTATTGTAAAATATCTTATAACTTTGAGTTCATGTGGTCTGATTTTTACATGTCTAATTTTATAATGCACAAAGGATGTTCTTAAAGTGCTTAATACGTGTTGAATGTTACGATTAAGACTATGTTCTATCAATCAAATGTCATACAAAGTGGCTGCATTGTAGTTGCTTCTTGCAGCTTATTAATTTTTCATGATTGGATATTATCAGATTTGCAAGTGCCTTTGCTTCGCAACCAAAGTGTATCTAATCCAAGTCAACCGATCTCAGACAGACTGAAGATTCTTGGACCCAAAAATACACATTTACCTCAAAGCCGAGTCCTTTATTTTAATGTAATAATGTTACAGAAAATAAGTTTTGTGTTCTGGTTTCATTGTGACATCATGATAGCATTACAATATCAATATCAGTGGTGACTAACTATGTAATGTCATGCTCATCTATTGATAAAACTTGTGATTTAATAAACCAGTCTGTGATTCAAGTAAAGGTTTTGTCATTTAAATATATAAGCAATCAACATTTATTAAAGTAATCATATATGCATTATCTATTTTACATGCTTTGTATTACATATTTGTTAAAATATATTTAAAAAATTGCTCCATGTAATAGCTGTCAATCATATATATGCCATTTAAATATATTAGCAATCAAAATGTGCAATATTGCCGTAATCATACATGCATTATTAAGTTTACATGCTTTGTCAAGTAGTCACTATTATTTCCATTGTGCTTAATACAATACAGATTGTTTTTAAGCGGCTTTACAGTGATAACAGGAAATGATGATTCAACGACGCAGTTAAATTCTTTAAAGGAGCTCTAAAAAGACCATAGTGTTATTGTCCGGCTGAAATCAGTTTAGTGATTCATTTTGGTTATATAACTATAAAGTGAATCAACAATCAATTACCATCAAGTGTTCGATATTATTCTAGGTTACTACGTACGGAGGATTTGACCCAGTAATTAACAGAATTTAGTTGTAGGAAAGTACTAATCTTCCAATTTTGATGTCAATTATGAATTGGTAAGTTTGGTCAAGCTGCAAAGAAATGTAGGGCTATCTATCATCAGCATTGGTGTGAGAACTAGTGAAAACTAACATGTTTTCTAATGTTATCTCCCAAGGGTATCATGTACAGGGTAAAAAGCAACGGTCCCAGTAGTGAGCTTTGAGGTACTCCATACTGAACTTGTGATCGATATGACATCTTCATTTACTGCTACGAATTGATGACGGTCAGATAAGTACAATTTGAAACATGTCAATGCAATTCCCCTAATGCTAACATAATTTGAATTGCATTTTTTTTTTTAATGATGCCAATCATCATTTTTCTTTCATTTAAATATATTAAATTGTGTAATTTTCCAGTAATCATAAAAACATTATATAAAATCAACTTCTTGCTCTGGTTAATGGTTGATTGAATTTCTGGAAAGATTTATGTTTAATTTCCTTCATAGTGTCCACAGTCGCACAAACAGCTCTGGTTCAGACTGGTCTGCCATGTGGAAAGTGTGGGTGGTTTATGCCATCGCCTTGAGCATGGCCACAACACTGGAAAACTGTATTCACACAGCTCTGGAATATACATAATGCTGTCCTTTTTTTAGAGAATGTTTGTAGCTTGTCCTGAAATAACATCAAGCAAGTGAGGCATTAATATTGTTAAAAATAATATTTAAGAATATGATAAATGATCAAATAAACAGTGTCATTTTTTCCCCTAAGTACAGTGATTAGAGGACGTTGAATTCTTGGGAAAATCATTCCAGTTTGTTATTTCCTGGAATTTTGATCCAATCATGTTATATGCAAAACAAGGTGGCATTTGCCAAACACATCAAAGTTAAAACTGCACATTTTGTCTCCACAGTGATTTCATCAAAAACCCCTGAAGATGACAAAGTGCCATCAGGGTTGGACAACAGAAACTGTGTATCATCACCATGTATTAAAACAGTGCCCCACCCACAGCAGACGATTATATCTTTCTCAAGGTGGGGTTTCGGTTATTTGTAAGACCTGCTTGAATGTTTATTCATGAATCCTCTTTTAACCTTCGTTTTACTAGCCTCACCTCAACCCTTCAGCTTGTTTTACTGGATCTCTTAACTATTGCAGAGGCTGTTAGAATAATAATAACATCCATATCATTGTTTAGCATGTCAAACATGTCAGATGATTTTATGCCTCTGTTAGGATTGATCGGTCAAGGATGACGCTAATAAGCAATCTAGTCTATCACAGAGATATTTCTGAATCCAAAAGTTCTCAAGGACTACGAAAGATAACCATGAATGTTTAGGCTGTTGGACGAAAGATAACCATGAATGTTTAGGCTGTTGGACCTGCAAGTAAAGTAAACTGTATTTGAGAACATTGCTCTTATTTTCTCTAAATCTGCCAACCATCTTGTCCACGAAGATACAATATGATTTATGACGCAGTGATAATTCTGTAGGTGAAAAATCCTACAGACATTAAAAGCGCATGTATGGGCTTGTTGTAATGATATCTTGCAAAAACCTTTACCAGATGTGAACCGCAGTAGCTACTGCTATCAAAGAAAAACAAAGAAAAAGCATTTAATAAAATGAAATCTAAATGAGACAATGCATTTGTGTGATATAATAATAACAACAGCACACTGTAGATGAAAGTACTGCATTAACATTATTAGAGTACATTGGAACACTATGTAGCCTGAATGTACTGAATAATGCAGTATAGAGTGTATTAGGCATGTTTTACCATTTTACTATTTTACATTTAGTCCTTCATTATCTACTCATTTATTTACATATTATTTTGTTCATTAATGTATTCGTATGTGATTGAATACGAAAATGACTCATGGTTTTACAACAAATAAAATAAAATAAACCATGGTTTAACTATAGTAACCATGTTTTTTTTATTTCAATTGTTGTAAAACCATGGTTAATTTTAGTTGAATAAAATGGTTAACAATACTGTAGCCTATACAATTGTATGTAAATGGTAGTCAATCCGCCAAAAAAAAAAACATGGTTACTTACACTTTTACAAAAAAAACATGCTATTTTTGTAACTCTTTTCAACTAGTCACTGCTAGCCTACCTTTTCATCACTTAGCCTAATAGTTCTGATTCATTTGCTAGGCTAGTCACTCCTAATCAGCTTGGCAGAAAGGAAAAAAGAAAAAGCTAGTAATAAATAGGCCTATTAGTATTCCAGTAGCAAATTATAGTACTTATTATTAATATAGCCTAATACTAGAGTAACTGAACAAAATAACTAATAGGCTAATAATAAATAAATAAAAGTTATTGGATAATGTTTGCCACAGAGGGTCAAAACCACGACCCACGTTCTGGTCCATTCAGAAACGCGCTTTTTTCTAGTTTATTCTTGGAATTTTGATATTATTTGAATGAGTTGGTCGTTTATTGTTGTTTTACAAGAACTACGGACTATACCGTAACCGAATATAGAAGTGTTTTATGTCCTGAATGAGGGCAGGGTTTGATTTCGTCACGACAGCGGGCGTATGTTATTTAAGCAAAGGAGTGTAATTTGAACACATTATTTGTTTTCCTTCAGACAGACTCCTCTTCGTCTGCAGAAATCCGTGAATATGGCGACTGTTTGGGGGATTATACTCATACTTGTGTTTGCGCATTTTGTAGGTGAGTAACGTTACATTAATGTCTACGCGACAAAACAAGATCGCGTCATTATTATCAACGACTTAAAGCAGTTAATGTGGCACGCGCGTCATCTCTCGACGTAACGTCTATTGACGCAGTGCTCCGCTATTCCAACCACTTTATATATTTTTCACGTATTATATCATGTGTGAGATTATCGCTATTGGGTCATTCTTAGCATTTGGTGCCATTAGAGTCCTCATGACATAATGTGGTATTATTTGAGTAAAAATGGGCTAATACTTGTTTCTAAATGATCATCTTAAATTGTTAATCCCCCTTTACCATAGAACACAATAAATGTACCCAGGATTAATTAATAATAAAAAAAAATTACTCTGATGTTAGTGCAAGTAGGCTAAACTGCCATGTCCCCAAGTAAGCTTGCACAACTTCAGCCACAAATATAAGTAATAAAAATCAAATAAATTCCTAATTTTTCAATATTGATGTATATTCTTATTTATAATATTCCTCACAAAAATATATTTTTTGTTAGTTATACATTTTTAATACTTAAAGTCTTTAAAAAATGTTGTGTCCCTGAATTGAATGTCCCCCCTGTTACTCTGATGGAAAATCCCTCTGAACACGCCCATTGACTGTTCCTCTAATCACATGTCTCTCAAGAATTTTAATACTTTTTGGTGGCAAATTATCTTCAAGAAGCAGAGTAAGTATCATTCCTTAATTCACTCTTTTTTCAATGTTTTAGAATGATTCACTGAAGTGGTAAAGCATAACATGTCCACCCTGTTATGCCTATTTATAGTGGAAACTGATAATTGTTTGTAATTTTGAAAATATGGTTAATAAACAGGTTAAAAATCTTCCTCAATAATCACTGCGCACTAGCTTGTTTTTCATCACATTTGTAGCAATGGCTAACTTTAGCATAAAATGTCCCTCCTGTTACTGTCCACCCTGTTACTCTTTTGCACACTAACAGGGTGGACATATTGTAACAGAGTGGGCGTAAATGCTAAATAAATGAGTGTTTACAGCTTGAATTGGTACTTATAATTAATTTATTATACATTTATTTGTTATATACCTTCAGGGGGTGCCAGGGTAAATGAGTTGATAACATTTATTGTTGTTTAGTGGTGTGATGTCCACCCTGTTACCCCTCTGTCCACCCTGTTACCTCTGTTTTTTTATTATTATTTTAAGTTAATAAAATAAGTTCAACAAATGTTATGCATATCTTTGTGGTTAATTTTAGGGAATGAAATGGCAAAATGAAATAATTAAAAAATGCGGCAAAATTCCATTGAAATGTCTTTTTATTCTAAAAGAAATGTGTTGAAATTACCACTGTGGCTTAAAATACAACTTTTTTTAAGATAATGCTCGTTAATGAACACTTTGTTAAAATACATTTGCGGGGTAAAGTGAGGGACATTTGAGCTCTTAGAAAATGTAAATATTACAATAACTGTGAATTCAAAACATTTATTAATTTAGATGAGAATGTCCTGTAACAGGGTGGACATTTGGCCTTTGCATGTGTGAAGAATTTGGTCAAAATTATTAAAGAGTGATATCCTGAGCTGGACCAATATATTTTTCTTGTAGTGTAACAAACCATTCTTCAGATAAAATGAATAAATCATGGAAATTTTTACTTTTTTTTTGGAAATTTACCAAGCTGAAATGGCACCGAATAGTAGGAATGACCCTATTCAGTTTAAGGGCAATGTATTTAAACAACTTTATTTGTCTAGTAGGCCTATGTGATGGACACCTGTCAGAACAATAAGCTGGCTCAGCTGATTAAAAAAAAAAACAATAATGTAAACAGTTCAAGGCAAAATTCAAGGCTATTGGAAGATTATGTAGTTTCATAAATAGGCATACTCATAAACATAAAGTTAAACACGGGTCATATACGCTGCAGCTATAAGTTTAGTAACTGGAGTTATTTTATTGTGCATACCTTAAGTATTTTTTTCCCATAATGTTGAAAATAGATTTGCTGCCATATAGAGTCATGCATTGCATAATATCTTCCAGTTGCAGGTCATTAAGTTCTTTACAACATTTACACTCAACATTAACACTTGCTCAGACTTTCAGTATTTACATCACATTGATGATTAAGTTGCAATGTTATTTTCAGTATGGTTGTCAAAATGCATTATTAGTTGCCTAATCATATGAAAAGCATTTTTTCATTTCTATCATTTTTGTGCTTTTCAGTGTCCATTTCACAGTTTCAAACACATAAATGTGGTGAACCAACCAAATATCTGGACAAGCAGCTGGACACCAAATATCTTCACAAAGTAGTGTTCAATGACCAGGAAAAAGTGGTTTATAAATGTGTTCAGGGTTATTCACAATCAGAAGGAAGTCGATTGGCATACTGTAAGAAAGGACACTGGACAACCTTGACCATGAAATGCCGAAGTAAGATACGTTTATCTATGTCTCTAAAATATCTTAATCATTTATTGCACTCCACCTTTTCATATTTTCTCTTTTATTCTCACAGAGAGAAAGTGCAATGCGCTGGGTGACATAGAGAATGGCCAATACAGTCGAGATGGACAGTCGTTCGGTGATAGAGCCATTGCTATGTGCAATACAGGGTACTGAACGCTTATTTTGATTCTTTATGTCTGAAGTCCATAAGAAAACATGGCTATATGAGAATAAATAGAGTAGGTGGAATACGTGAAGAGGGTTGAATAAGTGTTGATGTGGTTAAGCATCATATTTATTTAGGACAGTGTAAATAAGTTAAAAATGTATATTTTCACATGAAAGGTCTGTTAAATACATTTTTCTCAACTTTGTTCTAGGTCTCCCTCTATTAAATAGTATATTATCAAACCAGGTTAATAATTTTTCCCTTTCTGTTATTAATATACTTGTTTTCTCATGCAGATATGTTTTGAGAGGAGAAAGAGTCCGCATGTGTCTGGAAAAAGGTTGGAACGGGACAGACCCCATCTGTGAAGGTGCTTTTAACCCTTTGTCATGCTAAAATCACCCCAACCCTTCAATTTATATAATATCAATTACAATACTCAATACACACGCTCATAAAATGCAATTATATCTTTTAAAAACCATAAACTATGGAAAAAGCATGATGCAGCAGCGTTTCGCCAGACCTCTACAGTGCATTAGGTGTAAGAGGATTGTATGGCAGTAAATCCGCTTTGATATATTGAGTTTGTGGGTTTTCCAAGATCTAGGCTCTGCAGCTTATTATCGTCCTCTAGTGGTGTTTACCTGTAATTCATCATCAGAAGCTTTTGGGGAGACACGTCAAGTTTTTGTCTTTTTATGACACTGCCACAAAGCAAAGGCAATGTTCACACTCCAGCTGAACTAAATTCTCACTTCACCTATTAATATGGAAAAAATAACAAGCCCAAAGATGCCTATAATAAGTGGACATGGCAACGCTGCAAATGCGCGCATTACAAAGATAAACAAAAACACAGCAGAGCGAGAACCGAGCGCAACAGTCAAACATGTTCTTCAAGCGCATGTTTGCATAGAAAAAGAATGGAAAATGGACAAAAACCTTAAGGTTTAGCCAACAAAATGAACAAATATTACACATGGTTATACCCCACTCTCTCTCTCTCTGACACACACACAGTAGCCTGTATTACTCACACATCCTGTGATAGCACAAAGAAATGCGCAGCCATTTGCACTTTGCTAAATGAACACGCTGTTGCATTTTTAATAATGTTTAAAAAAAAGTTTACCCATTATTTTGCTATAAGCTGTTTAATCGGTTATAGGCTACTCGAGGAGCTCTACCGGTGATCGATTGCGTTTGTGTCGGAGACTCCTTGTCTATGGAAGAGAATTTATGTCTGGCAAAAATGCACTCATTACATAGGAACGATGATCCAGTGCTGTTTTTGAGATGCAGTTACATGAAGAAAAAAAAGTTTTATGTGTGCCATTCCACATCCGTTTTAAGGCAGCCTATTACACGCAGGCTATGCACGATCACAGTTTGCATGTTAATTGTTTTTCTCTAGATTTGAAGCAGGAATTAATTCATTATTTTTTGCCACCCCAATAAAATCACCGGGTCTTAATTGGCCACAACCCTGGAACAAAAGTTCTGCCTACGCCCCTGCCTGGTTTAGTGTCAAAGATCATCTGTTCAGCACCTGTTGTGGCAAACCAACGGATTTATCCCGGAGAGAGGACACAGTACACACCCCAGGACACTGTAACCATCACCTGCAGTGAGGGATTTGATCTGATTGGCTCATCAGCGGTCACATGTGGGCCAGATGGCCAATGGCTGACCTTGCCTGAGTGTCGCCCTAAAGGTAATTAAGGCTGTTTTCACACTTGGGCTGGATCCAAAATCACATACTTTGTTACTATATAGAAGGCAAAAACAGTATGTGACAAAATAATTCACAGTACTCATAAAAGAGTATTGTGACGCGAGATTGTGAAGTGCGCATATACGATGGACACTTTACTATCCCATGAGGCCACAGGAGAGCATTTGTGAATGGCTTTAAAGTGTCACTGGTAGGTCATAATATATTCATGATATATAGAACATACTTTTTAGCGTGAAGTAATTCATTATTCAAAATTAGTACCTGCTCAAGAGAGTGTGATTTTAGATGCAGCCCTGATTTGAATACTTGATCTGAAACTCCACCTACTTCCTCAAATGTTTCATTTCAAGTGATACGAAGAATGGATGATGCTCACTAAAGGTGGTTTCTTGCTCTAAACTCAATTTAACACCAGAAAGATGTCAGCCTCCAACATTGGATAGACATTGAATTTCGGTTGGAAATGAAAATCCCCCTGAGATCATCTTATAGTCTTGGTGATTTAAAAAAAAGAAAGAAATTGTGCCAATTTTAAATTTTTCATGACCATTTTCCACCCTTTCTCTGACCTTTTGAATGGTCTGTTTTTTGACGCTGCTCCTTTAAGAAACTCCCGTTCACATGTGAAATGAGCAATGGCACTGAAATGTTTTTGCAACTTTGCAACTTTAATAAATACTCTTTTATTCCTGTTATCTTTAAACATTAAGGAACACTTTAAATGTGTTGCATAAATTATATTCACTTCACTTCAGTGTTTCTCCTTGTTTTTCCTTCATCTCAAAAGGTCAGTTCTCAAAAGTTTTATTCTCAAGAGGTGTTGATCTCAAAACATGTCCCACTCCTGAAATGGGAAAAAGTGGTTCAGTGAAAGAGCTGAAGTCTGCTTACATGCCGGGAGAGTCCGTATCCGTCACCTGCAGCGAGGGCTTTGATCTGATTGGCTCACCACAGGTCACATGTGGGCCAGCCGGCCAATGGCAGGGCTTGCCTGAGTGTCTCCCTAAAAGGATTTCAGCTTCTGGTAAGAACACTAATGTGTTGAAACCATAAAAAAAAATTACAAACAGTAGTATGCTTTGTAGTCACATGACCTCAAAACCTCAAAAGGTGATCAGGACCCTGACTTGTATCACACCTTCAGGGTTTATTACGGCTGGATGTACATTATCTTGCTTATTGCACATCTACTTTCCACACGAGTTAATAATAAGACATAATATTAATTTAAATTGAAATATTTTATTAGCTCATTAAATGTGAAGAAAAACAGTTTCTAGCCGCTTTGAGCCTTAGAAGAAGACAATCAAGTTCAAACAAGAAGGACGTTTAGGCTAAGGGATAACTTATCATTGTGCAGTGTTGAAATCTTGGAATAACTGACCTTGGAATGTCGCGACTGACTGATATTATACTTTTTTTCAGGATTCTTAAGGTTAAAAAACAGCATTTATTTCAAATAGAACATTTTTGTAACATTAGAAATGTCTTTACTGTCACGTTTGATAAATTAATGCTTCCTTGTTAAAAGTAGTGATGGGCAGATCGAGGCTTCGTGAAACTGAAACGGTTGAAAACAGTCCGACACCCGTTTCCATGGTGACCCCTAGTGGTCAGAACAGTGTAAATGCAACAAAAACAGGGGCCAAACATGCATAAAAACATATTTTACAAATCTATTGCAAATTTTTTATTGAAAGTAAAATCTTTCAAATGCAATTATCTAATCATTTAATAAGATTATCAAGTGTCTATATGTTATTTTATCAATTGTCAGGGTTTGTTTTGTTTGCTCTATGAATGGCTCAGCTAAACAGACCAATAAGAGACTATTACTACTATTATTAATTTTAATTATACTAATGTCTAATTAAAACGTCTAAACATTTTTATAAAACTGATCAGAGATCAGGTAAAACCCACAGACACTTGTTCATTGGTTCTTAGTGACTCGGAGATCTTCGCCCCCAGCGGTGAACCATTGAAATTTCGAAGTGTTTAGAAGCGTTTCGAAACAGTTATGACGTAATGGAGCCTCGTTTACTGAAATCACGTGACTGGCAGTTTGATACACACTCCGAACCATTGATTCGGAACAAAAGATCCGTAAAGGTTTCGAAGCTTCATGAAGCAGTGTTTTGAAATTGCCATCACTAGCTGAAAGATCTGAAGGATCATGTGACAGTAATCGCTACTGGACATTTAGCTTTGCATCACAGGAATAAATTACATTTCAAATTATATTAAAACATAGAAAACAATTCTTTTAACTTGAAATAATATTGTCACAATATTACTGTTTTTACTGTATGTTGAAAAAAATAATGCAGCCTTGGTGAGCAAAAAAAAATCTTTTGACTGGGTTGTATGTATATATATATATATATATATATATATATATATATATATATATATAAATATATATATATATATATATATATATATATATACACTCACCTAAAGGATTATTAGGAACACCATACTAATACTGTGTTTGACCCCCTTTCGCCTTCAGAACTGCCTTAATTCTACATGGCATTGATTCAACAAGGTGCTGAAAGCATTCTTTAGAAATGTTGGCCCATATTGATAGGATAGCATCTTGCAGATGATGGAGATTTGTGGGATGCACATCCAGGGCACGAAGTTCCCGTTCCACCACATCCCAAAGATGCTCTATTGGGTTGAGATCTGGTGACTGTGGGGGCCATTTTAGTACAGTGAACTCATTGTCATGTTTAAGAAACAAATTTTAAATGATTCGAGCTTTGTGACATGGTGCATTATCCTGCTGGAAGTAGCCATCAGATGATGGGTACATGGTGGCCATAAAGGGATGGACATGGTCAGAAACAATGCTCAGGTAGGCCGTGGCATTTAAACGATGACCAATTGGCACTAAGGGGCCTAAAGTGTGCCAAGAAAACATCCCCCACACCATTACACCACCACCACCAGCCTGCACAGTGGTAACAAGGCATGATGGATCCATGTTCTCATTCTGTTTACGCCAAATTCTGACTCTACCATCTGAATGTCTCAACAGAAATCGAGACTCATCAGACCAGGCAACATTTTTCCAGTCTTCAACTGTCCAATTTTGGTGAGCTCTTGCAAATTGTAGCCTCTTTTTCCTATTTGTAGTGGAGATGAGTGGTACCCGGTGGGGTCTTCTGCTGTTGTAGCCCATCCGCCTCAAGGTTGTGCGTGTTGTGGCTTCACAAATGCTTTGCTGCATACCTCGGTTGTAACGAGTGGTTATTTCAGTCAAAGTTGCTCTTCTATCAGCTTGAATCAGTCGGCCCATTCTCCTCTGACCTCTAGCATCAACAAGGCATTTTCGCCCACAGGACTGCCGCATACTGGATGTTTTTCCCTTTTCACACCATTCTTTGTAAACCCTAGAAATGGTTGTGCGTGAAAATCCCAGTAACTGAGCAGATTGTGAAATACTCAGACCGGCCCGTCTGGCACCAACAACCATGCCACGCTCAAAATTGCTTAAATCACCTTTCTTTCCCATTCTGACATTCAGTTTGGAGTTCAGGAGATTGTCTTGACCAGGAGCACACCCCTAAATGCATTGAAGCAACTGCCATGTGACTGGTTGATTAGATAATTGCATTAATGAGAAATTGAACAGGTGTTCCTAAAAATCCTTTAGGTGAGTGTAGATAGGCTACAGAACAATAATCAAGTTATCACGCAATTCTTCTGGCAGGATCATTTTATTTAGCGAAATATCTCACCATTCACTGATGTGTCCAGGTCGCACTCAAATGTGAGTACATTTTCTGTCATCTTTGCAGTACTGTGAAATGAAGAGTGTGCAAAGTAACATATTTTAGCAACCGTGTGAAAGCGAATAGCACATAACATGCACAATACCAGTATAAACATGAATATATATTGGTTCAATATGCGTCACATGACTAAACTCACATCATCGTTTTTAAAGCGTATTAGTGTGGACAAGGCCTGGCTCAAATGACAGGCACAGGGAAAACAGAACCAAAACACAGTATACATGTTTCATGTTAGTTTTCCATTCCAGATCCAGGTTATGTTGTTTACTAGTGTTTCCTTCTTTTTAAAGACCAATTTTCTTTTATTAGGCTATTCGTTCTGTTGTTGAGATCAGTGAATAATATAGATAAGATTCAGTGGTTAAAACTCCTCTCCCACAGGTAAATGTGGTCCAGCTCCGTCACACCCCAACCTGGAGCTCCGAGACGGGTCGTCCACGCTGAAAGAGTACCCGTCTGGCGCTCGCATTCGTTACAGGTGCGGTGTAGGATACCGGCGGGCCAGAGGGAGCGACAGTATTCACTGTCAAGCTGGCCAGTGGACGAACCTGCGGATCCAGTGTGAACGTATGTTGCAGGAACTTTAACTCCGCGTGTGTGTGTGAATCTGCTTTCATATCCGGAGACATTTAATAGGAGGCAGTTAATGAAAGTTTTTGATACCAGACTGAATTCACATTCTTGACTTTCCTCATGTGTTGGAACAATCTAACAATATGTTTATATCAAAAGGGAAAAGATGCGGATCTGCTGGAGAGATTCCCTTTGGCCGCTTTGAGTACACAGGGGTGTTATTCGGACATTCAGCTAAAGCCATCTGTCAAGAAGGGTGATTATAATGCTTCTTTTTTTGTTGTGTGAAATTTACATAAGACACTATGCCTGAACTAAATCAAGGGCTCTGCTCCAAAAGCTAGTGAACTGCTGAAATAGGCAGGATTTTAAGGTATTGTAAAGAGGTAGTGTCTATTATACCTTATTTTGGGCACATTTGCATGTGTCCATTGTGGAGAAGACAATCCCACAATGCACTGCACACAATGCACTTATTATAAAATAATTATAATCCATCAAAATTGTGGAGCTACGCAAAATAATTGTTGATTATATTTTCAATTTGATTCAATACCAGAAAGCAAAACAAATGTACAGTGTTCATGCTATTGTAAGCATTGCTAAAGCCAAACTCAATTAGGGGCCGTTCAAATGTCGCATCTTTTGCGCTCATTATAATGAACTCGATCACAATAGAGTTTTTTCCAGGCGAGATGGAAAAAGTCCCAACTTTTCAGAACCAACCAATCAGCTTCACCTTTTCCGTAAGATTGTGTTTTTCATCATCTCCATTAATAACTCTGCAAGGTATTTCTGGTGCTGGAAAATCCATTTAAATCCATTTGCTAAAACTTCCTTGGAGAAGGCTGGTGTTTTCCACACGTTTTTAGACACAACATGTGAAAGGCCCTTTAAAAACAACGGTGAGTCGAATATCTACTGCAGTATGTAGAACATTCCAGATCATTTAGATAGAAGGCAGAAAAATAAAGCTTCTTTATTGGCATTGATAATTCCATTTAGAACCTTTAACATCCATGGAATCTTTCCGTTCCACAAAAGGTTCTTTAGATCATTTAAATGTTCTTCCACTTAAAAGAAAATGGTTCTTTTATGAACTGATCTCTGAAATCGTCTTTGGGGAACCCAAAATGGATCTTCTTTTATATCACTGAACCATTTTGGGTTCCCCAAAGTACCTTTGATTAGCTGCGTTTACCCTTCAAATTGCACAAATTGAAATTGCGCATTGAAAATACGGCCAATGGAAACCAGTCAATTTCACAAAAACTCCTATTTATCGCAAAAAGTTGGATGAGGTGGTTTTTCCAGGCAATTCGAAATAGGAATATTTCGCAAAACTGCAATTGAAACAGTTTTTGCGCATTTACAGGTCACCCCGCGTACGTAACAGTCCATCATTCTTTAAAGATGGCGCGGTATGGAGTTCTTTATTAAACTTTTTGTTAGGCTTTTCTTACCATTAATGCTTGGATAACACGTCCACATCTCCTTCGATTAAAAACAATGCCTAGTGAGGTTGCGGCGATATACGTAAACTTACCAACATCAATTGCCATGATTTATCACGAGAGAGAAAAATTCCGCTTTAGTCTCATAACATCAGTTAAAGGGGTCATATAATGATACATGCACTTTTTCAAGTTGATTGTACTGAAATGTGTGTTGGCAGTGCCTGTACACAACCATCATATAATGATAAAAATCCATCCAGTGGTTTTGTTTTAATCTCCTTATATGTTTTCCCCTGCCTCAAATCGAGCCGTTCGACCATGTGACGTCACACGGTCGGATGCCCCTCCCACGATTGTTGATTGACAGCAGCGTTTCAACACAGACCCGCCCTGAGCGAGCTGTCATCATAGTCCGCCATTGTCGATACGCTGGAGCAGAATGGCGTCCCGCTGCCATTCTTTCTCCAAAATAAACCCTCAACTATTGTCAAGGCAACACTCCACGTGTGTGCGAAGCTCATTATCATTTAAAGACACATGCACTTAAACGGCGCGCTGAAAACAGAGCTGTTTTTGACCACGTAAAATTAGCGTTTTCTTACAATACTAATGAGAATTTTTAATTAAAGTATATTACAAACTTTTCATTTAGACTCTAAAGAATCATATTAACTTGTATAAAAATGGCATTATATGACCCCTTTAATGGAAACGCCGTCATTTCACAATAGTTTTTATCGACATTTAGAAAATATCGCAAAAGTTTTGCGCAAATCTGTAATGGTAACGCGGCTAGGGATCAGTTCGTAAAAGAAACATTATTTTATTAATCTAAAGAACCTTTTTCCACTATAAAGAACCTTTTGTGGAATGGCTTCTTCATGGGACCATCTAACCCAAAACATAAAGCTTCTTGATAATAGTGACGGCAGCTCACTTGTGTTTGGAACAGAGCCAATGTGTCATTAGACATTCGTCCATCTTGGTTTCATTTTCTTTTCTTTTCTCTGATCGCTCTCTTTAGGTATGAACTGATTGGCCCACTTATGCGGACCTGCCGGGATGGAGGCTGGGACGGAAGGGTCCCTGTGTGCGAGCGTATGATGCTTTTCTGACAGTTTTCATTTTTCTATTCTATTCTTGATTTTTAAATATCGAAATCCCAATGCTTTAAATAACACCATTGCAAACCAAACGACGCCATTTACTTTACATCAAAACAGGGTCAGGAATAGAATACAAGATTACAGTCATTATTACACACTAAATGTATTCTTTTTATCCTTAGCCTTAAATTCCCTTTATTGAAACAACACACTTTTAGCATTGAGTGATCGAAGGGTTTTCAATAACCTGTTTTACTTTAAGGAACCATACATCGGTGTATTATTTTCTTTGTTTTGATATTTAAATTCATAATCATTTATAATCATTAGTCATTTATGTAGTTGTCATTTGATTCATTATTTATTCATATTATTATTATTTGATTTAAATAATTTATCATTTAATAATTGTATTATTATTCATTTGTCATTTTATGTTTTGTATATTACTTATTTTCTTGCTCATGCAATGCTTGCTGTTGTTGTTAAATCTTAAGATTGTGTGGGTTAAAGTGATGTTTGTCTTCATGAGTTCGAGATGTGAGAGAATGTCTCCATTTCAAGGTTTTTATCGTCACAGGACGATGTTGTGACGCAGGCATTTTCCGTTGTTTTTCCCGTGGTATAATAACACTTGTTGGAATCGTACGGAAGTCAGGCATTGAGTAGTGTAACATCTAGATGAAGTCTGAGCATTGAAACATACGCAACTTAGATTATTCAATTAACTCATCACTTTATCTCCCGCTTCTGCTCTTCTCTTTCTCAGTCAAACTCTCAGACTGATAGAAGACTGTTAATAGAGTCTTGAGGTAAAAGACGAGACTTTCTGTTGACATGTTTTGCTGGGTTGCACACCAGAAAAGCGGATATCTTTTGACAAGATCCGGTGTCCGGGGTTGAGTTTTAAAATTTTAGAATTTCATCCGATCTGACTGTCCAATTCACAGATGACATTACCTGGAAATTAATCATTTTACAGAGGTAGAAGTTAGGAGAAACAGCAGCGGATGAATATTAGTTCTGAATTAAATGTATTCTTTAAAGCAGCACTAAGTAGGAATTCCGTTTTTGTCAAACAGTGACCCCTAGAGTCGCTGTGGAGTACTTGTACTGTCGTGAATAGCACTCACGCAGAGATGGCTCGCACTCACGGCCGGATCCCCTCCCCCTGTACACCGGTACCTGTTCAGTAGGATGGACGCTGTAACGAGTGGAAATAATGTATGGCCCCTTTAAGAGCTGCGCGCGCCCAACACCACATGTATACGGCGCCGGGTTATTTCTGTTTGATGCTCATTGAGAGTTCAACATACTGAAAACAATAATCTACACTAATTAATGTGTTTATTCTTGATGGGAGCTTTTTTGATTGGTTTGAATGATTATGAACTCGATTAACCATGGAAAACCAAATGAATGAAACTGAAACTGGCACTGGCGTATGTATAATTACATATGAAGTATTTCTGACTGTTTTTTTAAGTAAGCTACATGTAGGATAATAGGATAAAATGATGAAACAAATTAGTTGTGTCCGAATTCCTCGCTTCGTTTCGTTCACTCCTAACTGCCAATCATTATATAGGGATCAGAGAATGAGTGAACAAGTGAGCGATTCAGACACAAACAAGTCAACGAGGGTTGATTGCTATGGGCTATCCTTAGTCTAGGATTGTATTGTTTCCCATCTCTGATGACAGTGTGTGTTTGTGTGTTTTGCAGCGGTTCACTGTCCTCCACCCCCAGAGGTCCAGGGTGCTGAGATCTCCGACCCCATGTATGACCATGTTCCCTTCGGTCACGTGGTGTCCTATCACTGCCGTTCTGGCGCTCTGATTGGTGCGAGAGAGATTCACTGCACACAGAAGGGCACGTGGAGCGCCCCGCCTCCTGAGTGTAAAGGTAACTATTAAAAGGTCACTAACACTATGCATGAAGCTGTGTATTTATGATATTTGAGGTTTTGAGGTTGGGTAAGATGAACCAACTAAAGTTTCTACTGTGCACAATGATATTTTTGGCCATATATTCAGGAAGAGCCCATCATTTTTAAAGTGCCCCTATTATGCTGTTTTAAAGATTCTTAGATTTTCTCATAGTATCCATTGCAGCATCAGCACATTCCAAGGTGATGATGCACAGGGCAACTTTTTGAGCAATGTTGCTGGGCAATGTTGCTGTCAACGGGCAACCAGATGAGACACAGGGCCCACGACCGACCTAAATTATTCAGAAAGGAACAAGTTTGTATTGCCCATTTTCAACAAACAAGTTTGTATTGCCAATTTTCAATGGGAAAGTGCCCAAGCAACAATCACTCAGCAAGATTGCCCAGCAACATTGCTCAAAAAGTTGCCCTGTGTATCATCACCTTTAGGCCCCATTTACACTGCATGGTTCAAGTGACCCAAATCCGATTTTTTCCTCTCATGAGGCACAGATCAGATATGAACCGTGTAAGCAGGAAAAAAAACCCACATGGATTCCGATTTTCTCAGATCGGATTCAGGCCTCACTCATATGTGGTAATAAATCGGATATGAATCGGATACGTGCATTTGCGTGTGCCATGTAAGCAGACAAATCGGATATTCCCCAGTAAATGCGAGTCGTACGTCATTAAAAAAGTGACGTCAACTCAGGTGGACACCACCAACTGAGATCACATGACTTATTATAGGCGCGGTGGAGAACGAAGGATACACACAGTGGAGGAATGCGGAGGTTTCATGTCTTTTGAGTGTTTGGGGCGAAGAGACAGTGCAGGCAAAAATGCAGGGTTGTTACAGAAATAAATCTGTGTTTGAAGACATTTCACGAGATATGGGGAGGCACGGTTTTAAGCACTCGTGGCTACAGTGCCACCGTAAGATAAAAAGCTTAATGACTTTTAAAAAATATTGTGGAAAGCAAAACACTGGATAATTTTATTCGCATCTGCATCCATTGTATTTCGTGCTGTTTTACTTCCTTTTCCGGGTCAGAACGTCTACATTTGGTAGTTTCAGCAGTGTATAGTGTAAAAGCAAAAATCGGATACGGGTCACTTTTAAAAGATGATGTAAGCGGGTCGTCAAAAAAATCGGATAAAGTCAGAAAATCGGATTTGGGCATCAAGACCTGCAGTGTAAATGCAGCCTTAAGCCCCGTTCACACTACACGTGACCAAGCGACGCGATACCATTCATTTCAATGGTGAGCGGGCGACTTCCGGCGACACGCGCGACAGCAACCGTTGGCGACTAGATGGGGCGTGTCTGGCGACGCGATAAAGTTGAGAAATGTTTAACTTTATGCAAATGAAGAGCGATTTTCGCGAGCGACAACCAATAGGAGTGGAGCGCACGTGATCCTTCTCCTCAGCCCCTGGGCCTGCAGTGATAGCGGCAAGAAAGCTGATTCGCTGTCTTTTGGATGTCATACTAGTCAACCAGTAGTGGGAACGCCCACTAGCGACCTCATCGCCAGCGGCTGGCGACTTGCAGCGACAAAGTCGCGTGTAGTGTGAACGGGGCTTGTAGTCTCTCTAAACTCCTCCTTTCTGCGAGCCTGCTCCTCTCTGATTGGTCAGATTGCCCGGTCTGTTGTGATTGGTCGGAAACCAAACGCTCATTACCATATCTGAATCATTTGTATCACTTGATACACAGTGATACGAACAGTAACAATGGCGTCGGGTTTACCGTTTCAATCTCATCCTTTGGAAGAGCATCAAAGTGGATTTGCTTTCGCTGAGCAGAAAACAGCGTCTTCTCGAACATGAACACACACCAAACTCTTTCAGTCTCCGCTACCACTACAGTGTTTGAGGGTCAAAGTAGATGAAGTCAAGAAGACCATAAGCTGGAATTGTGTTAAATTGCTGGAAGTGAGCCTGGAATTACTGACGACGACTCGTTTCAGGATGTTTTGTAATCGCTTTTTTTTTTTTTTTTTTGGGAGACAATAACTTCCATTTATCGTGAATTTTGCTGAACACATATTTGTGAAATATTTCTGTGGCCCCTTTATTTGAATACATGAATTAACAGACTTGTTCCTGTGCCTTTCAGACATTGTCTGTCCTCAGCCACATGTGCCACGTGGATCAAGGATGAGGGGTTTCAGGTCTGTCTATAAATTCGGGAACACCGTGACGATCGTCTGCAATCCTGGTTTAAGGCTGATTGGGGAGAGTTTCGTCACCTGTGGCCCAGAAGGGAAGTGGAATCCAAGACTTCCGGATTGTGAGCGAAGAAACAGATAAATATTTAACTGAAAGTCACATACAATACAGCTGGCAGTCTCAGTCTCTTTCTTATCACTGTATTTCATTAAAATGAGCAGAACACTATTTAATATTTACTCGAGGGTATTGATTGTCATAAAATATCTATGATGACTAGATGAAACACGTTTTAGAATTCATTACTTTTTATATATGAATTATGTTAACCTACAGCATTATGGATACTATTTTTATAGCTTGTTGTCATTTTTCTATTCAGTATAAATAAAAATGAGAAAACGCGAAATTTCTTAAAAAAAGAAACGTTTGGTTATTTAATCAGCACAAAATGGGCTCAAAGCAACAAATCTTATGATAACGCTTTACAATAAGGTTCCATTTGTTGTATTAGTTAACATGAACTAAAAATAAAAAATATTTTAAAGCATGTATTAATCTTAGTTAATTTCAACATTTACTAATACTTTGATCAAATTAAAAGTCATACCTGTTCGTACATTATTTAATGGACCTGAGCTGACATGAACAAAAAATAAATGTACTTTTGTTAATTACGTTAACGAATATGAATAAATACGGTAGCAAATGTATTGTTTATTGTTAGTTCATGTGTTAGTGAGTCGTGTCCAGCAGGGGTGGTGCTCGTCCTGCGGTCTCAGTGGGTCCTAGTTGAGTTCGGGTCCTAGTAGTTGAACAGTATGATGTCCAACTACTGTAAAGAAGGCACATCTGTGGTTCATAAAACTTCAAATAATAGCCGAGTCCCAAATAGACGCCTGTCTCTTTTACACGCCTGGTGTGGCTGCAGGTTTGGGTAAATAAAGGCCGGTCTCAAATAGAGGCCGGGTCTGTTTTTTTAGTTTCGGATTGTATTTAATCCTCTAAAACCGTCAGATCGTCCGCTTTTTGGCGGCCGCCAAAGCAAATTGTTGTCCCTCCAAAGCCTTTTTTGATCGGTGAGTGATGTAGAATGACTGCTGCGCTTGACAGGGCGCATAACGAGCAGAGAGAGAGAGAGCGCCCCGGCCGCGCGCGCGCGCGCACTTTCACGTCTTCAAACAACACGAGCGCTGTCTTGCTCTCTCTCCCGGCCTCGCGCATATTAATCAAATCAATTGACACGATAGTAAAAGGTCGGAAGACCGCAGTTTCACGTGGAGCATTTGGAGATTTTTTAGAGATTTAGAGACAGGCCTATACACTCAATGAACAACATCTCAACACTAAATTATAAAGGCCTGTCTCATATAGACTCATTTATATATAGTCTCATTTAAATGACGTATTAATGACGTCATGATGATGTTACCATCAATAGTTAGCCAACATCAACTGGTATAATTTATAATATTTATCTTATTAAATGTTTGCTCAGAATATTATTGTGACAATGAAAAATAAATATCCTGTGTATTAAGTTTAACTCCAAAAGAATGAAATTATTCTGAAATAATGAAGGCACAAGTTTAGCTATAGTTGACTCAATATAGTTTACTTTGTATCTACCTTTGGTGTTTTTTTTCCCTGTACCTGTGAATTAAGAAATCGAAATCGACAACTTTAAGAACACCAATTTCTTTCATTTAAAAAGACAATACAAAATCCAGACATTTTTACATGAGCATAAACAAATTTCAAGTGCAAATACCATTTCCCGTTCCATGAATCATTGTGGCAAAGTCATTTCTTTTTCTCCAAAAAAAGACATTTTGAAAAAGAAAAATGGGGGGAAAAGACAAAAAACAATAGAAAAACACAGACAAAAAAAAAATGAAACGTTACATGTATCGATGTTTGAAATGGGTTTGGTAGAGCAAAGACAAGGGGAAATGATCAACAAAATAAAGCAGCAGTCACAGACCGCCAATGACGCAAACACTCTGCATTTCTTTTAGTGAACATTCAACAAAACATTGACTACTTTGCCACAAACTTTTCATCTAGGCAATCATGGCTATTTCACATGTGACCCATCCTTTTGATTTCCCGGAGACATCCAGCCTGCAGTGCTGCAACATGTGTAGTAGTAGGACCTGGTTTCTGCAAGCGGGGCAATATTGACAGTTCACTTCTTCTTGGGTTAACCCAAGTTGTTTTTTTGTTTTTGTTTTCTCTATTCTATCATATTTATACATTTAAACAATTATATTAGTGACCATTGTAATAGATGACAAAATGTACATAATACCTAAAATGTCAATAAATGCTTCATCAAATAACCCACACACATTCAGTTCGTTTCAAATCTGGATTTTAGGATCTAGTCTTGAGGGTTAGACTTTTCTGCACTTGAAAAAAAAAAAAAAAAAATGGTCTGGGACATTCTTGTGTGTTTGAATACAGATTAACTTTAAAAGAGGTTTACACGTTCGACCACATGTGGAGGCCAGCCTTTCAGTCAACACCACAACTTTGTCTTTTTTTATTTTTCCCAGCACAGAAATAGTCCCAAAACATTCTACGCAAGTATGTAAATGTGCAAGTACTGTATGTGTCCTTTTACGGTGAGTTTCAGCTACTGAGGTCTTGTTTAGCGAGTTAAAATTTTAGTGTTAAATTAAGACTGAAGAGTGTTAAAGTTAATGTGCTATTTAAGTTATTGATTGAGCATTATTAAAGACACCTGATGATAACAGGCAGAATCACTGAAGAAGAAAACTCAAATTTGAGTCACCATTTTGTGATCAGTGTTTGGTTTAGTTGGGCAGTTGGCCCTTATTTGTTTAAAGTCGACATGCATAGCTAGCTTCCTGGTTTAGAACAAACAAATGAATGTAACTGTCGTCTCCTCGAGTCCCGAGGCTTGTCACCATCGCAGGAATGCGTGTTTGTGTACTTCGGACGAGCGTTTGCGTACTTGCGTAGAGCGTTTCTGGCCTTGATGCTCGATGTCTGAACACACCCCTCTTTTGTGTCCGCATTTGGAAGGAAAGTTTCTAAATGCAAGTTTGGGAGAACAACTTGTGTTTGGACTTATCTCTCAGACTCCAATTAGTCTACGTTTATTTCATATTTACAATATACAACAAAAAAAACAACAACAGTAAACTACCATTTTGACCAGTCCTTTTCTGTTTACATATAAAAACTGGGTATGGTTTGACCTTCTCGAAGTTTGGTTCTTTTCACTTTATGTGAAGGGCTCTACCTATGAACACATTCATGAGGAATACTAATTCATAATTAATACAGGAAACACTCATAAATGTCGACATCCACAGGCTTATCCTGACGCTTTTGCACTTCAGGCACTTGCAAGCAAATCTAACCGCGGTCCGGTGAAACCCAACACTTGTAACCTGAACGCTGCTTCTCTTTGGGTCCTTCTATAATGTGCAAAACAAACTCAAAACACTGTCGTTTCATCTTGCTCATGACCGAAAAGTCCATCCACGTCAACCCTGTGCTTTACGTTTATCAGCGATTCATGTCTGCACTATGAAATCATTTCTTCCAACCCGTGAAAGAGTCCGGCCGCTCGACTGCTCTTCTCTGTAGGACATTTCTTAAATTGCAACAGGCAAAACCGAAGGCTTAAAGTGACGTTTCTGAAGAAGCAGCAAAACTCACAGAACTGAGTGTTAACAGTTCACCGTTCTTAAAACCCCAACCAACCTTCTCATCACCCGAGCCTTTCCAATAACGCACAATTTGTTAAATTAACTCGATTATTAGGAAATAGACGAATATGCAGTTGACAATAATACAATCTGAACTGGCAGACCTTAACGAAACTACTGTTTTAACAGCATGACCTTTAGAGATTACATGTATGCTCTAGGAGCTCAAATATAATGTTTTAACATTGTGAAAGGCTTGATATGAATTAGATCTTACCAAGAGCACACTAAAAGTACAGATATACAAAAGATTGTACATTTATTCTGAGAACTAGTAGAGTTTAAAACGGCTGGAACGCCTTTTTTTTTTCTTTTTTTTTTAAAGCTCCAGTTCAACAAGTACATTTTCTTTTCTTTGACATGCGACAACTTTCTTTTGTCTGTACAACACGCTCTTTAACTCGAATCATGTCTATGAAAACCAGGCGTGTGTTTAAAACTCACAAGTCGCTCTTAACGGGAGGAGTGGGACCACCCAAACCATCGTCTTCCTCCACGGGACGCCTCAGGACTGAGCGTGCAAGCGTTCATACGACCGAATGGTGACGTAGAGAAAGGAAACTCGATACGACTGCGTTACATGTAGACTACACAGAAGCTTTTTTCTCCTCGGAGGTGACGGACAAGAAAAAGAAAAGGGCAAAGTGAAGTGAAACATCTGAAATCTGCATAGTGTGGTTGTGTGTGTGCTGTTGAATATGTGTGCGCGTGTGTATTTCCTTTAAATGTGTGTAGGATCCCGTTGACTCGAGGCCAGGTGACTGGAGGTGTGTGGATGTGGACGGAGCTCTTGGATTATTTGTACGGGCGCAGGAAAGCGGAGACTTTGCTGTGGATGAGACGTATGAATGAACGCGGGAGCATCTCCGTGGAGTCCCGGGGCGAGTACTTGTAGTAATTGTTTGGGTGAGCCAGCACGTCGAACAGAGTTTTAATCAGTTTTTTATCCTGATGGAAACAGAAAGGAGAAAAATCGAATGAGACTGGCATAATTTACAAATCGAAATGCTTTCATCGTGTACGGTCAGTGCATAGAAATAAGCAGTTTAAACAATCTTAACATTCCTTGAACACAATTGTGACATAAAATCAAGAACCTGAAATTCTCGTCCGAAATTTTCGCACGTTAAAAAATAAATACGACCTCACGTTGTCGATCACGCGCACACTGCTTCCGAAACTTTTGTCCGTCATAAAAAAATCTGCGTTTTTCGCATCCGTTGCAAGCATTTTGAGAGGTGTTTCGACAATTCAGAGCCACCGAATGACGAATACGAAAATTTCGTTTTTTTTGTATTCGTCATCCTAAAAATTCGTCACGCACAGAAACCTTGCACACTGAGTCCCATGCGTGTTAATTAATACGTTGCAAAAAAATTTGCAAAGCAATACAAAATGGAGTCTTCAAGCAGTGAGGATGATTTTATTGTCCTCTCTTCTTAAAAAGAGAAAAAGAATGAGAAAAAATTGGGTCTATCCAACAATCCTGAGATTGCGTAGAGTGGAAGGAGAGTTCGCTGCGGGATTAAGTTTACTTCAGGATGTCAGTGGCTCGGTTTAGTGCTTTGCTAGCGATACTGGAGCCACATATTAAAAAGAAGAACACCAATTTCCGTGAACCAATCGATCCTGAACAGTTCTGGATTTTGGCGTTCGCTTGTACGGTGGCTCTGAATTGTCAAAACACCTCTCAAAATGCTTGCTACCGATGCGAAAAATGCAGAAAATTGAACCCGATCCGAATTTTTTTACCACGGACAGAAGTTTCGGAGGCAGTGTGTAGACGTGATTGACACAACGTGAGGTCGTATTTATTTTTTTATTGGCTAAAATTTCGGACGAGAATTTAGTTTTCCGCTGCAAAATGCCCTTTTTTTTTCTTTTTTTATCATCTTTAGTCAACCTTGTCCTGTTTTTGTTTAGTCAAGTTTTAGTCGAGTAAATGTCTGAGCAATTTAGTCTAGTTTTAGTCGAAACGTCGTCACATTTGCATAATGGTTAAACTGATAATCATGATTATTTTGCTTAAAATTATAAATCACAATAATTGTTGTCAATTGAGAAATGTATTTTTACATTTCATCAGAATTGATGCACTTTCACCTATAAGCACAAATCAATACGCATTTATTTTACCTCATCTAGGTTGTCTGATTTATTATAGGCTATTTTTTCCACATAAATGAATACATTCTCTACATTATGAAAACAACATCATAAAACAAGAAACTTCTCTCAAAAATGAAAACAGTGAAATTCCTAATAGTAATTACAATAATTCCAAATTACATTGATGTTTTTCTAATATAGTGAGATTCATGTTTAGATTTATTACAATTCATCACTGAGAAGGTCCGATCTCAGATTTAATCGCAGCAAACACCGAAAGCGGCTCGTGAAGAAACACAGAAAATGTATCCTTTTAGGAGAAAAGCTCTGATTGGAGGATTTAAACTCTTGAAATCTGACAACTGCAAGCATGAAAGCTCATAGAGGCTTTAGTCTGTAATATTTTTAGTCTGTAAAGAGTTTTTGGTAAAGTGATATTGCATGTTGATATAGTCACAGTTATCGTTTAATGACGTTGGTGTCGTCTCGTCATTGTCTCAGTCATGGAAAAAGGGTCGTCATAGATTTCGTTAACAAAATGAACACTACTTGCAGCAACCCTTAACACTACTATACTTAATGTGTTAGTTCACCCCAAAATGAAAATTCTGTCAGTAATTACTCTCCCTCATGTTGTTCAACCCCGTAAGACTTTCGTTCATCTTCGGGACACAAATTAAGATATTTTTGGTTAAATCTGAGAGCTGTCTCACTCCTCCATAGGCTTCTTCAGGGATCGAAACTGGCCGGCCCAGAAAAGTTATGAAAGACATCGTTAAAATAGTCCGAGTGACTACAGTGGCTCAACCTTAAGTTTATCAAGCGACGAGAATACTTTTTGTGCGCAAAAAAACAAACAAAAATAACGACTTTATTCAACTATTCATTTCCTTCTGTGTGGGCCGTGAGATTTCACGTAGAGAAACTATGCAAAACTTCTAGGTTGTACGTCACGCATCACACACATGACCAGCGTCGGCCAATAGTGAGCCTACGTGTGACGTGCAACCTAGAAGCTTTGCGCAATATCACTACGTGAACTCACTCGAGGCCCACAGAAGGAAATGAATAGTTGAATAAAGTCGTTATTTTTGTTTGTTTGTTGCGCACAAAAAGTATTCTCGTCGCTTGATAAACTTAAGGTTGAGCCACTGTATTCACTCGGACTATTTTAACGATGTCTTTCATAACGTTTGGGCCGGCCAGTTTCGATCCCTGAAGAAGCCTATGGAGGAGTGATCCAGCTCTCAGATTTAACCAAAAATATCTTAATTTGTGTTCCGAAGATGAACGAAAGTCTTACGGGGTTGAACAACATGAGGGAGAGTAATTACTGACTGAATTTTCATTTTTGGGTGAACTATCCCTTTAAGGGTTTTGAATAAAGAGTAAACACACGTTCATTACTGTTACTGCCAAATCAGACTTCACTAGTCACAAAACTAACCTTGAGTATTTCTTGATGGTTTTCAGAGGCATAAAGTCTTCCATCTCTTACAATGTCTTCAACCAGCTGCTCGTAGTCTTCTAAAGAAAAATAAAATCATGCGCATTTTAGTGACAATGAATGTCAAGAATAGACAGAAATCCACCTAAAATCCAGCGTACCGTCATAAGTGACGTAGGGAATCTGGAAGCCGCGAGCGCTGTTTACATCGTTGGATTTGAAGTTGATCCAGAGGCGGCGAGATCGGGCCGTGAACGCGATCGGCCTCTCGTATGTCTGACATGTCTCATAGGTGGTGATGGAGGTCGCTGACCCTGAGAAGAACATTTATTAGTGTTTAAATCAAAGCTTAAGAAACCATCACCACTAACATGGAGAGATTAGTCCCGATAAGTCAATATTTCAAATGCCTTTTATACAAAGATTAGATCCTTCATGCATGATAAGACCGTTTCATTACTTTCAGTAACACACTTCAAGAGTAAAATAGTTTATGACACTTGATATAGAGTGCAACAGTTGAGTTCAGTAAGTAAAAACTCCATAGGGGAATTGATTTTTAACGATAACGCATAAACTTTTAAAGACAGATCAACTCTGAGCTCTGAGGTTGTTAATCGATGATATATGCTCTTAGCCTGATGTCGTCATACTCAGATTCTAGTCAGAATACAACCGAACCAGGAAAGAAAATGCCTCTGCACTCAATTGGATCGACCTACAACTAATCAGAGCAAAGGAGTAAGTGACGTATGTTGTATCCCGTAGGAAGGACGGCAAAAACATCTTTCCGATCGACAAATGCCTTGATCTCTGTTCCTCTTTTAAATGAATGCACTGTCTACATCTTCTATAACAGATGCGATGGCTGAATCTACACATCTCAATTCTCCAGCGGCAGCCATCTTTGTTGTAAACGAATTCAACCCAAAAGCGCTCTTTGGTGACGTGGATGATTACGTTACTGTTGATCATCTGTCCATCATCGTATAAAGCCCGTCCTGACAATTTGATTGGTCCGAACAGTTTTGGTTCTAGCATACTGCTTCTCAATGGATCAAGTCCAGACCGAACTTCTCATCCTCAAATGATCTGGGTGGGGCTAAGTTCGGCTGGCATTCAGGCTAATATGCTCTTGTTAAAGCCATCAGTTTGCATTATTTCAACTTATTTATTTTAACAGTGAAATTCCTGGGGAACAACTACATTACCCATGATGCAGTTAAGAAAATTCCACCAATCAGAAATTTGTGGCAAGCAAATCTCGCCAAAAGTTTTTAGCTCTACCCACTCCAATGAAGCACCACGAATGACATAATCAAGTCAGTCTTGATACGTTCTCAAATTTTTTTAATGTTTGTATCATTCGCAATGCTTCATGGGATTGTAGTTCTTTCCTTCATTAAAGCTGTTAAGTTCACAGTCTTGTACTTTTGTCTTTTTGCTCAGTTTTCAAATACTTTTTTGCTTCAAATAAAAGTTAGCAGGCTAATTTTGGGTTTTTGGTTGGATTTGGTTGGTTTGGATCTTTGCTTATAATGGTTTTACAAACACTTTTAAAATCTCTATGGGAAAAATGAATGGAAAAAATACTTCCGTTACCAACGCCACAGAAAAGGTGTGCAGGCACTAATAAACTTTATAAAGGCTAAACCTGGAAAAGCACAAAAACGTACAGTTCTTCCTCATGACTAGGACGTCTCCGCACTCATCCTCAGATGGGAGGAAGATCTCTGGGACCACGATCAAAATCTTGCGTTTGTGTGGAGGGTTGATGGTCCAGACACACTCTACATTGGCTGGGTAGTTTCCAGGATAGTTAGGGGACTCTATGTATCCGATGAACTCGCCTATTTCACCCCCACATTCCCGATCTGAACACATCAACAAATAAACAAAAAGATCACGTTACGGTAAATTTCTCATTAAGAACATTTACATGACTTTAATAGACCTGGTAACTTTCTTTTAAGAGATGCACCGATATGAACATTTTGGCTGATACCACCGATACCGATAATTCTTTATATTAGAAATCCAATAACCGATATATTGGCCGATAAATCTAAATCCAAATTTTTATATAATTTTTGAGAGCCTGATTACAAAACTAAAAGTCTCACCATTAAAATCCATGTCCCAAGCACACAATTATGATGTTCTTATATATTTTTTTCGCCTATATCACAGACTTGTGCTGCACATGTTGTACTTTACTGTATTTTCTTTTTTTTGAAATGATTCCAATCATATTTCAAGCAATTCAAAACCATCATGGCGAATCTATCGCATCTGAAGCGTCTCAGCTGAAGGAAACAATCCATTATTTATCGGCTTCAATATATCGGCCAAATTTTCTTATCAAGCTGATAACGATAAAAAATGTACATATATCGGTGGCTGATATATCGTGCATCCCTACTTTTTATTCCTTAAATCCTTGGAATGTTATATTCCCTGATATTTCAATGTTTATTTCAAGAGTATGATGAGTTTAAAACATTTCTTCTGTGACTTGAAGATGAATTTCCACAGAACCATATGATAGACACTGACCCTGTAGGGAATCTTCACATCACATAAACACAACACAGCATCAGTCCAAGTGCCCAAATATATACGTGTCCTTTATAGCACTTTGAGAAACTGAAGAAGCATATAATTAACTAGTAAATTTGTTAACCGATAGTAAGAATTTTAACCAATTAATCCTATTAGTTAAAAATAATTATAGTAATTTAAAAGGACTATATGTAAAATTCAGAAACCCTTGTTATTAGCGACACCGGTGGCTGTTAAGTGAACTGCAGCAAGCAAATCTCTTTTTTAAAATTTCGTTACAAGCTGTTCACACATTGACAATACAAAAAGCGATTAACACATGAAAATTCTTACCTATAGCCCATTTAACAAGTAAATATATGGCCACGTACTGCAGACCAATTCAGTTGACACTTCACTTTTTAGTGATGCATATACAAAGTTCAGTAAACCATATTATATAACCGAATTTACTCAATTCTCTAACTGAATTAACTAATGCTGCAGTTATGCCTGTAAAAATAAACCCGTTCTTATGGGGAAAAAAACATTTGTTGGTATTTTGAATGGCTCACAGATGGGTCCATTCTAATTTAAATTTAATTTAACATACTAATCTTGTCAGTTAAGAGTGTCGGCTTTCAGTCAGGGGAAAAAAAGATAACACTTTATTTTGATGGTCCCTTTTGAACGTGCTGTTGACTATAAGTAACTTTGCAACTATATGTCAACTAACTCTCATCAGAGTATTAGTAGATTGTCTGCTTAATATCTGCTAACACTTTATTGTGATGCTCCTCCAACAGACACTCTACTGACTATAAGTAACTTTGCAACTACATGTCAACTTAATCTAACCCTAACCCAACCAGTCTATTAATACTCAACTAACACTCTAATGAGAGTTAGTAGACATGTAGGTGCAATGTTACTTATAGTCAACAGACTGTGTTAAAGGGACCATCAAAATAAAACATTTAAATGAGGATCCCAATGACAAAACACATAATTTCACTCAAAATGCCATTTGTTGGTCTGATGTTGGTTTTACTTCCAGATTTTTTACTTCCAGGGACTCATAAGAAGTCCACACTTGTGCTTTAGGATGAACGGACTCACTCTTGCATTGAGAGACGCTGATGGCCCCGTCAAAGTCAGTGGTGGTGTTTCCAGGGCAGGAGATGCAGTAATTCTGTCTGAACTCAGCCTGGTAGGTTCCATGAGGACAGCGGATGCAACGGTGGACTGAGGTGTTATAATAATGACCTGGAGAACACAACACTACACACACACAACACAGATGTCACATGGGCTGGTTTAGCATGAAGCTTCCCCTCACACACACATGGACTACAAGAGTCTAATTTTAGTAAATGTAAGACTTAATTTGTCCAGTTTTTATGGTCTGATCAATATCTGAACTCTATTACACTTGAGGAAAACACTTCTGCATGTTTTATATGGTTTTGTGAGTCAAACATTTATTGCTGGTGTGTATGAAACGTAATACCTAAACTATTTTCTCTTACAAATCTACACACAAACATACACAAAATTAATGTTGTGTTATAGTTGATAACAACAACAACAACAAAAACTAGTAAAAAAAATAAAAAATAAATTACCAAAAAATTTTAACTTATTTCAGTCATTTCCCAAGGCAACATTTCTCATTTTCAATTTAGCTTGATCCAAAACTGAAAAAAATAAATAAATCTATACATATTGAAAAAAAATAGCTAGGGTAGGCAACTTCGGAGGCTAGCAATATCAAGCTAGCAAGACTTCTACAGAAGATAAATGTATTTTTTTAAAATCTTTAGACGACTTCTATTATTGATTGCTATCAGATGTGAAGAGTACGGTGGCCTAGCAATGCACAACACAATGAAACAAAACTAAGTTAACAACACTGTAGGATAGTGACCATTAGGGGGAGCAAGAGAGAAAGGAAAGGGGATGTGTATGTTGGCAATAGGGAACAATAAATAGGTATGTGTTCACCAGCAAATGTGTGCATCTGATGTGATATGCACTACAAACACAACATGGAATCAAGGAGATTTCATTCCATTGTGTTGTGACTTGTTTAAATTGTGTTGTGACTTGATTCCGTTGTGTTGTGACTTGATTCCATTGTGTTGTGACTTGATTCTGTCGTGTTGTGGCTTGATTCCTTTGTGTTGTGGCTTAATTCTGTCGTGTTGTAGCGTAATTCTGTCGTGTTGTGGCTTGATTCCTTCGTGTTGTGACTTGATTCCTTTGTGTTGTGACTTGATTCCTTCGTGTTGTGACTTGATTCCATTGTGTTGTGACTTGATTCTGTCGTGTTGTGGCTTGATTCCTTTGTGTTGTGACTTGATTCTGTCGTGTTGTGACTTGATTCCTTTGTGTTGTGACTTGATTCCTTCGTGTTGTGACTTGATTCTGTCGTGTTGTGGCTTGTTTCCGTCGTGTTGTGACTTGATTCTGTCGTGTTGTGACTTGTTTCCGTCGTGTTGTGACTTGATTCTGTCGTGTTGTGGCTTGATTCCTTCGTGTTGTGACTTGATTCCTTCGTGTTGTGACTTGATTCCTTTGTGTTGTGACTTGATTCCATTGTGTTGTGACTTGATTCTGTCGTGTTGTGGCTTGATTCTGTCGTGTTGTGACTTGTTTCCGTCGTGTTGTGACTTGATTCTGTCGTGTTGTGGCTTGATTCCTTCGTGTTGTGACTTGATTCCTTCGTGTTGTGACTTGATTCCTTTGTGTTGTGACTTGATTCCATTGTGTTGTGACTTGATTCCTTCGTGTTGTGACTTGATTCCATTGTGTTGTGACTTGATTCTGTCGTGTTGAGACTTGATTCCTTTGTGTTGTGACTTGATTCCATTGTGTTGTGACTTGATTCCTTTGTGTTGTGACTTGATTCCTTTGTGTTGTGACTTGATTCTGTCGTGTTGTGGCTTGATTCCTTCGTGTTGTGACTTGATTCCTTCGTGTTGTGACTTGATTCCTTTGTGTTGTGGCTTGATTCCATTGTGTTGTGACTTGATTCTGTCGTGTTGTGGCTTGATTCCTTTGTGTTGTGACTTGATTCTGTTGTGTTGTGACTTGATTCCTTCGTGTTGTGACTTGATTCCATTGTGTTGTGACTTGATTCTGTCATGTTGAGACTTGATTTCTTTGTGTTGTGACTTGATTCCATTGTGTTGTGACTTGATTCTGTCGTGTTGTGGCTTGATTCCTTTGTGTTGTGACTTGATTCCATTGTGTTGTGACTTGATTCTGTTGTGTTGTGGCTTATTTCTGTCGTGTTGTGGCTTGATTCCATCGTGTTGTGACTTGATTCCTTCGTGTTGTGACTTGATTCCATTGTGTTGTGACTTGATTCTGTCGTGTTGTGGCTTATTTCTGCCGTGTTGTGGCTTGATTCCATCGTGTTGTGACTTGATTCCTTCGTGTTGTGACTTGATTCCATTGTGTTGTGACTTGATTCCGTCGTGTTGTGGCTTGATTCCTTTGTGTTGTGACTTGATTCCTTTGTGTTGTGGCTTGATTCCTTTGTGTTGTGACTTGATTCCTTCGTGTTGTGACTTGATTCTGTCGTGTTGTGGCTTGATTCCTTTGTGTTGTGACTTGATTCTGTTGTGTTGTGGCTTGATTCCTTTGTGTTGTGACTTGATTCTGTCGTGTTGTGGCTTGATTCCTTTGTGTTGTGACTTGATTCCTTCGTGTTGTGACTTGATTCTGTCGTGTTGTGGCTTGATTCCTTTGTGTTGTGACTTGATTCTGTCGTGTTGTGACTTGTTTCCGTCGTGTTGTGACTTGATTCTGTCGTGTTGTGGCTTGATTCCTTCGTGTTGTGACTTGATTCCTTCGTGTTGTGACTTGATTCCATTGTTGTGACTTGATTCTGTCGTGTTGTGGCTTGATTCCTTTGTGTTGTGACTTGATTCTGTCGTGTTGTGACTTGATTCCATTGTGTTGTGACTTGATTCCATTTTGTTGTGACTTGATTCTGTCGTGTTGAGACTTGATTCCTTCGTGTTGTGACTTGATTCCATTGTGTTGTGACTTGATTCTGTCGTGTTGTGGCTTGATTCCTTTGTGTTGTGACTTGATTCCGTCGTGTTGTGACGTGTCACAACACGATTCCATTGATTCCATCGTGTTGAGACTTGTGTCAATTGTGTTGTGACTTGATTCCGTCGTGTTGAGACCTGATTCCATCGTGTTGAGACTTGTGTCAATTGTGTTGTGACTTGATTCCGTCGTGTTGTGACTTGATTCCATCGTGTTGAGACTTGTGTCAATTGTGTTGTGACTTAATTCTGTCGTGTTGTAGCTTATTTCTGTCGTGTTGTAGCTTAATTCTGTCGTGATGTGGCTTATTTCTGTCCTGTTTGAGCTTAATTCTGTCGTGTTGTGGCTTATTTCTGTCGTGTTGTGGCTTATTTCTGTCGTGTTGTGGCTTATTTCTGTCGTGCTGTGGCTTGATTCTGTCGTGTTGTGGCTTGATTCCATCGTGTTGTGACTTGATTCCGTGGTGTTGTAGCTTAATTCTGTCGTGTTGTGGCTTGATTCCATCGTGTTGTGGCTTGTTTCTATCGTGTTGTGACTTGATTCCGTGGTGTTGTAGCTTAATTCTGTCGTGTTGTGGCTTATTTCTGTCGTGTTTTGGCTCGATTCCGTCGTGTTGTGACTTGATTCCGTTGTGTTGTGACTTGTTTCCGTTCTGTTGTGACTTGTTTCCGTTCTGTTGTGACTTGATTCCGTTGTGTTGTGGCTTGTTTCCGTCGAGTCGCGACTTGTTTGCGTCGAGTTGTGACTTGTTTCAATTGTGTTCTGACTTGATTCCTTCGTGTTGTGACTTGATTCCATTGTGTTGTGACTTGATTCTGTCATGTTGAGACTTGATTTCTTTGTGTTGTGACTTGATTCCATTGTGTTGTGACTTGATTCTGTCGTGTTGTGGCTTGATTCCTTTGTGTTGTGACTTGATTCCATTGTGTTGTGACTTGATTCTGTTGTGTTGTGGCTTATTTCTGTCGTGTTGTGGCTTGATTCCATCGTGTTGTGACTTGATTCCTTCGTGTTGTGACTTGATTCCATTGTGTTGTGACTTGATTCTGTCGTGTTGTGGCTTATTTCTGCCGTGTTGTGGCTTGATTCCATCGTGTTGTGACTTGATTCCTTCGTGTTGTGACTTGATTCCATTGTGTTGTGACTTGATTCCGTCGTGTTGTGGCTTGATTCTTTTGTGTTGTGACTTGATTCCTTTGTGTTGTGGCTTGATTCCTTTGTGTTGTGACTTGATTCCTTCGTGTTGTGACTTGATTCTGTCGTGTTGTGGCTTGATTCCTTTGTGTTGTGACTTGATTCTGTCGTGTTGTGGCTTGATTCCTTTGTGTTGTGACTTGATTCTGTCGTGTTGTGGCTTGATTCCTTTGTGTTGTGACTTGATTCCTTCGTGTTGTGACTTGATTCTGTCGTGTTGTGGCTTGATTCCTTTGTGTTGTGACTTGATTCTGTCGTGTTGTGACTTGTTTCCGTCGTGTTGTGACTTGATTCTGTCGTGTTGTGGCTTGATTCCTTCGTGTTGTGACTTGATTCCTTCGTGTTGTGACTTGATTCCATTGTTGTGACTTGATTCTGTCGTGTTGTGGCTTGATTCCTTTGTGTTGTGACTTGATTCTGTCGTGTTGTGACTTGATTCCATTGTGTTGTGACTTGATTCCATTTTGTTGTGACTTGATTCTGTCGTGTTGAGACTTGATTCCTTCGTGTTGTGACTTGATTCCATTGTGTTGTGACTTGATTCTGTCGTGTTGTGGCTTGATTCCTTTGTGTTGTGACTTGATTCTGTCGGGTTGTGACTTGATTCCGTCGTGTTGTGACGTGTCACAACACGATTCCATTGATTCCATCGTGTTGAGACTTGTGTCAATTGTGTTGTGACTTGATTCCGTCGTGTTGAGACCTGATTCCATCGTGTTGAGACTTGTCAATTGTGTTGTGACTTGATTCCGTCGTGTTGTGACTTGATTCCATCGTGTTGAGACTTGTGTCAATTGTGTTGTGACTTAATTCTGTCGTGTTGTAGCTTATTTCTGTCGTGTTGTAGCTTAATTCTGTCGTGATGTGGCTTATTTCTGTCGTGTTTGAGCTTAATTCTGTCGTGTTGTGGCTTATTTCTGTCGTGTTGTGGCTTATTTCTGTCGTGTTGTGGCTTATTTCTGTCGTGCTGTGGCTTGATTCTGTCGTGTTGTGGCTTGATTCCATCGTGTTGTGACTTGATTCCGTGGTGTTGTAGCTTAATTCTGTCGTGTTGTGGCTTGATTCCATCGTGTTGTGGCTTGTTTATATCGTGTTGTGACTTGATTCCGTGGTGTTGTAGCTTAATTCTGTCGTGTTGTGGCTTATTTCTGTCGTGTTTTGGCTCGATTCCGTCGTGTTGTGACTTGATTCCGTTGTGTTGTGACTTGTTTCCGTTCTGTTGTGACTTGTTTCCGTTCTGTTGTGACTTGATTCCGTTGTGTTGTGGCTTGTTTCCGTCGAGTCGCGACTTGTTTGCGTCGAGTTGTGACTTGTTTCAATTGTGTTCTGACTTGATTCCTTCGTGTTGTGACTTGATTCCATTGTGTTGTGACTTGATTCTGTCATGTTGAGACTTAATTTCTTTGTGTTGTGACTTGATTCCATTGTGTTGTGACTTGATTCTGTCGTGTTGTGGCTTGATTCCTTTGTGTTGTGACTTGATTCCATTGTGTTGTGACTTGATTCTGTTGTGTTGTGGCTTATTTCTGTCGTGTTGTGGCTTGATTCCATCGTGTTGTGACTTGATTCCTTCGTGTTGTGACTTGATTCCATTGTGTTGTGACTTGATTCTGTCGTGTTGTGGCTTATTTCTGCCGTGTTGTGGCTTGATTCCATCGTGTTGTGACTTGATTCCTTCGTGTTGTGACTTGATTCCATTGTGTTGTGACTTGATTCCGTCGTGTTGTGGCTTGATTCCTTTGTGTTGTGACTTGATTCCTTTGTGTTGTGGCTTGATTCCTTTGTGTTGTGACTTGATTCCTTCGTGTTGTGACTTGATTCTGTCGTGTTGTGGCTTGATTCCTTTGTGTTGTGACTTGATTCTGTCGTGTTGTGGCTTGATTCCTTTGTGTTGTGACTTGATTCTGTCGTGTTGTGGCTTGATTCCTTTGTGTTGTGACTTGATTCCTTCGTGTTGTGACTTGATTCTGTCGTGTTGTGGCTTGATTCCTTTGTGTTGTGACTTGATTCTGTCGTGTTGTGACTTGTTTCCGTCGTGTTGTGACTTGATTCTGTCGTGTTGTGGCTTGATTCCTTCGTGTTGTGACTTGATTCCTTCGTGTTGTGACTTGATTCCATTGTTGTGACTTGATTCTGTCGTGTTGTGGCTTGATTCCTTTGTGTTGTGACTTGATTCTGTCGTGTTGTGACTTGATTCCATTGTGTTGTGACTTGATTCCATTTTGTTGTGACTTGATTCTGTCGTGTTGAGACTTGATTCCTTCGTGTTGTGACTTGATTCCATTGTGTTGTGACTTGATTCTGTCGTGTTGTGGCTTGATTCCTTTGTGTTGTGACTTGATTCTGTCGGGTTGTGACTTGACGTGTCACAACACGATTCCATTGATTCCATCGTGTTGAGACTTGTGTCAATTGTGTTGTGACTTGATTCCGTCGTGTTGAGACCTGATTCCATCGTGTTGAGACTTGTGTCAATTGTGTTGTGACTTGATTCCGTCGTGTTGTGACTTGATTCCATCGTGTTGAGACTTGTGTCAATTGTGTTGTGACTTAATTCTGTCGTGTTGTAGCTTATTTCTGTCGTGTTGTAGCTTAATTCTGTCGTGATGTGGCTTATTTCTGTCGTGTTTGAGCTTAATTCTGTCGTGTTGTGGCTTATTTCTGTCGTGTTGTGGCTTATTTCTGTCGTGTTGTGGCTTATTTCTGTCGTGCTGTGGCTTGATTCTGTCGTGTTGTGGCTTGATTCCATCGTGTTGTGACTTGATTCCGTGGTGTTGTAGCTTAATTCTGTCGTGTTGTGGCTTGATTCCATCGTGTTGTGGCTTGTTTCCATCGTGTTGTGACTTGATTCCGTGGTGTTGTAGCTTAATTCTGTCGTGTTGTGGCTTATTTCTGTCGTGTTTTGGCTCGATTCCGTCGTGTTGTGACTTGATTCCGTTGTGTTGTGACTTGTTTCCGTTCTGTTGTGACTTGTTTCCGTTCTGTTGTGACTTGATTCCGTTGTGTTGTGGCTTGTTTCCGTCGAGTCGCGACTTGTTTGCGTCGAGTTGTGACTTGTTTCAATTGTGTTCTGACTTGATTGCGTCGTGTTGTGACTTGATTCCGTCGTGTTGTGACTTGATTCCTTCGTGTTGTGACTTGATTCCGTCGTGTTGTGACTTGATTCCGTCGTGTTGTGACTTGATTCCGTCGTGTTGTGACTTGATTCCTTCGTGTTGTGACTTGATTCCGTCGTGTTGTGACTTGATTCCGTCGTGTTGTGACGTGTCAATTGTGTTGTGACTTGATTCCATCGTGTTGAGACTTGTGTCAATTGTGTTGTGACTTGATTCCATCGTGTTGAGACTTGTCAATTGTGTTGTGACTTGATTCCGTTGTGTTGTGACTTGATTCCATCGTGTTGTGACTTGATTCTGTCGTGTTGTGACTTGATTCCATCGTGTTGAGACTTGTGTCAATTGTGTTGTGACTTGATTACGTCGTGTTGTGACTTGATTCCGTCGTGTTGTGATTCCGTCGTGTTGTGACTTGATTCCGTCGTGTTGAGACTTGATTCCATCGTGTTGTGACTTGATTCCGTCGTGTTGTGACTTGTGTCAATTGTGTTGTGACTTGATTCCGTCGTGTTGTGACTTGATTCCTTCGTGTTGTGACTTGATTCCGTCGTGTTGTGACTTGATTCCGTCGTGTTGTGACGTGTCAATTGTGTTGTGACTTGATTCCATCGTGTTGAGACTTGTGTCAATTGTGTTGTGACTTGATTCCATCGTGTTGAGACTTGTCAATTGTGTTGTGACTTGATTCCGTTGTGTTGTGACTTGATTCCATCGTGTTGTGACTTGATTCTGTCGTGTTGTGACTTGATTCCATCGTGTTGAGACTTGTGTCAATTGTGTTGTGACTTGATTACGTCGTGTTGTGACTTGATTCCGTCGTGTTGTGATTCCGTCGTGTTGTGACTTGATTCCGTCGTGTTGAGACTTGATTCCATCGTGTTGTGACTTGATTCCGTCGTGTTGTGACTTGTGTCAATTGTGTTGTGACTTGATTCCGTCGTGTTGTGACTTGATTCCGTCGTGTTGTGACTTGATTCCGTCGTGTTGTGACGTGTCAATTGTGTTGTGACTTGATTCCATCGTGTTGAGACTTGTGTCAATTGTGTTGTGACTTGATTCCATCGTGTTGAGACTTGTCAATTGTGTTGTGACTTGATTCCGTTGTGTTGTGACTTGATTCCATCGTGTTGTGACTTGATTCTGTCGTGTTGTGACTTGATTCCATCGTGTTGAGACTTGTGTCAATTGTGTTGTGACTTGATTACGTCGTGTTGTGACTTGATTCCGTCGTGTTGTGATTCCGTCGTGTTGTGACTTGATTCCGTCGTGTTGAGACTTGATTCCATCGTGTTGTGACTTGATTCCGTCGTGTTGTGACTTGTGTCAATTGTGTTGTGACTTGATTCCGTCGTGTTGTGACTTGATTGCGTCGTGTTGTGATTCCGTCGTGTTGAGACTTGTGTCAATTGTGTTGTGACTTGATTCCGTCGTGTTGTGACTTGATTCCATCGTGTTGAGACTTGATTCCGTCGAGTTGTGACTTGATTCCATCGTGTTGAGACTTGATTCCATCGTGTTGAGACTTGTGTCAATTGTGTTGTGACTTGATTCCGTCGTGTTGAGACTTGATTCCATCGTGTTGAGACTTGTGTCAAGTGTGTTGTGACTTGATTCCGTCGTGTTGTGACTTGATTCCATCGTGTTGAGACTTGTGTCAATTGTGTTGTGAATTGATTCCGTCGTGTTGTGACTTGATTCCGTCGTGTTGTGATTCCGTCGTGTTGAGACTTGTGTCAATTGTGTTGTGACTTGATTCCGTCGTGTTGTGACTTGATTCTGTCGTGTTGAGACTTGATTCCGTTGTGTTGTGGCTTGATTACATTGTGTAGTGACTTGATTCCGTGGTGTTGTCAACTTATATTTACTTTGTAAAATTTCATTGTGTTGTGCACTACTGGGCCTCCATAAAAGAAGGTTTTAACCAGTATAACAAAAAGTGTTTATAAAAAAAACATTGCCTACGTCTCAACTAAAAATTGTGCGCCATGTTTTGCTCCAAACCTCATGAATATATTACAGTAGTTTTTATGCACTCTGTTTAGCTTGATGTGAATGTGTCAAGACGCCTGACCTTTGACCTCACAGTCATTGAAGGAGCTGGCACCCTCTCTTTTGGTACCGAGCCCGCCTCCACAGGGGAAACAGAGAGTTCGTCCTGGGTCGGGCTGGTACGTTCCCAGGGGACACGACTGACAGGGCTTGAACCCATCGCTGGAGAAATACCCTGGTGGACATTGACCTATAAAGGACAAAAATTACTTTTTTACTTTTTGATTTTCTCCACATGAACAGATTGTATCATACAATTACAGATACCATTGATTGATATCATTCTCAATATACACACACATATCACCATTAAAATATATTCTGTATCTATTATTAATAAAAAGGTCCTTGCCTCAAGTCAAGTCACCTTTATTTATATAGCGCTTTTTACAATACAGATTGTTTCAAAGCAGCTTTACAGTGATAACAGGAAAATAATGCAACAAAGTTTATTAGCGTCATAAATAGCATCATAGTCCAGCTTAAGTAAGTTCAGTGATGGTTCATTTTTGTTGTAAAAAAAGAGAAAGAGAAACGGAACAAAGTTACTTCAAGAAAAGTACTTCAGGTTTTATAATAGTGGATTAATCATATGATACAATTTATGTATGGACAGCATTCCACGTGTAAATAAAAGAAAGGAGAACATTTTCAAATGTACCCAAAGACAACAAATAAACAAATAAAATGAATCGACACCTACTTTTAGTTTAACACATTTGCATCCATTAGCAAGTAGAAGGCACATGGATTAAGGCTGGTCACCTGCACATGACGTGATGTTGCGGGCCCCTGGTGGACCATGGCGGTCTCCTCCAGGGCAAAGGTCACAGGCCAGCTGACCCTCACGCTCCTGAAAGGTTCCAGGTGGGCAGTGGACGCAGCGCTCCTGCTCACCATGGTAGTATGACCCAGGCAAACATCTGACTGAGAGAGAGCAGCCAGCAGGGGGCAGCAGTGAGGACGCTGAAATTGACTGAAATTTAACTCTGAAGACCCTGTAGTTTCAAATTCATGTATTGTATGTTTAATTTCTATTGCTTTAAATGTTTTATGAATTACTTTTTTGTGCACTGTCTCTGTTTACTGTATCTTGTTTGAAAATGTACTTTATTGCCTTGCTCTACCTTGAGTTTCTTATCATGTCTTTTTTTTTGTGATACACGTATCCCCTGGGATCTTTGTTCAATAATAATAATAATAAAACAAACCCTGCAGTTTCAAGCGATTAATGTAAAATGCTCAAATTCGTCTAGCAAATATTTACTAATAAGCTAAACTTTGCTTTAGTCAGTTATTCTGGTGTCTCTATTGTCCTGTGCATTGGGTTACCAGCACTAAGTCCAAGCTTATTAATTTACTCCCACAATGTAATACCAAATGTAGCATTTTAATCAACAACTAAATTTTTTGGGAACTTTTTATTATATGTGTTGGAGTATCGCAATAACATCCTATCGTGATATGTATCGAATCGTGACATGAAGGTATCGTTACACCTCTAATATCCATGCAAGTCTCAAACCATCTTGAGTTTCTATCTCTAGTAGATGCTCTTGCTCATTCTTATCTGTTGATAGTATCCCAGCAAGCAATTTTGCGTTTAAAAGGCGTCTAATAGCCTTGTTTTTTATGTCTGGGCTGTGTTTGGACGGCTATTAGACGTCTTTAAAATGCAAAATTGCTTGCTGGGATGTTTTATGATATAGCACCCTTACATTTACATTTATACATTTGGCAGGCGGCAGTGCTTTTATCCAATGCAACTCTGCATTCAAGCTATACATTTACATTTAATTCCCTGGGAATCAAACCCATGACTTTGGCGTAGCAGGCGCCATGCTCTACTGTCTGGGCAATAGGAAGCCCTTGCATTATTCAAGGGGTTCGTGAATAACAGGCCCCACTCACTCTTCCGTTCTTACCACAGCGGCCGCTGTCTTTCTCTCGGCCCGGTCCGCAGTTCTCCTGCCTCAGTGCAGCCTGCGGGAGCTTCTGCGCGACCTCGTACTCCAACCCGGCCACACGGATGAGGAAACGCTCCTGGTTAATGGATTTTTTCAGGGCTTTAATGTACGACTTCATCTGCTGCTCCATGCGCTGCCTTTGACACATCATGTTACAGCTCCCTACAGGAGAACAAGATGAACGTCATGACTTAAAATGCAGTGCACTTCGTTCATCCTGTGCAGTTGTCTGTACACTGCAAAAAATGATGTTCTTCCTCAGTATTTTTGTCTTGTTTTCCAGTACAAATATATAAAAAAATCTTCATAAAAGATACATTTACTTGAGGTGGAAAATTACTGAAGATACTATAGTGAGTCTTGTTTTCTGAAAAATGTCTTTATGCTTTAAGTGTAAAGTCACTTAATGTTGAGAATTTTTTTTCGAAAACAAGACTTAATATCATTAAGACTTAGTATAGACTACTATAATAGTCATTTTGCTTCTCAAGCAAATGTATCTTGATTTAAAGGCATAATATGTAAGATTTTTGGATTAAAATCCCCCAAAACCACTAGAACAGTGTTATATATTTTGTTGACTTGTGTACTTACATTATCCCAGATGTTTCCAAAAGTGTTTAAATCTAGAGGATTAAGCAATTTTAATCAGGACACGGACACCTATCTGACATCATACCCGCGTTACCCTCGATTTCCGATTTTGTTTTATTTAGCAGAAACCATGGAAACACCAAAGACGCTTTAATATATTATGTTTTATTAGATAAGGGAACGACTGTTTGGATACATTTATAGACAGAAAACGAATAACACTGTTAGTCTTATTGTTTGAATCGCTTGTTTTCTTAATTTTCGGTGTTTTCACCATGCCTCAGAGACAACACTATTTTGTCAAGTGGCTAACATAACATAATCAGATGCAGCTTTATTTTTAGCAACAGTAATGCAGCATTTTATCCATCATACAATGTGTTTTAAAATGAATTGCATGCCATTTAGCAACACAAGCCATCCAGCATTTATTAATATAATATTCTAATGTCGATGCGTTACCCCACGTACGCTTGAAGAAGCCGAAACGGCGTCTGTGGCATAATAAAAGTTCTGCTGCTTTCGAGCCGTATCCCGCGCTCGTCTCTCATTAGTAATCGCTCCAGCTCCGCTTCATACTACAGTAACGTTAATAATCTCAGCTATGAATATTATTTCTGCCTGAGTCCCGTCAGATTCTTTTCCACCGGTTGTGAGGTGAAGACAACAACTCCCATGATCCCGCGCTCAATCTCGCAAGCTACGCCTTTGTTTTGAATAGGCGACCTCTAGTGGCGAAAAACTACATATTGTGCCTTTAAGAATGTTTAGATATTTGTACTGGAAAACAAGACAAAAATCTTTCTTTTTGCAGAGGTGTTTATTTTAGACGAGGATGTGAGACTCACCGGTGGTGTCCCCTGGCTTGACCTCGGCCTCCAGCTCCAGAGTGATGCGTGTGACCTCTTTGCTTGACGGGTTACGCGCTCGACGACCTTTGGACTTCTTAGACGAGTCACACTTCAGGTTAACAAATGTGACCAGGCAGTTGCTGCATGGTTGACCACCTACAAATCAAGTTATTATTCACAAAATAATGGCATTTAAATGTCAGTGTTTCACATTTTGGAGTGACATTGTTAATAGATTACGTCAACAAGTCGTTCACCGTTTTTAAATATATTGCATGGAATTTAGAATGTGTGGATTTAAAGAAATAGTTCACCCAAAAATGAAAAAGTGTCATAATTTACTCACCTTCATGTTATTTCAAACCCATAAGGCTTTGATCTAGGGATGGCCCGATACCATTTTTTTTCAAACCGATACGAGTACGAGTATTTACATTTGTGTACTTGTCGATACCGAGTACCGATACCGATATTTCTACCGCAAAAGTAATAGGCTCCCAGAAAAGAAGACGACTATTTAAGAACACAGGTTAGAAGACTGTTTTTATTTTCTTCTCTGCTTGTTTTAACAAGTCTAAAAATAAATAAAAATTACTAAAATAATAAATGTATTAACACACAAACCACTGTTAATTTAACATAAAAGCAAGCAGGCTACTGCGTGCATGGTCTGGCATGACTGAATGCGCGCAAAGTGCGCTCCCTTAATAAATCCTAAAAGCTGACAGTTCATCGCGATCTCACACATCTCTGTTATTATCAATGAAGCTGACTGCACAATCAATCTTTTATAATATCCACACTTTGTTTGTTATAATTAGAGGATTCGCCAGCATACAGAATTCAGCACTGAACAAAAAAGTCCGTTTTGAGCGGTGAGGGGAGTCTATCTTAAATGCTTCTGATTGGCCATTGCGTTCCAGAAATCAACACATATGTCTGTGAGTGGCTACAGCGCTCAACGCTGTAACCATGTTATGAATAGAAACTCTGTCCTGTAAATCGTTTCTATTTTGTTGTAGTTGTTCTTGTTGCTTTTCTGCAAGAGATGAATAAAAATCTTTTAGTTTTTATGTTTTATTCATAGATATTTCTAGTTTGCGGGAGTCCCGCGAATCGTTTTATTCTCCCGTAACTCGCACACACAGAGTGAGTGCATTACCGCCCGCGCGCGCGCTCGGCCATCAGATCTATGATGCGTCTTCAGATGTTTAATTAGATTGCTGGTGTTAAACGATGTACTTTCTTTCCCTCCTCTCGACACCTTAGCTGAACATAACTCACAGTCTGCCTTGCTGTTGTCATCATCCCTTATCTTGAAATGAGCCCAAACCGCCGACATTATACTTTCCTATGCCTCAGTTCACCTCGACAAAGCACTCGCGGCGGCCAGTTTCGTTTTGCAAAATGTACGTGGTATCGGTGCGTGGTATCGGCGAATTTTTATGAGTACGAGTACGAGTATATTAGGACAGTATCGGCCCGATCCCCGATGCCAGTATCGGTATCGGGCCATCCCTACTTTGATCATAATATTACCAGAACTCAAGTTTTCTAAGTAATCCCTAGTCACATCTACTAAGTGGTAGTAAGTTTTATCAACTCAAAAATGATGAGTTAATTTACTTGCTAAACGTAAGGCAATCAATTTCCACAAGTTTTCTAAGTGAACTCAACGAATTACATTTTACAGTGATTTAAAATGGAAAACGAGTTTATTTTTCTTATCCCGTTAGCAGACATTTTATTCTTGTTATACATCACTTAATTTTGATGCATCAGAAAATGTATCCAATGTAATCTTGGCTCTCAAGTAAATGCATCTTTTGTGATGCATGAAAACAATGAGGTTTGTGTATGCATGTATGTTGTTTGTTTAGATGCAAATAAAAGCCTAAATTAAAATGGTTTAAAATGGTAAAATGGTTAAAATGGTCTCTTTGAATTCTTTTTAAGATACCTTTTTGCTTATAACCTTTTACATTTTGGTTACCTGGACTTTTTACAGTATATCTTAATTTGTGTTTTGAAGATTAACCAAAGTCTTACTGGTTTAGAAACGACATGAGGGTGAGTTTTCAGAATTTTTGGGCAACTATCTCTTTAAAGCTGCAGTCCGCAGTTTTTCCTCTTTGTCTCCATCTCTGTTAGAAATCTGCAATTGCAGTCATTCACGGAATTATCAACTTTACGTGAGTTGTAGTTCGACACGGCACAGCGCGGATGAATCCAATGTTTGAGGAGAGTGTGTGTGTCAGTCACCGCGCCGGTGTGGATACTGGCATTCAGAATCACAGATTACTCTTTTTGAAAGTATGACCAACATAATAATTTTCACCGGAAAATGTCATCTGAACTAGTAACATCCACTTTTGTTCTGGTTCTGACATTGCAGTAAATCGCGCTGATTAAATCTAAAAATCGCTTATCATTACGCAAAACTGTGCAAATTATACTTTGTTCTCAAATTGTTAATGTTAACAACGTCAGCATTGCGTGACTACATGTATTGTCCTTCCGATATGTATCCTTGTTTTTGCATGGTTCCGGTTGAAGTCTCTTTTTTTCTGTAGCCACTCCGAAGTCCGAACGAAGTCTTTTGCATTTTACAGCGGGTGAATCTGTTGTCACTGTTGATTGTCGTTTGAACCTTTCTGGATCCGCCATCAAATAGATAAGTTTATTTATATCAAGTGCTGTGAGAAAAGGCTATAAATCTCCACCTCCAGCATCCACACACGCAATATAGCCTACTAGCCGAGACTCTTCTTTATGTGTACAGATGTGTGTGTACAGATGTGACGTAATGACGCAAAGACATGCTCGAATCTCCCGCGGAAATCCACCAGTACTGGAATTAAAAACATTATTACAAGTTTACCGTTTTGAATCGAGCTACGGCAAGCAGATAGCGTTGAACACTGGCTGGTTATGTATCTTCTCAAATATGTATTTTGGATCATTTTTAACCCCAAAAAAGCTACAGACTGCAGCTTTAATGTCCCGATTATCATTGTTTATGTAGCAAAACAAGAATGCAACTCCCTCTGCTATAACCTTATTCCACTACAGGGACCATCAAAATGATATGGTACCCTTCATTTCCTGGGCCCTATGACCTCTGACCTGGCCCGATCTGTCTGCCGTTGTCCTCCGCTCTCCCCTTATGCTTCGGGTGCAGGTAGCATTTGGCGTTCTTGATCCGAAAGGATGCCGTCTGCTTCACTGGAGGAGCCTGAGTCTCTAAACCAAACAAAGAGGCTTTGACACACAACTCAACATGATCCTTCCTGACAACTACTAGCTAACTACATTCATTCACAGCTGCTGGCTCGCTACATTAAACACGCTTGATTGAAGAAATAAAACCAGCTGGGCTGGTTTGTGGTCTTTGAACATTTGAAGCAGATTCATGTTAGCTTCATGCTCACTCTGAACACTTATGAGGAACAGCAATTTGAGATTATAGTGTGCCGTGACAGGCATCCTAATGTGAAACGAGTCTGTCATCAAAACAAACATCAGGCATGGTAAATAAGTTTCTAATTTGCCAAGCGCATCAAGTGATCATGTAATTGGATAGCTGTGATGTATCTGTCATTATGTTTCTGGGAATCATCGGCTGCAGCTGTTCAAAAGAAACGTCTCATCGGTTTCCAGGTTCTGTTTGCTGGCACTTTCAACAAAATACAGAAATAGTGCCTGAATGTCTTAGAAAATGACTTTTTTCTCCTTCTCAGCTAATGATCGGTGAAATTGAGGTGCTTAACATTTACAAAATGTTGACTGGTAACAAACAGGAGATGAGTTAATATCTGTTTTATTTTTTTTTTCATTATATATGTGGCACACATTGCCATAAAGATGTCTAAATACCCTTTGACTGTGATTTTATTTATTTATTACCATTAAAAACAACAACACTAATCAGACAAAAATTTTTTTTTTTTACACTAGAACAAGTTAAGCCTTAATCAAGGCATTACACCACAGATGAATAGGCTAAACAAATAACTAATAATATCACCATACTTTTCCAACATTTGATTAATTACATTAAGAGTTATTTTGTTTTGTATTACAAGTTTTCACATTTAAATGAGGCACTGTCTAAAAAAATGTGCACTAATTTGTGTTAAATTCCAGAAGAAAAATCTCAACATTGGATAAAGCCATGTTCAAAATTATTGTTTCATTTTGTTGACATATTAGAGTTAAAGGTTTTTACTGAGGTGATTTTGGATATCTCTTTTTATCACTCCATAAATCAGAAAATACTGTGAACAGACAGGAAAAAATACATTTTCACCATGTTTTTAGGATATAAAATCAGGTGAATGCTATACGAACAAACCCTTCAGTAAAAACCTTCAGAATGTAGGTAGGAATAAATCTGTAAATTTTAGTGTATATAAGTGCTGCTGAAGTGGAGGAAAAAACTTTTAACCCTTTAAAGGTATATATTGTAATTCAAATCTACAGCCGGCAGCCGCATATAGATAAAGTGCAATAATATAAACTCTCAAAGTGTATTTTGAATGTTTTCTTTCCACTAGCCTGAAACAACATGTTATGAAAAGCCAAACCCAAAATCTCAAAATTGACTGAAAAACAACAACAACAAAAACAATATTTTTTCCTGTAGTGTCTTGCCTTAAGCTGATACTCAGCAAGAGCTAGCTAGTTTATGGCCAAATGTTGATTTATAGTTATGGATACACACATAGAGTAGCTAATACATTTACCAGTTTCTTTAACACTATTTACAACAAAAAATTGGTTCACCTAGTATGGGTTCCTACACTGTTAAAAGGAAATACAATGAGATACCCTATATATGGACCATTAATAACCAATATTCATTAGCTCTTGAGACATGGAAGGTGTTAAGAGGACATGTGTGTGATCTTACCTATGCAGGTGTGGATGTTGCTTGCGTTTAATCTGCTCTGGGATTTACCTCGCAGGATGGGTATCCCACAGCTCACAGAATAACTGCTGTCTGATTCTGTGAAGCGTAAAACGACAATTGGCAGTAGAGTTGAATGGGCAAGTGTGTTATGTGGTTATACTGAAGTATATTGGTATGTACCTGATAGATAATGTGCTTTGGATGCACATGTGAGAGAGCAGCTCTCCTTTTTCCCCGTCTTACTGCAAGTGAGGGTGGCTTTGGGGGACACCAGACTGGACGCACATTTCACGATTTCTGTATGGTGTGCAGAAACTATAGGTTTGACTTAATAACATTCCATTTGTCCTGTATTAGAATGCATTAAAACATCTCATTGGTCCTATCATTTTTGCAAAGACAAGGAATTGACATATTTATGAAAGCATTTGCATCTGAACCATAAGAGTTCAGTTATGTTGTAGTGGCATTGAATGGCCTCTGGGTGGCACTCTTGTCCACATACCGACACAGTCCTTCCTGTTCCAGAGCAGTTTGTAACCAGCAGGACAGGTACACTCGTAACTGCCCAGAGTGTTCACGCATCCGAATTTACAGCCGCCCCGGTTAATGCTGCACTCATCGATATCTGTAAAACAAAACAATTACAAATATCTGATCTTCCTTATAAAGGCCATTTGTTAGAACAACATTACTTTCCAAAGAAAAACTAAAAACATATCTCTTTGAGAAGGCTTATAATAAAGTCTAAATGAAGCATTTAAATGCATGTATTTGTGTTATGCCTTCTTCCCCCTGTATGGTGAATGTGCAGTGCTGTTGAATGCCAGAACTTGATGTTGTTTAGCCCAATTTTCGACTATCTTTGTTATTACTTTACAAATAAATGATTGATTGATTGATTTAAAGAAAAATATGGGCATTCAACTGAATTTACTGTATGCACAGACTCTCTGGATAAACTACTGCAGTACACAACCACACTGTATCCCACAATGCATTGCACTCCATTTGACCTGGCATGGTCTGATCTAATGACATGACTTGTGTCCTAAATGACGCACTATAAATCAATCAAACTATGCACTATGTAAACGTCAACCGTATATGTATGTAACATCCCACACTTTGTTTTTTTTTTGGTAAATTAAGAGCATCATCTAGAATATTTAAAGTCTTATTGGAATTTTCAGTGTGAAAAATACTTTTTACACTACAAAAAATAATTAAGGTTAAACAAAGGTTAATAATAAGTACGTGAATTGGGATGCACCTATGGACTAAAGGCTAAGATAAAAAATTAGACAAGTTGGCATTAGCAATTTTCACAGAAACAAATTGGTGTAGAAACAATTTTCACTCAGAAATTGCTTTACAGAAAGTAATTACAAAGAAACCAAGTCATTTTTTTAATTAAAGTGACATTTTAAAGTAGAAAACCTGAAATAGTATTTTCTTGTAAAACGTACTCTAATAAACTCTCTAAACTATTTTACAGTAGAAAAAGGAACAAAACCAGCAGCAGAAAAAAATCCCCACAAATCCGAAGGCAAATGAGAGGAAAAAGGTTTGATCGAGTGTATTAGAAACAGAGTCAACAAATCTGCTTTCTGAAAAGTGGGAGTGAAAGAGTTTCTTTAGGAAATAAAGAGCTTGCTTGCTAGGCTAGTCTGGTTTCCCTTCTCTTTGTCGATCTCTTATTCCCCATCAGATTTGAACCGGCTCCAGGCTAAACCTTTCACTTTCACATTTCCTTTCCCTGTCTGGATCCCGAGCCTTCATTAATTTAAAGATCGAGGAACGGGGACAGGGGAAGAGAAAATCAACATTAGGCTGACACTTCTATAGCTAAAAAGTCCCTTTCAGGGTAGATGGCCTTCTTGGTAACACCTCAGACCGCTATTTCTAATCATGTGAGTCCAGCTCACATCTACTTGAATAGAGAAAGACTAAAACCTGAAAATACTGTACGTGTACGATTACTGTAAACTCAGCAACAATCAATTCTGAACTAAAGTCTGTTGCAGCTTTAAAGGGGACATATTGTGCTTTTTAACGTGTTCATCTTTCTTTAGTGTGTAATTTTGCTGTTTGAGCATGAAAAAGCTCTGCAAAGTATCAAAGTTATTCTCTATATCAGTGTCAGTGTTTCTGAACTCCCTGAAACGCCTCCATTGTAGTCTTGAGTTTCTTCCGGGAACGAACACGTCACAATATTCCTCATTTAAATAATTAATACGCAGAATAAAGGGGCGGGGCCTGGTTGAGTTAGTTAGTAGTGTGTTGAAACTGGCGGTTATGGAAAGGGGCGGGACATTTCCCAAACACACTCGAAGCGCTTGACCAATCACAACACACTGCTCCAGCCGACCAATCAGAACACAGTGTGCTTTTCAGAAGAAGGGGCTACAGGATCCAACAGAGCGTTACTGACAGACTGGGAAGAGAGGAACTGCAACAATGGAGAATATGAGAAAATTACTATTCTTGTAGAGTCCAAAAATAAAATCAAGACTGAAAAGGGACATAATATGGCAATCTTTAACATCCGTTTCCCTGCAGATAAGCCGTCAATGGGAAAATGGCGACCATTCTCTGTAGACAAAAGAGAGCGCTTCATTAATCTAGGTGTTATCTAAAAGCTAACGGAGAGAAACACATTCATTATTTCTGGTCATCTCAACAATAGTAAGACACATATATCACTAAATGAGCTGTCCTCATCTGCTTAATCAACCCTGAAACAAGTGCACTGGAGCAGCCCAGAGTCACCCATGAAGAAACCATCTCACATGATAGCCACGGTTTGAGTCTGCAAGCCATTTAACACGGGCTTTATCTGAAATTGGTTATTTACACTGCAAAAAAAAAAAAAAAAAAAAAAAAAAAAAAAGATTTTCGTATACTTAGTATTTTTTTTTTTTTTTTTTTTTGCCATGATTTCCAGTAAAATTCTTAAATCAAGATACATTTACTTGAGGAGCAAAATGACTTAAGATATTAAGTCTTGTTTCCTGAAGTCACAGTTCACTCCAACTCTCCCAGAAAAAGCACACAAGTTGTGAGAAATCAAGATTAACAAAAACACAACATAAAATACAGTCCATGTACTCTGAGGTGAATATGTACGTCGTGTTCATTGCGACAAAAAGTTATCGTGTTCACATCTGTCAGCTGTCATTCTGACTGTCATCAGACAAATGGAGTGATGGCCTGGAGATATTTAACTATGGTAAGTACATGGATACTTTTTGGGGATTTCTAGGTGTCGTATTTCATGTTGCGTATCTATTAATCTTGATTTTCTGGGTGAGTCGGAGTGAACTGAGGCACTAATAGAGTCTCAAGAACACGCATGTCGGCCAAGGTCAGGGTTTTCCTTACATTCAATTTCTGGTTGTTTTTCACCAAACCCTATCGTATACCCGAGCGTGAGCGGGACATTTTTTTTTTTTTTAATTACCCGAAAAAGAAAGAACGACATACTGCATTAGAACAAGTACAATGACTTCATTTTCATTTGAGGGTGTACTATCCCTTTAAGAATGTTTAGATATTTGTACTGGAAAACAGGACAAAAATACTAAGGAAGAAAAGTGCTTTTTTTGCAGTGTACAAGAGACTGACCATCCAAAAGTAGTAAATATCAGTTATTTCACAGATGCAAATATATGTTATTTGCTAAGTAATCTAGTTAAGTGCCTTACGCCAAGCTCTGAACATCTTTTAAAGATTGGATCAGGGTCCTGACTGCTGCCCGAGGAAACTAAAGAGCATTTATATAGGAAAAGTCTCAGTTTTCATTGGATGTGTTTGCCCGAGGTAGAGTTAGAGAGTCTACCAACATGAGTTATCTATTAGAAGTTTCTCTACACTGGAAAAATGATTTTCTTCCTCAGTATATTTGTGTCTTGTTTTCCCAGTACAAATATCGAAACATTCTTAAATCAAGATACATTTACTTGAGAAGCAAAATGATGTTAGATAACAAAATGCACACTTTTACGCTTCAAACAAGAAAAAAAAACTTGTTTAATTTTTCTTACACCCGTATTTAATTTGTTTTAAGGGTACTCAAACCAGAAAACAAGACTTAATATCTTAAGTGATTTTGCTTCTCAAGTAAATGTATCATGATTACAGAACGTTTAGATATTCTTGAAACTCACAAAGCTCTCCAGAAAACAATCCCATAATGCATCACGTACCTCCGCAGTGAGCCACGCCGTAGAGGACGTAACCTTTGTGGCAGTAGCACTGGAAACTTCCAGGTGAGTTCACACATGTGTGGTCACACGCCCGGTCAAAGGAGCACTCGTCTATATCTGCAGAAACAGCAAACGCAAGCACTTTTATTCATAGAACTGTTGAATTCACACTAGTGTGGAAAATTGTGAAGCCCTCAAAACATCAGACCGGTAGCCACGATGAACAGTACCATGTGGCGTCCTTCCCCTCAACTCCATCTGACGTCAATCATTTCAGTGTAATCCCCAATTAGGCCTTAATAAACCCTCTGCTGTTCATTAACACACATTACCTGGCTAGAGCCGAGGTATTTAAAGCCCTCATCCTTATTTCCTCAGGACATATGGAAATGATTTACCCTTAAACGCTCCCACAGCATGGGTCATAACTTGAGACTGTTTCGGGTTAGTCTCTGGATTTTGTTAACTGCCACTTCACTCATTACTGTTCACCTCATCTATGTGTGGGTGAATCCCACGAAAAAATGTGCAGGTCATATTTCACCCCAAAATCACTTCTTTTTTTTAACGATAACAACACTGATTCTTATGGATGCTTTTATCTCACAATTCTGACTTTTTTTCTCAGAATTGCGTCACATAAAGTCGCAATTGTGTGTTATAAATTAGTAATTGTGAGAAATAATCTCGCAATTCTGACTTTATAACACGCAATTAGGAGATTTCACGTAGTGAAACTACGCAAACTTCTAGGTTGTACGTCACGCATCACACACATGACCAGCGTCGGCCAATAGTGAGCCTACGTGTGACGTACAACACAGAAGCTTTGCGCAATATCACTACGTGAAATCTCACGGCCAACAGGGAAGGAAATGAATAGTTGAATAAAGTCGTTATTTTTGTTTGTTTTTTTGCACACAAAAAGTATTCTCGTCGCTTGATAAACTTAAGGTTGAGCCACTGTAGTCACTCGCACTATTTTAATGATGTCTTTCATAACTTTTCGGCCGGCCAGTTTCGATCCCTTAAGAAGCCTATGGAGGAGTGATCCAGCTCTCAGATTTAATCACAAATATCTTAATTTGTGTTCCGAAGATGAACGAAAGTCTTACGGGGTTGAACAACATGAGGGAAAGTAATTACTGACAGAGTTTTCATTTTGGGGTGAACTAACCCTTTAACTATATTCTGGCTTTCTGTGTTTCCACTGTTATACAGTAGGGTGTGCTATTACACATCGTCTGAAAGAGGACTGTAGTGATAGCATATGTAAGCAGATGCATATGTAAAATAACGCAATCACCAACATTAAACCGCATATAAATCAAAACTGCCTAATGTTACAGAATAAAAAGTCGACCCAGGACGAGCGACTGTGAAGCTTTCGGGGTGTTGATGGACTCGATCTACTCCATATATGTTTGGATCATCGTTCTGAATCTGATCCAGATGTGGTCTTAGAGAAAAACGCAATTTTCTCAGCTTTTTTTTGCTCAAAATGTTGTTGTTTTATGAAACTTACCCGCATTCAGTTGTTGATCAAATGCATGAAGCTAGAATTGTTTTTGTCTAACAGCAGAGGCTCGGTTCTTTTTTCTTTTCTTTTTTTGTTGTTGTTGATATATTGCATGTTCAGAAAACAATATATTCTGGGGGCCATGAAACTCTTGTGAGAATGATCAAAAATGCTGGCGGGGAAAGAGTTAACAAGCCTTTATGGTTTTGGCAGATCAGTTCAGGCCACATTGTCCTCAAGTTAAAGTAACTCAAAGTCTATTACCAAGAAGCAGCTTCATAAGTCAAGGCTTGAGAAAGCACAGCTCCATGACTGAAGGTTACACAATCAATACACGCCCCAGAAACCCTTGTTCAATCTAACAAATCACCTCACTGGTGTCTGCACTGTTTCTCGCCTTCGGTGAACATCAATTCTGGAATTGGATGTGAGGGGCTGATACCACTCAACGGCTCAGTTGGAGAATAACTTTGAAGGACTTTATAGACTCCACAGGCAAAAATAAATATCCCCACATGCTTCTTATGATTAGGAGACTCGACACTGCCTGGATTTAGTGTAAAAAGTTGGATTTCACTTGTTTTCCAAAGGCATCTGAAGCCAAACAACACCCTTGACTGGCATGGACTTCTACGAGGTTTATTTTATGCATTTGGACAGTTGAAATGACATGTCAAGCAGTGTCAATAGCTAAGTTTCCATCCAAAGTTGCGCATGAATATCGCCAAAGTCCTTTTAGGCAAGTCATGCCACTCGGCCGCCATCTTGGCAACGCCTCCGGGCAGCTATTTCGGACTAACAAGACCAGGCTCCTATCTAAATGAATGGGCAGAGAGTCAGAACTGCACTTTCACTGGTCACCAGGACATAAAAACTGCTTGTTTAGAAACAGCAGTAAAATATGATAAAAATCGCTGAAAAAGATTGATGACTTTGCCCCAAAAGGCCTTTTTCCCCACAGGTTATACGTTTACTTCGCATGCGCAAGGGTTCTCGTCTCCGCTGTCGCAAACCTCAACTGTGCGCATGCGTCAGTGGAACCAGACGATAGGCTTACATGTTTCCCGGCTTGACTGTTAAAAGCAGACGATTGGCTTTCCAGCGGGAGGGGCGGGGCATGTGCATACAACCGCCATCTTTGGCGTTACGGGTTTTCCCTATATAGTTGTATTGAGGATTGAGGAAGTGGCATGTCTCTATATAAATTGTCTCTGATATCGCATAAACGCATGAATATCGCATAAACATTTGCGAATAGATCAGCGTTTCCGTCCCATGTGTTCAAGAAAACAAAACCGTCACTTCCTGGGAAATTGGCGCCAAAGAAAATCAGTAATAAAAAAGGAGTTGCAGCAATCGGGGAACCACTGTGGCTCTTTTTTCCTCCATCCTAAATGAGCTGCGTCTCAGAGCTGCAGATGAAGTGCAATGAACGCTGTCATGATCTCTTGCGTTCGGATGCTGGTGCTTGAGAACTTAATCGTGTGAGACGCTTCTGGATTAAACCACATCATTCTGATGACAGACTTTAGCTCAATCATTTCCAAACAACAAAACCAACATTTGAGATGCTGCGATGCGATTGGTCCGCTGGTTAGTCCAGTTATCCAATCACAGCCTCTGCTGAGGCAAAGTCACGTCAGTTTGTTGTTGCTCATCGAGGGACTTATTCGGTAAATGTGTTTCCATCGTAGTTGTCTTATCAGATCAAAAAAATTATCCACCTTTATTGAGCGTATACATTTTTATTTGAATTTATGCGCATTTTGGTGTTTCTATCCAGCATTGTTTTTATGCGACATCCCAAAATGTGTATAAAAATAGGTGGATGGAAACAGTGTGACATGCCATACTTCATCTAAAACAATTTGAAACAACATTTTTCATGTCCAGACTTTGGTAGCATCATTAAAATGTGATTAAAAAATTGTGGGAAAAAGACACTAGTTAGTTATAGCACCTAAAATTGGTTGCAGAATGAAAAGATCATGTTATTTGTCAACTACCCAATTAATCTTGCCTGCTTCAGAGCATCAGATTTTAAACAACATATGTTATATATATATATTTGGAGTTGTTTTGAAGGTCAGGCTGTTTCTAAGATGCCAGAAAGCGTATTTTTAGAGCGTTTGGGTGTTAGCCTGACAGCAGGTGTGTGTTCGTGCAGCGCCGCATTCTCTCATCGGCACATTTCAGCTCTCTGTACTGTGAATACCAGGAACAAACAACTTGGAAAAACTAAAAGAAAGGGCAAAATTGAGGGGGGTTAGTTATATTAGAAATATTAACCAGATTGTCTGAAGAAAATGGCAGTGCTTCTGCTTATCCATGCAAACCCACCGCTGCAATAAAATGATTTTCTTCTTCTGTATTTTTGTCTTGTTGCTATGTGGTTGCTAGGCTGTTTAGGGTGGCTTCTTACTGGTCCAAGTGAAAGGAGTCCTGCATCCTCAGGTGATATTTTGGTCTTTAGACCAAAGATCAGTGGTGGAATGTAACGAAGTACAAATACTTTGTTACTTTACTTAAGTAAATTTTTCACGTATCTGTACTTTACTTAAGTAGAATCAATAGTGCATACTTTTTACTTTTACTTCGTTACATTTTGCAGCAATTATTATACTTTCTACTCCACTACATTTCTACAACGTTCTGTTACATTTTCGTTACATTTTCTGATCAGTTTTCCCCTGCCAAAACGTCTTCCTGACCGTCCGTTCATCGCACGTTTCTGTCTCACCAGTGAAGTTTGGTTGCCATAGATATATCAACCCGGTCACACTAAATGCGTCTCTATAGCACGCAGTGTGTTTATCGGGCAATTTATACGCGAAAATTAGTTTTTACATGCATAGGAAACACATTGGTAGGTCTAGTAGTGATGTGGGGTGCGTGTGTATTATACGTTTGGTTAGGATTAGTATGGCAAGCCAAGAGGTTCAGAATTACGCCATAAATGAATCGCGTTTACAGCCAAACGCCGTCATATAGGGCGTTTTAACATAATATGTGTGTTTATATATACACTCACCGGCCACTTTATTAGGTACACCTGTCCAACTGCTCGTTAACACTTAATTTCTAAGCAGCCAATCACATGGCGGCAACTCAGTGCATTTAGGCATGTAGACATGGTCAAGACAATCTCCTGCAGTTCAAACCGAGCATCAGTATGGGGAAGAAAGGTGATTTGAGTGACTTTGAACGTGGCATGATTGTTGGTGCCAGAAGGGCTGGTCTGAGTATTTCAGAAACTGCTAATCTACTGGGATTTTCACGCACAACCATCTCTAGGGTTTACAGAGAATGGTCCGAAAAAGAAAAAACATCCAGTGAGCGGCAGTTCTGTGGGCGGAAATGCCTTGTTGATGCCAGAGGTCAGAGGAGAATGGCCAGACTGGTTCGAGCTGATAGAAGGGCAACAGTGACTGAAATAACCACTCGTTACAACCGAGGTATGCAGCAAAGCATTTGTGAAGCCACAACACGCACAACCTTGAGGCGGATGGGCTACAACAGCAGAAGACTCCACCGGGTACCACTCATCTCCACTACAAATAGGAAAAAGAGGCTACAATTTGCAAGAGCTCACCAAAATTGAACAGTTGAAGACTGGAAAAATGTTGCCTGGTCTGATGAGTCTCGATTTCTGTTGAGACATTCAGATGTTAGAGTCAGAATTTGGCGTAAACAGAATGAGAACATGGAACCATCATGCCTTGTTACCACTGTGCAGGCTGGTGGTGGTGGTGTAATGGTGTGGGGGATGTTTTCCTGGCACACTTTAGGCCCCTTAGTGCCAATTGGGCATCGTTTAAATGCCACGGCCTACCTGAGCATTGTTTCTGACCATGTCCATCCCTTTATGGCCACCATGTACCCATCCTCTGATGGCTACTTCCACCATGTCACAAAGCTCTAATCATTTCAAATTGGTTTCTTGAACATGACAATGAGTTCACTGTACTAAAATGGCCTCCACAGTCACCAGATCTCAACCCAATAGAGCATCTTTGGGATGTGGTGGAACGGGAGATTCGCATCATGGATGTGCAGCCGACAAATCTGCGGCAACTGTGTGATGCCATCATGTCAATATGGACCAAACTCCCTGAGGAATGCTTCCAGCACCTTGTTGAATCTATGCCACGAAGAATTGAGGCAGTTCTGAAGGCAAAAGGGGGTCCAACCCGTTACTAGCATGGGGTACCTAATAAAGTGGCCGGTGAGTGTATATATACCGTATATAGTAAGGGTAGTAAGCTTGATGTGTATATTGCCTAATTGCAAGCTTGTTCAGAAATGGTGACAAAAACTTAAAATATAACTGCTTTTCCATCATATTGAACATCATTATATGAGTATTAGGTTGAATGAGTTAGAATGAACTGTTTTATTAATCATTAGAATATAGACATTAAGAGAATAAATTGTTATGCAAGTACTTTTACTTTTAATACTTAAAGTACATTTAAAATCAGGTACTTTTTACTTTTTACTTAAGTAGGGTTGTCATTGTGGTACTTCTACTTTTACTAAAGTAAATATGTCTCTGGTTATTTGTACTTTTACTTAAGTACTGAGATTCAATACTTCCTCCACCACTGCCAAAGATGGCTTGGGTCTCTCCCTCAAGCAATCCTGTGGGATTTTTGCATGTTTTATCATCAGCCAGATTAACATTTTAAGTCCGATCATTTAGACAAATAATATCAAATGTCTCTGCCCAACACTGTCCTAACCACAACACTTTAAACCCTAATAAGTTGGCAAAACTCAAAATATTTGAGGTAATCAGTTAAAAAAATCAAACGTTTTTTTAAGTAAACAAACTCAAAGTTTAGTTAGAAAAACTGTTGATTTTGATTTTGTACAAGAATATTTAATTGCAATTTAGCTGAAATATTGACAAAGCTAACTCATCGAAATTTGATTGCGTAAATATTATATCAAGTCAAATATTTTGACTAGCAACCAATATATAATATATAAGGAAATATTCCTTTTTTAATTGCCTGAAAAAGCACCTCATGCGAGAGTAAAAACTTTTTTGCGATATTTGTTTTTTTAAATTGACGTGTTTCCATTGGCCGTATGTTCAATTCACAATTTCAATCTGCGCAATTTAAAGGGTAATGGAAACGCGGCTAGTGAAGCAATGCAATGGCAATAGTCTTAGCAAGCACCACAAACCAAGAAAAATGAGATATTCTGACTTTTTCACCCCTATAGACACAGGCATGCCGGTCCCACTTAATCTCGCAGTCGGAAACAATGGCATTGTGAGAGTAAAATGACAGCTGGTGTGTTTATAGAGCGCAGAGAGGGGCTTTATCAGCAAACTCCCACCTCAAGAACACTGGGGATCTGATAACACCTCCCCCTAAATACACTTCAGAAAGCTCTTAAGCGACCGAGGAATGTCTCCAGGCTTTCTGAGAGGTGTTGAAGGACAAGTCCCGTCCCCGCTGATGGTCTTTGGGTTGATGACAGCAGGGGAACACTGAAGCTGTTAATCCCGAGATAGAGCACACATTCTGTTTACACCTTTCAGACACTCGTTTCCTCACGAACGACACACATAGACAACTATGCAATCTGGTTTGTAGCTGAAGGTCTGATAAAATGATAATTTCCAACAGGTTATTACATTCTCCCAGCCAATGACATTTTCTTATTTCTTTAACCTGCTCTGCCACTCATCAAGTGGCTTTTACACTGCAAAAAATATTTTCTTCCTCTGAGTTTTTGCCCTGTTTTCCAGTACAACCATCTAAACATCCTTAAATCACGATACATTTACTTGAGAAGCAAAATTACATAAGATATAAGTCTTGTTTTCTGAAAAAATTTATCAAAATTCAGTGACTTTACGAAAAAAAATATCTGCTAATGGGCAAATAAATAAATAAAAGAAAAAAAAACCTTGTTTTTCACTTTAAATTAAGTTTATATTTATTTATTAGTGTATATTTTTGGTTTAAGCGTAAACTCACTTTTTTTTTTTTTCAAGTACTTGTAACTTGATTTAAGAATTTCTACATATATTTTATGGAAATATTTGCAGTGCAAATACCAAATCTTCCTAGAACTGTTAAATGCTATATATCACCAATTAATAATTCATGCACAAAGCGTCACATGTACACTAAGACACTTCGTATTCAATAATATCATCAGTTTGACTCCAATGACACTTTGAGAGCTAAACTCGAAATGAATAAGTCTGCTTTATATTTGTTTCATAATTGATGAATTTTGCAACTGTTATTGGACTGAAATAATCAACACTGAATAATGACACTATTGTCTTCAGTAGAGCTGCTTTACAGCAGAATTGAATTGTGTTTGCATCACTAATCGTTATTTTCCCGTTTATCACTATAAAGCTGCTTTGAAACAATGTACAAAGCATTATATAGCCTACTTAAAGGTGACTTGACATGCGAAAGTACTTAAAGTAAGTGATTTGAACAAACTTCTAACCCTCAGTATGAGCAAAAACAATAGTGATAAAAGCTGCAGATATAAACCAGCAAATGCCAGACAATCCTGTCTCTCCCAGTTCTGGAGGCTATTGTAGATGAGGGCAAAAGGTCATGGATAATTTTATCACTTGACATTCCTTACAACAATGGTTACAGCATTTGAACGGACAGGAGGAGATGCCCTCCCTGCCCCGCAGAGACCCGCACACGGGCACGGGCCGTTCCCACACCACCCAATCTGAGAAACAGGAAAAACAACAAGAGGAGAACATCGGCTCACATGGAGATGGTATAACTTTGAGTGATAGAATCAAAATGTATGATTTTATTTAATGGCCCTGGCCATGAGTAATCACTGTCCCCAATGTGTGGTGAACCAGTGCCCGAATTTATGTACACGATATACTGATTCGAGAGCTCAGGAGCTGATTGAGACACAGCCTTTGTTTCTCATCAGAAGTCACAAATCGCTTTGTGATTATTGGATGGGAGGCATGCTACAAATAATGTTTGGTGTATGGAAAAGCTGCAGACCTGACATCCATTCATAGAGCCTGGTTTAACCTCGCTATTTTTAAATGTTAATGCGCTATTGTGTCGTTAACTTTGACAGCCCTGAATTCAACACCAGAGAGATTGTCTTCTTCACACACAGTATGAGTTGCAGTTTTTCCGCCCCCTTTTGATTGACAGGATTTAATCGGCCCTGATCATTGGCTGTTTTTCTGCTCTTTTCAGACAATGGCAAAATAACTGCTTTCATGGATGATACATAATGGGCCCTATCTTCCACCCGGCGCAAATGACTTTGTACACTGACGCATGTATCATTCCTATTTTGCACCCGCGCAAAGCGGGCTTTTCCCTCCACAACGTACGTCGTAATGATGTTTTCCCTCTTACGTCGGTAAACTAGGGAATGAACTTGCGCTCCCTGGGCGGGTCGGCGCAAAAAGGAGGCGTGTTTCGGCGCAAACATTCCCTAATGCTATTTTGCAGTTCCAGAAAACAATTCCGCCACTGACCAGAACAAGCCTAGTCTAAAGTCAGTGGCGCGTTGCGCGTTGTTTATAATGCTATTTTAAGCAGGCATGCTTGGCCATAATGTAGCGGGTGCACAACGCGCATACACTTTGATTCTCTCATCAACACAGATGCAGCAGTTTTTATTTTTGCAAATCATACATTATAACAAGGAAAAATATTAACACATGAGGGAAATCATTGCGGTGTCCATGAAGATGTAAAAAAAATGTAGGCCTAAATCTAGCTTACACATTTACCCAAATTTTTCAGGTTAATTGTAGTAATGACGGATCAGACCTGTTTGCCCAATAGTGGCAAGACACTTATGTATATAAGGACATCTGACAAATTAGTTTGTTTGTCAAGAACCAGGAAAAAAAAAATCTCCCGTCCCCATCCAACGTCACTTCTCTGTCTTTCACGGCCCTGACAAGAACGTCGGTCTCCTCGGCTGTGAACCGCTCCTGGCGCGCGCCTGGTAAATCCGCCGTTATAATAACAATCCGCCATGCAACATGCGCACCTGCTCTTAAAGGGTATGTTGGATGACGCTCTGATTGGTTTATTTCACGTTACGCCCAAACCACACCTATGAATAATGAAGCTGTTTCAGACCAACCCCTTTTAAACTTGCGTCGGCCGCAAGAGTCATTTATCCCGCCGGTAAAATAGCAACAGCGCCCAAGACCCGCCCACAAAGTTACTTGCGCTTCGCGCTTGATACTTGCGTTTCAATAGTTAAAATAGGGCCCCATATATCATTTTAATTGCTTTTTAATTTTATTTGAATATATTATAATTTATTTTGTTTATATATATGAATGTATATTAATGCATTTTCATCATGAAGATTTTTGGCTGAAGTGTGTTTGGCTTAGAAATGGTGTTACTGAGTCTATATTGAGAAACAGAATAGACTGACATCAAACCATCTTTTCCAGAGACATTCCCAGGCCTGGTGTGTGCAATAGTGTCTATCGACAGGAACGTTTTAAAGACCAGCGAGTGGGACTCTGGTTCGGAGGTGTGCGTTTGTGAAGACTAGGCAGGATAGTATCACCTTAAATGTTCTCTGAGGGATTCCTCCTGTATTAAACACCAAGCTCTCCTGACCAAACTAACCGCCGGCTCATAAACCTCATAAACCCTGCTGGATCTCAAACAATCTGCCCACAGTATCTCTGAGAGCAGTAAAGCAGCAGCAGGGAAGGCGTCGAGCAAACCCTCTTCGCTTTTCATTTAGTGAGGTTTAAGCTTTAAACATAATGACATAACATTTTCCTTGTCTCGTCTACCTTGGCACGTCCTCTCATTGGTCAGAAGTTTGTATCCTTTCTTGCAGCTGCACTCGAAGCTGCCCACCGTGTTTCTGCACACATGGTCACACCCTCCGTTGTTCATGCGGCATTCATCAATGTCTGAGAGAGAGAGAGAGAGAGAGAGAGGGAGGAATGAACGCTTGAGCACATTTTGTTTGAGCAAATACACATGCACAGGATTAGTACCGTTGCTTTCAGTTTACCATGATTCAAACCAGGAGGAGAGGATGAACGTAATAATAATATAAAGGTAAAAGGGGTGATTGACCGCAAATATGAGAGATTTGTTTGGGCTTAAACTATCAGCTCACTGTTTGAATCAGAAGAGGATAAAAAAAATATATAAAAAAATTATACAAAATGGACACACTTTACAATAAAGTCTCATTTGTTAACATTAGTTAAAGCAACATTTTTCAAGCATTTACTAATCTTTGTTAACGTTAGTTAATAAAAATCTAATTGTTCATTGTTAGTTCATGTTAACTAATATAGTTAATTAATGTTAATCAATGAAACCTTGCAAAAAATAATAACGACACTATTGTCTTTTTACAGCTGCTTTACAGCAGAATTTGAATTTGTCTCATATTTGATAAAGTTTGCAACACTGATTCTGTTATTTTCCTATTTATCACTATGAAGCTGCTTTGAAACAATCTGTTATATAAAGCACTGTATAAATACTATGCTATAAAAACATGCCTTAATATTGCTACCATATTGCTAATTGTGCTTCACCCACCATACAATTTACCAGAGAAATGCACTTTATTAGCTGAAGTAACATATTTAAGTCCAAATATGAAATTTGTGATATTAAACAGTTCCACAGCCACACATTACATTTATGCATTTGGTAAAGGCTTTTATCCAAAGCGACTTACATTGCATTCAAGGAATACAAATAAATATGTTTTTTTCTCAGTACTTTTGTCTTGTTTTCCAGTACAAATATTGAAACATTCTTAAAAAGAGATACATTGAGAAAAAAAAAATATTTTCTGCAAAAATGTATCAAAATGAAGTGACTTTATGCTCAAAACATAAAACAAATCTGCCAATAGAGAAAACAAAAACAAAAAAAACCACTAGATTCCCCTTTAAATGAAGTGGTAACTCTTTACAATAAGGCTCCATTAGTTAACAATTGTTAACTAACATAAACTAGCAATGAGCAATACATTTTTTACAGTATTTATTCATCTTTGTTAACAATACAAATAGGCCTACAATCCTC